>NC_142107.1:22165227-22471363 GCF_056152115.1 Neolamprologus brichardi
GGCTCAGTTAGGACAAGAGAAATTCTCATATTTTATTAGCCTTAACACAATTAGCAGGTACCTCTGAGTCCAATTTGCTAGCATAACAAACTCATATGTCCAAATATAGAAACCTCAGGCTCCAAAAAACGAGCATGACCGCATCCAGCACACTAACGCTGAGGTTTCTAAATGTCAGCTCCGTAACCTTCATGTGTCATCATGTTTTATACACAGTCTATGATTTGAAGCCAGTTGGGGACCCATGTGTGTCGAGTTCTGTCTGCACAGTTTTGTTTTTAGGCTTTTCCAGCTTATCCTACCATCGAAAAACAAAAGCATGCTAGGTTATCGTTGCCCATCTTGGCCCAGGACTTTCTCTGAGAGTTCTTCTAAAGGTCAAGAGGTTTAATAGAAGAGTTCAAAAGCTTCTCTGCAATCAACATGTAAAAAGGTTCTTTTGGAAAATGTCATCGTTGGAGTGTTTGGCATTTAGATCATCATCATGGGTTATCAGTTTTATCAGTTATCAGTCATATTTTCAGTTTATTAAAGACTGATTTTCCCTGATTTTGCAGAGCTGGCTTCAAATAGCCTTTGTTAAAAATGTTCTCAGTATGACTAGAAAAAAAATTCTCATTACACTGAAATTTAACACGTCATCTTTTTGCAAATTTATTGTAAAGGAACCTGACACCTGAAATGTGGTTTGACCTTCTGCAATACCACAGAAACCGTCACATCATTTATCCCATTATCTCTGTGTGACACATTACTGTATGTTTGCTGCAAAATGTAAAATTTATAATCAGGTTTTGATTTCTGTAGATATGCTCAAGGCGTTACCGGCTGGGATGGGGAGGGGAACCCTTTGCTGTCGTTGAGGCTGCCATCGTTGAGGTAAATCACCCTGCTTTTAGAGATGGTGTTGGTTTTGTAGAACTCCACCAGCTTGTTGAGGGAGGTGAACTTCTCCTGCCACAGGAAGTACTGGCCTTTGTTGTCCCTCATCACTCTGAAGTGCTGGACGTCATTCTCATGTCTGAGGAGAAGAGATAAAGATTACATCTTTACTATCCATGGCCCACAGACTAAATAACTACTAAACATCAAAAGGTCATTTTTAATTACACAACACTATGTGGATAACTTTTCAGGGTCAGAACTAACCGCTTCCCCTCAGTGGGAAGTGGCTTCTTTTCATTTAACTAAAAAGTAGACTGAACCTTCAGATTCTTGAAGCCTTTCTTGTCCTAATAAGGAACAAAAATTACTTTATTTACAGTTTTTAGACTTAAAGACTCTTGGACTTTATTAAGGAAAGGTTTAAAAAGTGGTAAAACATCAGTTTTTCGCCCTTCATACAGCTTCAGTCTGGCTATACTTTTACACTAATTTGACGAATCACATCCATCACATCCACTTCTGTCCAGATTTATATGCAGCAAAGACCAAACTGAAGTAAATCAGGTCTTAAAACTGGATTAGAGACAAAGGCTGAAAGGTCTCTCCTTGATCATATCAGACTTCCAAATTGAAACAAATGTGTGATTGTGTAAATGATGTTAACTGAAATAAAATTGAGTAAACTGAGTCTTTCGTGGCCCTTTATTATAAAGAGAAAACCTTGATGTACTAATCCTGGTCAGAAGCTCTTATAAAACAGTGCCCTGAAAGAAGGAGTTGAAATTTGTTTAATTTCTTGAGGTTTTTTTCTGCTTCTCATTCTTTTCTAAAGGGAATGTGCAAGAACATCTACATAACAGACGACTCCCCGTTTCCTTCATCCCACTGGTTCCTCTCTCCTTATCTGGATTGTCCTCTGCTGGTCGATGCACAAAACTACATCATCAAACAAAAACTCCCTCAGCACATAACTGGGTCAATTTATATAGTGTAAAAAAAGTAATTCTACTCAAGGCACATAACAGGCCTAAGAGCACTTGAAGTGTGGATATTATTTATTTAAAGTGTGACCAGAGTTTTCACCACTATGAATCATATGGTACTGTATGTACAGTGCTTGTGATGTGTTGCTTCGAGCAAATGACAACAAAAATTCAGCCAACACCCAGGAAGCAGCCAATTTACAGTGTAAAACTACCGCCCAACTATATAGAGGTCATACAGAGATCTACAGCAAGTCCCCTAAACTTCAGTTTCTTTCCAAATTATGTTTGGATGACTAAAGCTGAGGCTTTCAAATCTAAGAAAACTCTCCAAACTGTGGAGGACGGTGGTGTTAGCATCATGCTCTGGTGCTAATTTAATGCCAATGGTACATTGCACAACATGGTTGTAATAATGAACTTAACTATACAGTTAAAACGTGGGCAAGATTGAGTGCTCCAAGAGAACAATGATCCCAAACACACATTAAAACTGGTTTTGGAACAAATTTGAAGAAACTCTTTCAATTCTTCGAAGAACAAATATCGAGAAATAATTATGCCAGAAGCTACGAAAAGAGTCTGGTTGAGGTGCAACTTGCTAAATGAGATTAAACCAAACATTAGTGTGGCTGAATGTCCCTGTAAGTATACTTTTGAGTCTGTGTGGATTGGAGAAAATCAACAATAAACTTAAACTTGTGCATCCAAATCACATTTATTACAGTTAATAAAGATGTTTCCGGTACAGTTATTCCAACCTGGAAAACGAATAGTTCAAAGAAATCATTAAAAGCCCCAAATCACCAAGACATTGATGCCCGAGCACGAGTTTACGTAAACCTCTGAACACAACTGTATACATTAAAAACCCATGGACAAACTAAAAGACAGCACCTGTTACTGGTTACTGAAAAATTAAAATACACAAGTCTTGAAACCATTTAGGACTGGAGATATTTTGCACGGATGTTATAAATAACATACAGTCTTTCAAACTGTCCCGGCGGTCCTGTAATCAGAGCGCTAAAAGGAATAATCTGCGCTGGTGGTCTGACAGACAGCGGACACGAGAGGATAAACTGACTTCACCTCTGCCTCACTTGTTTATTCTGCAGCTGACTTTGGTGATAAAAAATAAGAACCTCCAGCGAAGAAGGAAAGAGCTCAGAGGGCCAGTGTCCTGCAGGTTTTAGATATCACCCTGGGTCAACACACCTTTATCAGATGATTAGTTACTTATCAGGCCTCTGGAGAACTTCAAGACCTGTTGAGGAGGTAGCTTAGCTATTTAAAATCAGCTGTGTTGCATCAAAGACGCGTCTAAAACCTGCAGGACTCCGGCCCTCGAGGCCTGGAGTTCCCCACCCCTGATATAAATGAAGTACATAGATTTTGTGTCATTTTATGCTGGAAAAACTATACAGCAGCCTCACATCAATAACTGTGCAGCCTCAAAAGTGCCAAAATGAAATAAATAAATACATCACCAAATATTACTTCATTAAAACTGTAAATATTTTTTTTTTTAATACATAATGAATTAATTAAATTAATTCTTAATCCAAATATCAACTGTGTTTACATTTTCAGAAAACTTTCCCTCTGACCTCTCACCTTGAGGTCGAGGTCACTGAGATTCGAACTCATCCAAGAGTTTCAGTAGATACACCGATGGTATCGGTCGCTTTAATCTCCAGTTATCGCATTCACAAACCCTGGTGTCCATGTCGCCTAGCTGGCTACTCGCCCACCCAGCAGGGTGACGACAATACGCCATCAGGCTTTTATGGCTGAGGTGTAAAAAGGCAGTAAAGTACTCAGTGAAGCTGTGCACAAGTGTCGCCAAGACGTTATCACCCTGCCGTCTCACTCTGAGCTGTCCTCCAGTCCTGACTGTACTTGTCACGCAGGAACGAGCAAGTACGAAAACTCAAACTCTTTATACTTAGTATGAAACAAACACTGACCAAAAGCAAAGCAAGGCTTTGACTACAGCAGCCTTAGTCCCGCCCACTGACTTTGGTGCTGCGGTTAAAGATAAAATAAATTCATGCAGCACAGCATGCAGTACCATAGTAACCACAGTGAATAAGATTTTGACTAAATAAATCCACAATTAATTAATTACACTTTTAATTAACTGTTTGTTTATGTATTTATTTCATTTTGACACTTTTGGTGCTATGTCTATGTTGGATGCACATAAAGCACAGCTCTAAAGGATACTGTTTTATTTGTGTGTGTTACTCTGATTTATGAGGTTAAGCTACAAAATTAACCTCATATTGTATTGCAATAAGACTTAAGTATTAAAGACCTGAAACTAGCAACTGAGACCATGAACTCCTCAAAAACATGTTCACTGGAGTTACAGTTCAAGTGACAAGTATGGTTATTTTTTTCATTAGCTCATCTTTTCGCAAACAGACGAGTCTCCCTCTGCTGGCTGGGAGAAATAATGCAGATATAACGAACTTTTATATTAATCCGATTGGCCTGTTTCATGGTGACTATAGTTGGACCAAAGAGACAGTTTTGAAAGTGTATAGCCGGTTATGGTTCAAACCAAAACAGTTACCAGGAGCAGTGGGGGTTGTGGGATAGGTTAACGGAGTCGCTGTAACACTTTAAGATCCGAAGTATTTGCAAGTCCCTTTATAAATCTTCTTTACACAGTGAATACGCATCTGTTTTTAAGGATCGTGTGGTCAAACAAACTCTCGGTGTTGTGGCTGGTGCCATCCATTGCAAAATCTTGGTGTTTATTAGTTACCAAAGTTGGAAAAAGGAAGTTTGGTTTCAACTGAAACCCAAGATTCGGCATTTTTGAATGAGAGTGAAACTGGTCTCTACCACTGTCCATTCACGTGACACTCAAACAGCACACAGAGCTGGAAGTTTAGCTTAAAACCATAAACTATTAATAAAATAGACATAGCATCATCACCCACTGGTTTCTGGACATATTATTTTGAGTTACGGTTTTTACAATGTTCGTTTCTTAGACCATATTTAGAAGGTGTACTGTTAAGTTATCATTTAACAGTAGTTGGAGATTGACTCCCACTTGGAGCCAGCCGCTTGGTAGAAACATAACAGAAACAAAACTTTAGCATCTTCCCATCGTTTACATGACACATAAAACCGGTCAATATGAGACACCAGCAGACTTTCACTGCTGAGCCAAATGAAAAACTTTGTGATTGATTTTTATAGCACAATTTTTATAACACATTACATGGTGCAAGTAGTAATTTTTTCTTGAATTAATCATTAAAAATCAAGTAAATGTCAAAGAAGAGCAGAAAGGTAATCAGAAATCCAAAGTGATGTTTTCGATTGTCTCATTTTATCCAAATTCAAAGACGTTCAGTTTACATTTTTAAAGAAAAAGAAGCTAAAACATCAGGTTATGTGATGAGTTCTTCTTGAAAAACAACACCATTTGGTTCTGGATCTGGATCTAGCCCCGTCTGGTCTATATGCGTAATGTAAAAATATTTCTTTACTGTTTTATGAACTAAAAGAACATATATCCAGTTTGATGCTGGTTGAAGACGCTGACGTACTAATATGCCTAGCATGCTGTTAAAGAGCTGAACAAACAGAATAAGTAACTCGGTAATATTCTATAATTTACTTCCCCTTTAACTGTCAAACCAGATGTTGACTAAGCATAGTTAAACATGCTGAACATCAGCAGCACGTAGGCACGCTAAAGTACGCATTTAGCTTCAGCATAAATATAGCTGTGAGCCAAACTTTAAGACTTCCCATTGCTTTACTCACTTGACAGAAATGGAGAAATCCCCCAGGGAGGTTTGGCACCCTCGGATCAGAAACTCCCCGACAGTTTTGGACTTGAGTATGTCCTCTGCAGCACTGCGACTGGCGTCCTCCTTAAACCACCTGCACACAGAGGCCACAATGCTGCTGGTTATCTAAATTAAGTCACTCACACTCGTGCACAAAGCGGCCAGGAATCGTTACAAAAGTTTAAAACCAAGAATGAACCAATGTTGCTTTATTTACCCTTTATTTATACCTGTAATCCCACTGAGGCTCAATGTCTCACTCACAACAATAAAAAAGCTAAAACTGCCTAAATCTTTTGGTTTGTTTATACTGCTGCTTTTTTATGTTTGCCCGAGTTAGGGTTAGCTCTGTTTTAGCCAATCAGCCATAGTTTCACAAACAACAAAACCTTTCAAATGGTAAATGGACTGGTTCTTATAAAGCGCTTTTCTACTCATCTGAGCACTCAAAGCGCTTTACACAACTTGTGCATTCACCCATTCACACCCATTCCCACAAGCACATTTTTCATACATTCATACTCCGATGGATGCATCGGAGAGAGTATTTGCCATGCAGACTAGGGGAAGCCAGGAATCGAACCACCAACCTTCCGATCAGTAGATGACCTGCTCTACCACCTGAGCTACAGCATGAAGTCTCTTACACGCCGTTTGGCCTAAACTATCCTGTAAGAATAAATTTCCCCTGGTTAAGCCAAACATTTCATACAAGAGTTGATGTGAACCCAAGTCTAACCCTACTACAAGCTCTCACAGCAGTTTGGTGCAAAAATTATGACACTTAACTGAATTAATTTGTGTTTCTCGACACTGATTTTAACTGTATTTTCACTTCTTTTCCACCAGGCCCCTCGCTCCGCCTCTGTTGTTTCGTGTCAGTGCGCACACACTGACGATTTTCCACTCAAAGGGTAAAAGCATTGGCATCGTGAGTCAATTTGCAGCTCACGCCTCAGTTCAAGACCCCCACAAAGAAACGATTTTTACACATCCATTGGATTTTCAAAAGATATCTGTTTGTAGTTCAAGGCTGTAGGTCCCTCTCTTACCCCGGAATCTGGAAATCGATGTAGTTATGTGGTACATATCCTTCCCGTCCGTTCATCTCCGCCTTACACCAATCACCTTCAACTTTTATAATCTGTTCAAAAGCAAAAACAAAACGTGTCAAGCCGGGGGAAATGGAAAACATGCCTTCATTATCTAATCATATACTGACCTTTAGTAAATCACCCTTTCTGAAGCTGAGCTCCTCGTCCTCTGTTGCGATAAAGTCATACTTTCCTGAGGCTTCCATTGAGGTCGGAAGAAGTTTCAGGGAGGTTTAGAAGAACGTGAAGAAGAAGTGGCAAAGGGCTTTTTCTGCAGGGATGAAGACAAACACCAACACAAGTTATGATTTACAGGTTGTAAAAATACAGCTGACCGCAGTGAAACTTGAACATGCAAATCAGATAACAGCATTTTATTTAAACTGATAGTGTGGTATGTGTCTGTCGGAAGCCACAAGAGCTCAAGCTGTTGTAAATGCAAATGTTAGTTATTATGCTTCCATCACCATATACTTATGTTTGGACTACAAGAGAAACTCTAATGATACGCATTTTATTGTATAATAGGTTTCAGTGTGCACCCTCTGCCTGGAACGAACCATTCAGTCTTGTAGTGCCGAAGTATTTTTAGCCTTTTGTGCTAATGAACTCAATATTTCTTATGAGACATTTGAAATCACCATCTTGGGCTCTGGTATACTTATACACAGCTCGTAATTTATAGGACATGGAAAGGAAGGACGAGGGACTGACATGCAAGGAGTAAACAGGAACTGGAAAACTTCATTTGTCGTCCATTTTTACATTATGGAGAGACACAGACGCCACTTCTCCATTCCCTGCAGTTTATTTAAACGTATACAGAAAGGATGAGAAGACAGGGGTCGACGCAGTATTAGAGAAAATGCAATTCTCCAATGAAGGAGCTCTAAAACGTGGATCTAATGCTAAGGATCTGAATCCCATGACAGCAGTTATCATCACAGCTGGTTATTTTATTTTCCCACCAACGTGAATAAAACCTTCACTTGTTTGTGGTTACAAAGTGAAGGATGTGGTGAGCTTTCGTGAAAAAGCTGGCTCTATCGTTGCAGCTGTAGAGCACTTTGCAACCTTACACTGTTCTGACAAGAGACACAGAGCTGCATAACGCCCGATATTGATATTAACCTAGCAAACAAATGCCACCTGTTAAACCACACAGACTTAAAATAAATTTTAACCCTTATAATGGTTTTTATCTTTAATAATGAACAGATGTCTGAAACCTGACTCAAATTCAGATGTAAAAAACTTCAGTTCCTGTTAATTAGACTAGTTATCCCAGGCCAGCGGTACTTTTGCAGGTGCCAGGGAAGTATGTAAAAGCCAATATAGAGGAGCTAGGTAACCTGAAGCAACACACAAAAAGGTGTAGCTAAAACAGTGAATAAACAGTTTAAAGTTGACTAGATTAATCATTGTAAATCCTTGGATTAACAGCTAAAGTAATCCAATGAAAGCCAAAGACTGCCAACTACATTTGGCTGTTAAAAAAACAGGAATTAACATTTTAAGTAGTCAGCTAAAAGTGACGAAAAAACCTGAAAATAAGTGTAGCTAAAGTAAGGAATTTTAAAAAAGTACAATTGTTGGATTAAATGCTGAATTAGTTCTTTTGAAGTCAAGGATTAACAGCCAAAATAGTCAGATAACAATCCAGGATTACAGCTGAATTATTTACCTAAAAGTTATGATTAATATATGAATTAGACAAATACAAAACAGGGCTTAACATCTTAATTAGCCATATCAAAATCCTGGATTAGCAGTTGATTTACTCAACAGAACGTCATGGAACAGCTAAAGCATTAGGGGTGGGGGAAAAAATCGATACTGTGTAGTATCGTCGTACTTTGTTTGCTAATAATGTATCGATACAGGGACAGCAGAAATTGATATTTTGTTACAAAAAGGTTTTTGTGCTCTGACTTCAGAGCATGTTGATCCTTTTTCTGAGCAAGAATCCTGACATTCCTTCACTGTCCAAATGTGTTTAACTTGTTTTGGCAGCAATAAACATGACAGTTTACTTATTTTAATTTAAGACATGTTTTATTTGAATTAAGTTTAAAACTTTTTTATTTAATGTAAAATTATATTTTGTTTTAATTTACTTTCAAATTCTTCAGTTGCTGAAGGGGCTGCATAGTTTTCATAAACTGCATAGTTCAGAATAGCTATAATTGTACCAGATGGTTGATTCAGTTAAGTTGGACTAGACTGTAATACAAACCGTTCAGTTTGTCAACAATAAAACTGAAATGAGAGAAAGACTGAGTGTGAGACTTTGATATTAGATAAAATGAATATTGATAAAGTTTACCTTTATGTACAGAATCTGAATATCGCAAAATATTTTTAAAAATTGCAATAATATCGTATCGTGCGTTAAGTATTGTGATAATATCGTATCGTGGGATGTATGGTGATTCCCACCTCTACTAGATTAATCATTGTAAATTCTGGGATTAACAGCTAAAGTAATCCAATGAAAGCCAAAGACTGTCAACTACATTTGGCTGATAAAAAACGGGAATTAACATTTTAAGTAGTCAGCTAAAAGTGATGAAAAAGTGTAGCTAAAGTAAGGAATTTTTAAAAAGTACAATTGTTGGATTAAATGCTGAATTAGTTCTTTTGAAGTCAAGGATTAACAGCAAAATAGTCAGATAACAATCCAGGACTAAAAGCTGAATTATTTACCTAAACGTTATGATTAATATATGAATTAGACAAATACAAAACAGGGCTTAACATCTTAATTAGCCATATCAAAATCCTGGATTAGCAGTTGATTTACTCAACCGAACGTCATGGTGAACTGCTGAATTAATCAGACAGATTCATCAGTTAATTCAAAACACAGGATGGTAATAAGAAGGATAACAACAGATTCGTATAGCACCTTTCAAAAATCCAAGGACACTATACAAACATTTGGTTAAAGTCATGGATTAACAGTTGAATTGTGTTGCATTAAAAATGACAGATTAACAGTTAAAATATTTAATATTTAATTAGTCGTATCGCAGAGCACAGTGCACAGCGTCATATTATAATAGTTTTATTACACAACACATAACGGTGTGGAACGGACGTGGAAAATTGTGAAACAAAGGAGGCGGGGGGGTCCTGTACTTGGGTGGTATCTGAGGAGTCACGTGACACATTTCTCAGTGATGTATGCACGTAACAGAATACGCAAACCGTTATGACGTAACTGAAAAAGTAACAGTAAAACATTTGTTGAGCTACAAAGTGCTGTGATGTCACACAAAACCGCATCTTAATTTTTAGATTATTTTTCACATGAATCTCATGCGTCACAGTCTGATAATGCAGATCAGATACCGACAGTATGAGAAGAGAAACAGCATAATTAATCATAGCAACAGATCAAAGTAATGCACGAATAACCCAGATTTTTAAAAAAATGGCAAATGATGATTGAAATCAACAAGAGTGCAGAAAAAAAGAGAACTGGTACCGGTGTATGATTTTATTTGTAGGTTTACTTGATCCGAAAAGAAAACAAGTTTTGTGGAATTCATTTATGTCACAAGTCACTGACATTAAAGGTGTCACTAGCTGAAAGTCAAAGGATTTCTCAGTTGGCAGCTCCGGCTCGTCTGTTCTCGCACTTCTTCCTCTCTCTCATACCCTTGGGAGGAGATAAGAGGAAGAGTTGCAAGTGATGGAAAAGTACCCTAAACTTCTTCTCATGTGTTGTTGTATTAGGTCTGTTAGTTCAGTTAATGCCTTGTTCAATTTCATCATTTTAAAGACCCTGTTATTGATTTCTTTTTTATAAAATATCTGAATTGTTATTGATTAAAAGCCTCAGTTTATTACGTCACAACTCATAAGTCATCTTTGCAAACCTTGCTGCTTATATGCCAACTGAAAAAGACAAATAAGTGCGAAACAATAGCTAAAAGTCACAGGATAGCAGTAAAAACTGCAAATCCCATTTTAATGATTGAAATGGTTAACTAAAAGCTATGAAATATAAGCTGAAGTCCTTTAAGGATATGGGTAAACAGCTGACATCCATCGATAAAAAGTCACAGATTTAGACCTGAAATGATGAGCTTAAGGTTATGGACCAGTCCTTGAAAGATTTGGATAAAAACAACAGATTAAATCTTGCAATCTTAGCTACAACACAATTGTTCAAACTAAGTAATGAATAAGCAGTAATGTGCAAACAGTAAACTAAAATCTATTCTATCTCATTGTGTATTCAGTATCAGTGCAGGTTTAGATTACACAACAGTAGGGGTGGGGGAAAAAATCGATACTGTGTAGCATGGTGATATTTTGTTTGCTAATAATGTATCGATACAGGGACAGCAGAAATCGATATTTTGTTACAAAAAGGTTTTTCTGCTCTGACTTCAGAGCATGTTGATCCTTTTTCTGAGCAAGAATCCTGACATTCCTTCACTGTCCAAATGTGACAGTTTACTTATTTTAATTTAAGACATGTTTTATTTTAATTAAGTTTAAACCTTTTTTATTTAATGTAAAATTATATTTTGTTTTAATTTACTTTCAAATTCTTCAGTTGCTGAAGGGGCTGCATAGTTTTCATAAACTGCATAGTTCAGAATAGCTATAATTGTACCAGATGGTTGATTCAGTTAAGTTGGACTAGACTGTAATACAAACCGCTCAGTTTGTCAACAATCAAACTGAAATGAGAGAAAGACTGAGTGTGAGACTTTGATATTAGATAAAATGAATATTGATAAAGTTTACCTTTATGTACAGAATCTGAATATCGCAAAATATTTTTAAAAATTGCAATAATATCGTATCGTGCGTTAAGTATTGTGATAATATCGTATCGTGGGATGTATGGTGATTCCCACCTCTACACAACAGTAACCAAAGGTTGTCAGCTGAAACTGCTAAAAATTGTGAATTACCAGTTGAAAAACTCTTCTTTCAGTAATAAGTAAAGAGTTGCGATGGATGAAACTCACAGACAAATAGTTGAAACCTTTGGATTGACAGCTGATCACAGCCACAGATCAGACGAGCGGTGAAACATCTTCAAGAAACTTAAACAAGTCCACTCGCTTTCTTTCCAAGCTCCTTAGACTAAAGTTGAAAGATTTCTCTTTTATTATTGGTATTGGGTAAATATTTAAAGTGGCTAAAAAAACAACAAAAAGTGGACACATAAATATAAACACTGTACCTCTGCTGCTCTGTAGTTCCTGCTGCAAATACAAGCTTGATGCTGCCTATTAAACAGATTTTTGTATATGTTTTAATGAAATATTCAGAACAACACCGACGGTGTGGCAGTGAGGGCTGCTTTAGTGAACCTGACGTGCTGATTTCAGATAAAATAATAATATTTTCTTTTAATACGAATGGTTAAAAGGATTTTTAAACACAGAATAAACCAGGTGAGTTAAGATTAAAGTTAATGAAGGCTCATTTTAGTTCATCAAACTAACTGTCCATTAAAACAAATAACAGGTGCGATTCAAGCTATTTTTAAAGCAGGCTGCAGCTTCAGGAAACCCCCTTGTTATGTGCTGCACAGCTGAAACACTGACCAGGATGCAGCCAGGGCTTTGTGGTTAGAGTTTGCTAGTACAGTTTCAAACATGCCTTAAAAGCATTTCTGTACTCTTTTATTTAGACCATCAAAGTCGTCGTCTCTGCTGTATCCAGTTTGGTCATAGTTCACGAGACTGATTCATCTGGGGATTATTTTCTCAATTAGTCTGAATTTATGTGGCATAAAAATGTTTCAAATGCCATGTTTTGCCAAAAATTCACATTATTTAGTACTAAAGAGGGAAAAAAGAAGCATTTCAGAGCCTCAAACTCAGTAACTCCAGCTGCCACAAGCATTAAATGTTTCCATATCTGAGGCTTAAACTGGAGAAATCCCAGCATGTTGTGCTTAAAAATAACACTTGTTTGCTGATCTGAATTAGTTTAGAACTTAATTAGTGTCCTTTTCAGCATATCCACCAAGTACTAAAAGCAAACTGAAGGCTGCACGCATTTGTTCAGTGGTACTAGCAACCAACTGCAACTTTCAGAAGCGTCTTTCTCATGTTGATGCACCTGCATCATAAACTGCCTCTGTGCAGCGACACATGCAAATGCAAGAGTTCAGACCGGTGCTCTGAAACTTCTTAGATTTCACCAGCAGTGCAGAAGTCACTGACATCTTTCTCTGAATTAAAAGTTTCAAAAAATAAAGCTTTAACTTTGCTGGGATGATAATGAAGCAAATATATCACTGGCTTTTGATCTGTCAGGAATCCTGATGGGTACTGTCATCACAAACATCTTCAGTGACGAGGAAAACAAACAAAATCATTTTTATAATCTAAACTTTTAGGGCAGAAATTTGCTGCTTTAAGCTTCTCAGACGTAGATGTTGGGTCAACACTACTTTCATATTTATAATGGTTTTCCTCAGCATTGCTTGTTGTGTGCCCCGTAAATAAAAATGACTTGGGAGAAATGACATGCTGCTCAGAAATCCTTTTTACTCTACAGAAAATGCCACTAAAGTACAATTTACGCATTTTTAAAACTGTCGCACATCATGATCAGTGTTTCAAAAGGGTCAAAATGTAAAACATGAACTTGTTAACCCAACATATGCACCAGTGGATATTAAGGAGTTCAATATGTAGACAAGTAGAGAAAGAGCACACAGCGTACAATCGTTACAGGTGGGAAAACTCCAAGTAAAACCAGACACAACAATATTAAAATCGTTCACGTGTAGAAGCATTATTAGCTAACCCAGGAATATGTTCCCTGTAACAGGATGCATCAGATATATAAGCAGTTATTCATTTAAGCTCGCTTTTAGTCTTTTTTTCATCATTTTTAGGAGCCAAAACTAAAAAAAACATCAAAAAAGCTGTTTTGTGTCACTTTCTTTTGCTTTTTATATTAAATAAATGACTGTTTTACGTCAAAATTCATATACGTATTTAGATTAAACTCTTTAGCTGAACCGCTTAAATTTTAGTTTCCACGTGGCGCAGTATCTGTTTATCTGAAGCTCGTGAGTAAAATTCAAAATAAATAAAATGTAAATGTGAAATTTCCCAGTCCAAAGTGGCACCTCGGGCCTGTCTAAACTGGGGATGCAGCTTTGATACTAATCCAGTACTGACTGGGTAAGCTGGAGCATTCATACGTCATAACAAAGCACTGAGGAAGCTAACAGGTAACAAGGTGCTTCACGCTCGTGACGCCGCCTTTTTTGTATGTTTGCCAAACACGCAAACGTAACAACAAAACCCCTGAGTCACTATTTTTCCCTCACTGGGAAACTTTTATTGCACTTCCAGTAAAATAACTCCATTGACATGATTTCACCTTAGTTATCTCTGTCTGCTCCACTCCGTGTGCTCTCGCAGCTGCACTGAGAGCAAGGACAGGCCAAACTAGCACGACCATTTAAAATATCACTAAACACCTTTAATCGGTTTTATATTAGCCCCGTTTCCAGTGAGGACTACAGCTCATTAATGTAACCCTGCTATCAGATGGTAACTGTCATCAGCAGACACCCAAAGTTGAGGTGTGATTGTCAGAATGGGAACAGGATAAGGTTGGATTGGTCGATCAATGATTTGGGAAAAAAACATCATCAAGTTTATGGAAGTTTAATTAGCTGTAAACACTGTGATTACATTACAACTTCTCTATAAATGTTCTCATTTGTCAACGCTTCATACGTTCGTTATTTAACCGTTTTTAACTTTTCAAAGGGTCTCTGTGTTTTCCTTTGATGAATTAGCAACTAATACTTGAAAAAAAATTAGAATTTTAATAGCTTTCTTAAAAGCAGAACATGATGCAAAATTATCTAATACACCTGAAGCCCCTTTTATGACCCAATAGTAAAAAGCAGCATGTATAACTGAATTAACAACTGTTCCTTTCATTTTTCATCTGGATGTTCTGTTGGATTCACATTTCACACTTGAAGAAACAGAATTTATTCCACTTTTTGTCTATTTGTCACATAGAAAGTGGCTCCTGATGCTCATTCTTTCAACACAGGCTTCGTGCAGTGTTTGCAGAGGAGGATGTGACCACCACAGCTCGATTAGAGGAGATGCAACAGGCCTCTAACATGAGGTCTGACCCAACTGCAGCCACAGAAGCAGCTGTTCACAAGTCTGATGAATTAATGTCAGTTATGAACTAAGTACACGCAGCCCCTCTCTTTTCTCACCAGCAATAGCTTTTATAACCACTTCCCCAAAGCTGGGGGTACTCTAAGCATGCAAAATGGGGAACAAACAACCCGATTCAAACAGATCTGAGAAACAGGCAGAAAATGCGAGAAATTCTTACTTCAGGCGTGAAGATCTGCCACGAGTTTACTGCCACTGACGAATAACCAGAAGATGTCAGAGCCTCAAAGTGGAGTTCAGCCTTAATTAATGAATTGAACTGAATTTAAAAGGCTGAAAGAAGCTGTTGGGTTTTATTTGCGGGAATCTATCTATATTAAATTAAAAGAGACACATTTTGCTTTTCAGCGACTAACATGAGAGATGGAGAAGTGAGAAACTGAGAAAAAGAGGAAGAGCAGTGAGCAGGAGCTGACCTGAGTCTTTTTAACAGACAGCTTTTGCTTTGAATATTTCTGATATTTATAGTGGTTCGGCTTACCTTTCCTCCCCTCTGGAGTCGACTCAAACTTTAGACGAGCTTATTCTAAGCCTGCCCGCTTCTCCCTGCGCAGTTTGAGCGCAGCAGCATATTTTTAACTTTTTTAAATGCGGGAAAAATCTTATTAAAGTCCTGTTTTTATGCTGAATGAAGTTTTCCCGACGGGTCAGTAGAGTGAATGAAGTCGACTGAGGACAGAAGATAAACACGCTCAGCGTTCGTCTGCAGTCTGCGGTCTCTGCTGCTGCAGCTGCACCAAGAGCGACGCCTTCCCTCCGACTTCAGTCCACCTTATCAAAATAAAAGCCACGGGTTCCGCCGTGTCTTCTCTCTGTGTGGTTTATTATTGTTTATTAGAGCCCAACATTAAACCAATGAGCTATTGTTATTATTATTAGTAGTAGTAGTAGTATTTAGTAGTTATCACAGCAGATCATCTGCCTCCTTCACCACGTCCCCCGTTTTCCTTCTGTCACCCCAACCAGTCGCAGCAGATGGCCCCGCCCCTCCCTGAGCCTGGTTCTGCCGGAGGTTTCTTCCTGTTAAAAGGGAGTTTTTCCTTCCACTGTCGCCAAAGTGCTTGCTAATAGGGGGGTCATATGATTATTGGGTTTTTCTCTGTATGTATTATTGTAGGGTTTAATTTACAATATAAAGAGTCTTGATGTGATTTGGCGCTGTGTAAATAAAATTGAATTGAATTACATCAGTGAATCTTCTCTGTAGTCTTCTCCTGTCTAACAGCTCCAGCTTAAAAATCCAGGATATCCGCTACCCTCCTGTGTACATGTCCAAACCTCCAAAGTTGCCTCCAAACTGTCCGACCTGAGCCGTCCCTCTCATGTTCTAATTTCTGATCATTCCCACTGAAAATATTAACATCATCAACTCTGCCACTATCTCCAAACCAGCAGCTCTCACTACCATCTTGTAAACCTTCCCTTTCACTCTTGCTGTTATTCTTCTGTCACAAATTCCCAGTGAAAATCTTGGCATCATTAAGATTTGGATCAATTATTTATTTATTTTTAAATTTTGTATGCATTTATGTTTTTTGAGCACCTACATAAACTACACAAACTTATGAAACATACCACACATTTGCATTTTAAAGAAGGCTCCAGTTGCCAAGGTAACCCTTTAATGTATTTACTACCAGGTTATACGTCAATCACAGGTACTGTTCACTCTCACTGAGTCACTTCAGTCACTCAACTGCAAATACAGAAAAATCTATCTCAGGTCACTCAGCCCACTTTGTCTCACCAGCAGTTATTTCGCCAAGTGGCCAAATATCTTGTGATGAATCTCTTCTAATAATCAAGCATCTTAAGCGAACCCTAGTTTTTAGCAACCCAATTAAATTAAATTACTTAACCTGAAATCTGGACATCACTCACTGGTTTGATAATTTCTTCATCATGCTTTTTTTTCAAAGTTTGAAAATTGGATAAAGGGAATGGTCGGTAACAGAAACTAAATATCTACAAGTTTACAATGAGAGTGAAACTTCTCTATAAATGCTGCGTCATCATATGATCCCCAGACAGATGCTGAGCTGACATTTAGGGTTTAAACCAAAGACTCAGCGTCAATGTCTTGACTGTTGCCATGTTCGTTTTTAAAGGTAGAAGTGAGCATAACTGGAAAAGAAATTGGACTAAGTTATTAGTGCAATCCACCATTATTTGTCACTTACACTAAAATATTTCAATTTTTGAACAAACTGGCTGCGCGGCTCTTCTACATAAGCAGACACAGAAAACACTAGAAATCAAAATGGACCTCCAACCTTATGGCTTTGTTTTCTACAGTAACTCTGCATGATCCTCCCCTCTTTAAGCTGTCTTTCTTCCGATTGGCTGCCAGTCACAAATAACAGCAAGTGGGTGGATAACTGTGCCTGTGGTTACCATGTTAGTGATGTCTTGACTATGTTATTAAGTGATTTTTCACATATTTTGGAATAAAACATTAAACAAATACAGTTTTAATTTCAGTTCAGCATCATGTTTTGTACTTAAAATACCACATAACAGTCATACAAATGATATATGCTAATATCTTATTCAATGTCCTGCAGGTACAACACACTCGAGAATGTTCAGATGTTAAATGTACTTTGCAAACCTACCTGCTGAATAAATAAATCTTCAAAGAACTGCACTAATGTACAGTCCTATTTAAATCAACTTGCAGAGACCTGAAACACTGAAAATCTGCCAGAGCATGAATGATGCGTTCATCAAAACGGTCATAAGAAATGAAGATGGGGAAAATTTTCCATTGCGTTCTGCTTATTTTCAGCGTGGTAGTAGTTTATCTAAAATCTAAAAATCTAAAAACACAGATAATCGGCAGCTCTTTAAGGACTGATGTGTATTCATTAAAAAACAGGGTCCCTGATCTTTAGGAACCCAGAAATCACAAGATCATACGTCTACACTGAAATGCTACATCAGATAAATTAAATAAATAGTATTTAATACCACACAAAACACAGAATCAGGTTTTAATTTTTAAAAAAAATTAGAACAGCGTTACTATGACTATTTTTTTTTAATTGTTATATTATTTACTTTTATATTACAACAACTCGCATACCAAAATAATTTCTCAAATGTGGGCTAAATTAGCAGTATTATTATTTTTTTTATTATAAGCGGTACTAGTAGTAGTAGTAGTATCTATTATTATGATTCATTTACAGAATCAACGGTCCACAATTTAAAAACTTGCTTGATGCTTACAGATCATTTTCCTA
Organism: Neolamprologus brichardi; assembly: GCF_056152115.1. Lineage (NCBI taxonomy): Eukaryota > Metazoa > Chordata > Actinopteri > Cichliformes > Cichlidae > Neolamprologus > Neolamprologus brichardi. The sequence continues at coordinate 22,183,454 of NC_142107.1, forward strand.
CAAGAAGACTGAGGCTAATGTGTCCACAGCTGGGACCAGCATGTAGTCTGAAATCCTGTGAGCACATATCATTTTCAGAAACATGAGGAATTGAATTTAAACGAGAATTCTTAATTAGTCGTCAAATGTACTCCAGCAGCTACACATGCACTCCTCTGCAGTAAAAGTCTATTAGCTTTGTCATTACTTTCCTTTACTACAAAGCTAATAGTAAGCTCTGGATCAGGCACTCTGAACCATCCCATAATCATGCTGCTGTAGGCTCAGACTGGATTGTGGCTACCTCTCCCTGAGGAGGTCACTTCCTGTTAAAAGTTTTTCCTTTGCCTGATCTCACAGGATACCATCTGAACACTGAGACTGGGGTTTCTCTCTAATATTGTGAGGTGTGTACCTTTAAGTATAAAGTGCTTTGAGGTGACTGTGGTCGTGACATGCTGTATAAATAAAACTCAACTTAATTATGTTGCTTTAAGTTTTATTAAACTTGCTTTCCTGTATAGTTTGTTCTCAAGCATGCAGCACACACATGGCTGCACAGAGAGAAATCTTACATGCACGCTCGCTTTACATGCATGAAACTTGCATAAGAGGATGTTTGGTTGTGCACACATCACATGTCATCACCTCTAAATGTTCTCATCACTCATTTGATCTGTAAAAAAACTTATAAAACAGTTTAATAGAGTCATTTTTTCAAACATTTTTATTAACATAGTTATTCATATTTTTGAATGACTGCAGATGAACACAGGATGTGATCAATCAGTGAAACTACACATTTACATAAGAAACTGAAATATGCTTTAAAAAGCACTAAGCGACACTCGCTTCTCTTTCATTTTCTTCTGTAGTCTTAAAAAAGTCACATTATGTGCATTAGATAAAGATCAAATCCTGTTATCTTGATAACTGCTTCTCTTCGTATTTAGATGCTTCCTAAACAGTAAAGATACATTTTTATTACTCAGAAAAAGCAAAGAGAAAAGTGAATTCTTGCATTTTACATCCCTGTTCTGTTTTTCTGTTATGTATTAGATTGTTTTTATAATTCATGGCAGCGCTGATGCTTCTCCACCAATCAGTGACTATTACCTCAATGGAGTGTGTGTGTTAATGTTGATACAACAGAAAATAGTGTATTTATTTTAACGTTTTAATTAACTGCATCAAGAAAAGTGTCAAACACAGCAGAGTTATTTTTTATCTTCTTTATGTTTTTATGTCGTGATTAAAAATCGGGATTTTGTGCTTTTCTAAAATTTGGTATGCACAGAAATTAAAAAGCATTGAACCTGGTCTGCGTTTAATTTTGCATTATAAGTTTTTGATCCTTTTTTTTTTTCTTTCAGATTGTGTCATTTAGTTGATTCGGCGCACGTTTCTGTGTGTTTTGCATCATGTGCAAAGTAAAACCAAATCAGACCATTTTATTGTACTTTACACAGATCGACAATATTATTGCATTACTCAGGTTATAGATAAATAACACAGAGAAACAGCTTTATCATATTACTCAAAGTGCATCATGTGCATTTAGTAAGGAAGGTCCATTCATGTCCAAAAAGAATAGACAAAAGCACGAGTGACTTCTTCTCTATGTCTTGAATGTAATCCGGTTGCAGACCACAAACATGGCGGTCTTCTTCTTGGCCGAACAAGGAAATCCCTAAGTAAAATAAATCTACTAAAGAGTTTGATCTTTTGTGTGAATATTTGTAGGACTAGTTCCAGATTGTTCCAGTTTTCCACCTGGTTCGAACCCTGATTTACCTGCAGTGTTAAAGCCTCGGTCAGGTTTCCTTCATTTTCCTCATTTCAGCTTTAAAACTGACCCAGAATGAAAGTAAAGTGCACTTTATTATTCTGTCATTGTTGCCATGAGAAACATATAACTCTATTTCTATTCTTTTAACTGACATTTCAGTGCCGTCTCATTAATAATAATAACTTTATTTCTATAGTGCGACCTTTTTAAAACAGAGTTTATCCAGTACTTTAACAGAGAAGCAAAAACAATCATACAGAATATAAATAAGTATAAAAATAAAGAGATTTTGAGGCAGTAAGATGATTAATCCTATGCTGAGCTACACAGAAGAGTCACACTTAAAATCTCGCTATAAAGCCAACACTGACATTAGTCATCAGTCATCAGTCACAAGCAGACATCTCTGTGATATTCAGCCAGAGACGGAGGAAAGGTGGTTAGAAATCAAACAGCTTCTTCCTGTAGCATAACAGGAGTTCCTCACTGAGGGACTCTGTCTGGCCAGCCTCATGCAAAATAAATGAGAAAACAGACTGAATGTATGTGTGCCGAGCTGCTCTCGGCGTGTCAGAGCTCACAGATCGCAGGAAGGTGTAAAAACGCAAGTCTGACCTGAATCTCCAAACCGCTCGCTGTGCACAGCAGCTGCAGGTGGATCACATCCGCCTCTTGGCCTGTTACTCAATACCACAAGATAAATACACAGTTGTGTGTGTGTGTGTGTGTGTGTGTGTAGACACAGAGACAGACATTAAACTTGGGTTTGTTTAGAAATGCCACAGGTGCATGCAGTGGCCGACTGTTATTAACTCTCAGTGTGAACATGTTTAGCATTTACATGTTTTAAAACCGTTTAAACTTGTTGGGAACGCACATTAGTGCAGCTGTGTGCTTTTCTTTTTTCATTTAAAGGTTTTGTAAATTACTTCCAAAATGAACTGAAGCTCTCAAGAACTGCCAGAATAACTGTGCCCAAAATATCGGTGAAAACAGGCCTGGGCTCCGCTTTCATGTATTAACCAATTTGTGCCACAAGATGGTGCAGTGAGTCAACCAGACCTGTCATTAACCTTCTTAATTACAGTCAAAAGCTGAAGCCTCTTGAGGACATGGAAGTACGGCTGAAAATAAAAATCAAAGGGTAAGAAAAAATATTTAGCACTGGTGAAATGCTGCCCCCTGGTGGAGTTTAAGGTAAGACTTGCACAGAGTGATTACAGAAAGTGCCTGCATTAACCCACTGACTGTATATTAAAGAAACAGCCAGTGCAGATTTGCTTTAAATGTGAAATCCTTCAAATGACCGGTTCAAGAAAACAGAAGATGGCAAATCAAAATTGCACATCAGTAATTTTTGCAAGTAAAATGAAGAAGTCACCAGCTTTCTGAATTAGTCCCTATTAGAGTTATTTGTTCCACACTATTGTATTTATACTGTCCCACTGCAATAATAGTAGAAATGTGAAACAGGAAAAAAAGCTTCAGACTTAAATCATTTGTTTTCCTTTTGGTGTTTGATGTCTTTAGATGCTGCTTTCATTTCTGTTTTTCTCTGTTAAATGGCATCTCCAGTTTTCCACATTTTTATCTAATGCTGGTGGCAGTTTGTTCATAAAGTAATTTATATCCTGCCATGAAATAAGAGCGACATTACTAAAAGCACAATATTAAAAATAATGATTAGGATCACCATTAGATAATGATTAACGCGTCTGTTGGTGAAGTATCTAAAGCCGTTGCTCCGCCTATTTCCTCTATTCTCTATGCCCACCTCTAGTGTTATGACACCGCCTTCCCGGCCTCTGAGAGCGTTGTGCCTCACTACAGTGTTACAGTAGAAGATGTGGCAAGCCACACAGCCACACATTCTGGACAGTTGGAGATTGCGCACTAGGTCTGTGGAGGCGGCCAAGTCTGTGTGGACTGTGTGATAATGTCTGTAATCATTACTTGTTGTTTGTTGGGGTCTGCTGTTGACCTGAAGGTGGTTTATGAGCCGGACATGATTCGGATCATCTGTGGAGGCACTGCTGCTCTGGACCTGCTGATTGTTGAACTGGCTGTACTCGTTACTTGTTGTCTGTGGAGGTCTGTTGGGGTACAGCCTGTAAGGGTTACTTGTTGTCTCTGATGGTCTGTTGGGGTACAGCCTGTAAGGGTTACTTGTTGGCTGTGGAGGTCTGTTGAAATAGTCCTGGCTATTTGATGGAACCTGATTGGAAGCTCAAAAGAAAGAAAACAAAAATCAACACTTACAAATGTTTTCATGAGTTCGTTTGCTGTCATTTCATTTTCTTACATCACAGAAAAGTTACTTTTGAAGATGAAAATATTTTGTCATTGCAAATTTTGCCAATTTTATGCATATGCAGTTTCATTTGCATATGAAGGTTTTCACAGTGTTGTATATTAGCATATTTACCATCATCTGAACTACTGTAGTCAAATGGAGAAGTAGGCATCTTCTTGGACATCTTGGCGTCTTCACACTCCCTCTTTTCCATCAGGGCTGTAAGTGCTGCTAGAAGAATTGATATCTCCTGTTAGAGGAGTTGGATCCAGATCATTCTTAAGTCAGATTTAAACATATATAATTAGTACAGCAAAGATATCCCAGCCCAGCATGTGTTTTTCCTTCAACTTGTAGGAAGTCCTCCAAGTTCTCCACAATCTCAAAGTCAGAGAAACCGTACGCCAATCAGACATCATATTGTTCACCTACCTAATATTGTGTTGGTCCCTATTTTGCTAACAAAACAGCCCTAACCCATTGAGGAATAGAATAGAATAGACCCCTGAAGGTGTGCTGTGGCATCTGACACCATGATGTTAGCAACAGATTCTTTAAGTCCTGTAAGTCGGGGCGTTTGCATGTTCTCCACGTTTTTGGGTAGGTTTTCTCCCAGTACTCCAAAGACATGAAATTAGTGGGGTTTGTTTCTCTGAGCCAACCCTGCATCAGAATGGATGAACTGAATTGAATTAAAACGGTAAATGGACTGGTTCTTATGTAGTTTTGTTCTACTCTGACCACACAAAGCACTCTGCACACTTCTATCTTTCTATGTAAGTGCTTTCTGTCTAACACTCACATGCATTCATACTGCGATGGATGAACTGAAGACAAACTTGGGGTTAGTATCATGCCCAAGGAGATTTGGCAAGCAGACAGAAGAAGATGGGGATTGAACTTTCAACATTCTGATTAGAAGGTGACCTGAGCTACAGCCACTCCCATAATTCATAACCTTCGAATGACGTTTCTATAATAAAGTATGCTGGAGAGGTGAGGCTCCAAAGTGACCTGTGTTTGAGCACTCTGACATTGATATGAACAGGAAGAATATTCACGCATTTTTGCAAAATTCACCAAAGGAAGTCATACCATGCTATTCCCAAACAAGCTGTGTTTCCTGATGTAACTTTTCTTCAGGTTTTTTCAAAGCCACTGGACAACTTAGGCATCAAAATTTTGATCCAATGAATATTGGAGCGTTTTAAAGGCGTTTTAAAACACCTGCATATATTTTGAAGGTTCCAGGAAAGAGATTCAGAGTCATTAGTAACACCTAAAGTGCTAACATACCACAATCAACCTGTCAAACAGGGTGTTCTTAGTACTTAGTTTCACCTTTAAAATACAAAAACACATATAAACAACACATACTTCTGTCTTCACAAGGAGAGGCTACTCTCAAAGTATTCAAAGCAGCTCAGATGTCATATTTAATGTTACAGAAACAACAGATTAGTGAAAAGCAAACAATGAGCACCAAATCTCTGCCGTTTTTGTTTCATTCACCTCTCAGATTTAACCTTTTTCTTAATATCTGGATATTTGGATATCAGCAATATTACTGCTACTTTCATCTTTGTATGTGTGTTTGTGTGTGTCTATGTTCCTGCATGTGTTAGAGAAACTGTGAAATCTTGTCAGACTTGACTGTCTATGGGCAGATTTTGTCAACATGGTAAGCATCAATATGCAGTCATCAAACACAATAGGCAGCTGAAGTTCAATTCGATAATAAGTGTTGTCTCTGAACTTGTAACTAGTTTTGAATTGCTGTACACTAAAAGAAAATTTAGAATTAATTTTCATAAATTTAATTCAACCTAACAACATTTTAGTTTAATATAATTAACTAAAGTTCACATACTGTCATCACATTGCATTGAAACTACTTCCTCCAAAGCAAACTGTCATGCAGTGCAGGTTAGGACCCAAATGCAGTTTTCATAGTTAAGCAGAAATAACAAAAAACTAACCTTTTATTAAAGTCGAGGAGTAATCCACAACACACATAAAAAATAAGAAAACTTTCAAAAAGGATCACGAGGAGAACACGAGAGCACACAAACAGATACTGAAACAATGACTGACAGGCAGGGCAGGACTGTGTAAACACACACAAGGGACTTTCAGATAAAACAGAAAGTAAACAAACCACTAAACAGATATGACAATGACATACAAGGAAACACTACAGGAGGCTGGTCTTAAATACATAAAAAGACAAGGATATAACTTTAAATAACTCTTAACATTATCTGGATTATAAAATAACAAGAAGTAAACAGAAATGACTAAAGAGTCACAATGAGCCCAAGCAGGGATGCCCAATTATAAACTCTGCAATGACAATACAATCTGACCACAATCAACTAGAAGTAAAACAGAAATGAAGAACAGTACAGAGGCACAATGTTGAAAACATAAGATTTCTAGACAGAATTAGAAAGAAAACCTAAACTGAAAGCAAAGCCTGAAGTGTCCATGACAAAAACAATCGGTAAGGAGCATACCATGCAGGTGTTTTAGTCATCACATGAGTCAGTGGTGCATACCTATCATTCTCTGATTATACCAACAAAACTGAACTGAGCGTAAAGTCGTTGTAGTGCAGCCATTCCCAAAGAAAAGTGCTGCAGTTCACTTCAAAACCAGAAAGACCATCTCTGATCAGTAAGTCTGGTTCTGTTGTTGCCTTGAAGCCTGGCGTTTCTGTGTGAGAGACAGTGGAGGAGATTCTGTTCCTGTTCATGTGTGATTGGCACTCTGGATTTGTTACCTTTCTGTTCCAAAGAATAGTGATGGGCCAAGCATTTGTGCCGCAATAGTATCGAGGCTTTGAAACAATCTGAAGCCAATCTCCACAGTGACACCTGCTGGCCAATTTGGGAATTGCCACATCTTGATGGTGCAATTCTGTCAGACGATGACAGAGACGAGCCCTGCACATTTCCAAATAAAGCAACTTATTATATCAGACTGTCAATAATTGTGATCAGCACGCGTTGTGGAGAAATCTCCATACAAACTCAAACAATTGAGACTGTAATGACCACTTCAGGAAAAACATTCTCACTTTGTTAACCTTCATGTTGCTCAAAACAATCCAATAATATAGTAAAAGATTGTGAGAAATAACTAATAGCTTTGTTTTTTGTTTTTTTTTGCTCACACCCCTCAATGCTTGGATGTGTTTGGCTGATGTTTAAGTTTCTGGGAGTTCATGTCATCAGGTTTGTTCTACACACTGTTAAGCAAAGCTAGAAGCTGGCATTGCACTGGGCTTTAATTTTAATTAATGTAAAAAATTATATTTAAATGAAAAAAAAGAATGTGCTTTCCTGCTTTATAAAAAAAAGTAGCATTGATTATATTTTGGTGGGCTAATTCTCATCGATTGTAACAGTCCACTTCACACATACACTTTTAAATCATTCTCTGCTGAGCGATCTCTGAACTATGAAGAAACCTTTCTTAACTTTACACTGCTGTGGATGCTGTATCTTATAACACTGGCATGATGTTTACTGTGAGTCTGAGGTTTTGGTTATATTGAACCTGCCTCGTGTTGTTTATGAGATATTCTCACCAGAAGCATCAGTGACAATAAAAAAAAAGAAAAACTCATCTGTCATGAAAAGGTGTTAAGAAATAGATGAACTATAATGAATGATTACTAATAATGTGTTTTTCTAGCTTTTATTATCTACAGTGCAAATATATTCTTTATGGAGGTGCAGTATGTGAATAACAGGTTGCAGTGAGGATGACACGACCTGATGCATATTTTTATTGGCAGCAGACATGTATATTGACATATGGGTCTCTTGTGGGGCCTCCTCACAGTGGGGCATGTCCAAAATGCATCACCTAGGTGCTGCCCTGGAGAGATCCTGGCCAAATGCCCAAAGGACCTCATCCTGTCGCTGTGGAGAATTACCACAGAGAACAAGTAGTTATGGAACAAATGTCCATTCCACTGTACCATATACAGCATATGCATGATACAGTACCTGTGTGTATTGTTTTTTTGTGTGTTTGTTTGTTTTTTGTTTGTTTTTGTTTTTTTGCCTGTCCCGTTTGGCTCTTTTGCCATCAGAATTATTGTCTAAAGGCAAAGAAAGATGCCCAATGGACTTACTTTACCAAATGGACCATCCTGGCCTTGCCGTATTGGTCTATTTGATTCACCTTTGCTTTTATTGTTTATTTTATTTTATTTTCACTTGCTACACACAGGACAGACATGACTTGGGGAAAGAAAAGGGAGAAAGAAAAAGAGGTAGGGAAAGAAAAACAGCGGGGAAGAGGAACGGTGATAAAGGGCAAAAAAAATATATATCAATCACCTGGATCACTTGTTGACAAAGAAAAAAGAGAAAACAAGCAAAAAAGAGATAAATATAATAAACAACATCATCGCGATGATCTATGTGAATATAACAGTAAATACTACATATTGAATATTATTGTGCAGCACGTAGGATTGACAGCACACTGTGTGCTTTGAGGTAGGAGCCAAAAAGGGTGTAGTTTGTGTCTGTGAGCACCCGTGTGTACACCTGTGTGCCTGAGCGCGCTTTTATTTAAAAGGTTCCTTCCTGTAATGATCTGCTAGAGGGTGCGGGGGGCCATAGCCCCGTCCTCCAGGGCATGAAGCAGATATGGAGGAGATCCAGGCTCCAGACATCCAGAGGCCCTCAGAGCACAAGAGACCAAGGAAGACCAACAGAGGGGCAACCGTGCCACTCTCCCGGAAAGAGCCGAGGAGAGCCCCAGATGAGGGGTGACTGGTGTGTATTGTAAAATATTGCTGTACTGGCTAATTACACCATAAGGCACAGAAAAACTAATTGTTGCATAGTTGACATCAGTGGGTTCACACCCATTTTGCAAAAATGTGAAGGAGCAAGAGAGACAGATGTATATCCTCTAGCATGTCCCTCCATCATCTCAGCATTTCTGAAAAGGTGCTTGTTTTTTTAATGTAAAATGAGTAAATATTTGCAGAACTAAATTCAATTTATAAGGAAAATTGATAATGCATTACAATTTTGGCCTTTGGGTGACAAGATCCATTCAAATGAAAAATGTACTGGAACTCTTATGTAGCTGTATAATGTGAATATATATGCATCCAGTAGCACGTAGGACTCTCTGAAAGTCTTTTTGACTTGGCGCCTCCTATCTCTGAGTCCCCATGCAAGTTTGTCCAACACATAAGAAGAAATGCTTTAGAGAGGTTTGTTCTCTTTGGATCTACCTTCTTATGTTTAACTAACTCAGATACAGACTGTATCTGTGATGGTCACTTGTCTGCTAACAAATGACCAGCTCAGATTAAGCATACTGCTGATGCATTTGCTTCATAAATCATGACATGCTTCTCTCCCCCGCATAAACTGCTATTATGAGTTCATTGCTGTGTATTTACTTGGTATCAGGTCAATACACAGACTCATACATCAGTAGTAGGTGCCTCATCCTGTCTTTAAGGCTGAGCCTGGACAATCGCATTCTCTCAAGTATGTGTATTTACATGGAGGTATTCTGCTGTAATCATCTACAGTATTTGAAAATACACCCATAAACAAAAACGAATGTAAACATGGATTATCAGCCACCAAAGCAGCTGCTGCACCTTTAATTTATTGATTAATTGATGAACTGTTGCAGAAATTGAACACAGAACCTTTGGTGACAATCACTGCACTAATATAAATAATCTTAAATCTACTGAAAACAACAATAATGTCTTTACAAACAGTTTAAATGAACCACAGCAGTATTTAATAAAGGTTAAAGATGGGAATGAGATGAAGTGAAGCCTTTTTATTTAGTAAGTCCTGATGTAGCTGCAAGGCAATTTCCTGCCACTAGATGATGCTCTTTGTACATAAATTGGCCACAATTGAAAGAGTGACGCTTCAGATTTAGCAATTTCATAGGTATCATTTTTAAATATTTCCAGGACACACAAACCTATAATTTACATTTAAAGATAACAGCATTTAAAATTACAGGTTTAAAAGGCAGGTGAAACTCTATTCTTTCTCACAAATTAGAATTCATAGAGCTTAAATAACCTTATATCCTGTACTCTTTAGAGAATCTTTGCTATATTACTATTGTTCCCCCACATCAATTAAAACATCTATCTTTCAGTAATATTCCTTAGTTAATGATTAACTCCTTAACGTTGCCAAAAAGTCTCCAAAGTTCGTTTAGGGTTTTTTTTTAATTAACTTAGTTATATAACTTAGTTATATCACCTTGTTTCGTTTGTTTGATGGACCCAGTAAAACAAGAAACCAAAAATAATGTTTGTTTTTTTTTTTAATATTGCTATTACATTTTTAAAAATATATGAAAGGGCACTCCTATTTGCATATATAAGTGTAGTGGAGTTACCAGGACAATGAGCATGAGATTCTCATAGATATAAAGTAACGTGTGTTCATGTGTATACCTGTCTCTATACATTTGTGGGGACCGATGCTGATTTAAAACCAAGCTATTGAGGACATTAAAACGTTTCTGTTTTTCACTTTCAGGCGCTTGTTTAAAGGTTTATTCGTGGTTTTAGTGCTTACGTTAATGGCAGGTTAATAGTATTATGCAAGTAGTATGATGAGACTAAAGACTAGCTAACTAATTGGACTAAAAGAAGTGAGACTCCGCTTTACGTGCCCGCAGGTCCTCACAAAGTAGGAAGGACAGTTGTGTATGCCCGTGTTGCTGTGATTAGCTCCGCCCCCTCGCTCCTTACCGTGACGCCGCGGTGACGTGTTGCTGTAGTGGCTCGTGCAGCAGCAGGTAGTTTCATTCAGTCCGCTTCAGAATTCCGGACGGAGTTAACGGCTTTCTTATCATGGACCTGGCTTTGATTTCACCCGTTTTACAGCTCAGAAACGGATAAAAAGCAACGTAAGCGTCTGTTTTTTTGTATTTCCTCCTTAACGTCGACTCCAGTTTGGATTTTACCCTCCAGCGGTCCGATTTTAGCAGCTTGAAGTTGGTTCTCCTTCACCATATGTGGGAATGTGAACTTCTCTCATGGATGCCGATACACTGTTGGAGTACTTACACACATTTTCCTGATTTTCTGGGAGTCGAAATAGTGGACTACGCTCGCTTCTTATCGTGAAAACTAGCTGTGAATAAATTCATGTTCGCCATGTTTATGTAGAAGCTGAAAAAACGTTAAAATAATGATTTCGGAGGAGAGAAGCAGCCACGTAAATAAACAAACCCTGAACTTTCCCGTGGGTTTACTCATCCGCTCTCCCAAAAGGCGCCTGGCCAAACTGGGAAGGAAACCCAGCAATGGATCTGTCCAGTAAGTCTCTACATGCTTTAATCCAATCTACTTTAATTAGTTTTACTTACATATCGCCACTTTACTACAGCAGTAATCTTACAGTGTAGAATACTGGAGAGTAACTCCAACCTACGATAAATGCTATTGGCAACGGTGGGAAACAAGAACTGCCCTGTTTTCTACCTCCAGTAGAAACATAAAGGTTTATAATCGCAGCAGCATTAGTTTTAGAAGATGTAATCGTTTTAAGTATACGCATTAGCCAGCTCCAGTTATAACTTTGCACATTAAGACATAATTTATATTGCTATATCTGCATTTTATACCATTGCACCAAGAAATTAAGTGATTTGATGTTGAGATGAATATAAAGATGTGCATGATTAATGCTTGTAATGATGATAATATTAGAAATTAAGACTATGGGGGAAATATTGTTAATAAGTTAACATTTAATTTCATTTACGTTGCGTTTAACTTTATTTTGAGCTGTTGTACTAAAGGATAAATGAGTTATATCTGGTCTTAGTAGACCTATAATGAGAAAAAAAGTTATAGCTTTAATTGCAACTATATTAATTAATGGAGTAATTACACAGCCTTAGTAATGACTTTTTATATGTAGCATTTTGGCCCATGTTTTCTTTTCAGTTAGATTTTATGACTGTATTTCTGCTTTTTATTTTTATTTTTTTTCTTTAGAAATGCTATAAATGAATATATCATAGTTGTCTATTGATTAAGCTAACATAATGACTTATGTAAAGGTTTAAATAGGTTCACAAAGACCAAACAATTAGCTGATGAGTTTAGATAACCGTAAAAACAAAATCCTGGTTTGTTTCAGTTCTAAATTTGGGTCTGAAGTGGAGAACTTGAGACAGATCATGGTTCACGTGCAGGATCTTTTAGTGTTCTGTCCTCTCACTCCAATCAGGTCCAACAACTCGAACAGCACTGTCCGCTCTGCTGAGAGCGTTGGCGTCCGGCAGCCAGCCAAGAGCAAAATCCGCCGCCACAACAACAGGTTTTCCACTGTGTTCAACCAAAGCCCCGACCTGAGAGACGGTGGACGGCATGTCCAGGTGGCGAGTGGTAGTGGCGGGAGCTTGTCTGGAGACCTCCAGGTTGTGGACGACCCAGCTGAGCTATCCAGCCAAATGTCCATTCCTGGTATCCTGAAGATCTTTGGCAGTGACATCTGCCAGGGGACCAACTACAAGAGTGTGCTGGCTACCACTCAGTCCAGTGCAAAGGAGCTGGTGAAGCAGGCCTTGGAAAGGTAAGAGGTTTTCTCTTGGTCCTAAAGCATGTTGTTGAGTCCTTGCAATAAGATTTATTCCTAAAAGAAACAAAGTAAAAGGGAAGTAGTGCTACTTTTAGGTCAAACTAGATTTTAACATGTGAGAATTAAACATCGCCTGTTTAAAAAAACTCAGTTGTTGAGGACAAAAAGGGGGAAACTTAGAAATCAGAAACATTTATGACGGCTTCAGTGTGAAAAACATCCTCCAGACTTATTGCTAATGCTTCATTTCTCTGTTTTTTTCTCTTCAGGTACTGTCTGGAAAAAGAAGACCCCAACAACTACGTGCTGTGCGACGTTATTGGCCAGATGGGGGCTGATAACCAGTGGAAGAGAGAGTGCTTTAGGGTTGTGGGTGACAGCGAGAGGCCCCTGATGCTGCAGTCGCTGTGGAAGCCGAAGGATGGCTTCTCCAGGCGTTTTGAGATCCAGCTGCGGGCGAGCGTGGAAGAGCAAAGTTTAAAGGACAGGGACACGATCACAGCAGGTACGCATGGTGCCTAACACCTGCACAGTGACCCTAACATCCTCCCACTGGGGTTATCAATCACTCAGCCTTAGCCTTGGGAGCCTTAGATGTTTCTTATTGCTGGGTTTCATTGTGCCTCTTATCACTGGTTCAAACAGACATGCAGCAGAGGTCAGGAGGAAACAAAAGCTGCCCTGCTCTTATCTTTGCTTTAATTCAAGGGTCCATAAGGTCCTCGCTAAGCATCAAGGCACAACGCGGCTCTTCCCACCAGGCCTATAGCTGCTGTGTTTTTCTTTCTGTCAGAGCTGACTTCCTGCGCTCTGGGGGCTGAGCGGTCCTGTTGACTTTGGCTCACGCTTGTTGTGGTCCTTTTCAGCTCTGGACCGACACTCTGACGGCTTTTTAATCAGGATTGGTCTGATAGCGCGAAGCTTAAATTACAGATAACCTTAATTATAATTTGATTTCTACTGAAGGAATTACAGTTTTTGAGCTGATTGTACATTTTAAAAGAGGTCCAGTGTTTAGTCTACAGTGTCTATTAGTTTTTAGTGTTCCAGTTTCATTTTCAGATTGAGTTTTCTCATTTATTAGTTTAAGAATGTTTAGGGGTTTTTTCTTAGTTCGTTTTAGCTGTCAGGAAACTGGTTGGTATTTGTCAGATTTTAAGATTTCAGAAGTTTAGTATAAACACAGGCAGTCACAGGTTTCATTATAGGGTAGACCAAATTAACAAAGACTAAAATTAAAGACAGATTTTTTTCCCTGTATGCAGAGTTTTTGTTAGATTCTGTGTTGTTCTCTGAGCCGGTAATTTGTTGGTGATTAATAGACTCCATTTCTAAGCTGGCATTAGTTAGTGTTGCTTTGCTTCCAGTTTTCATGGAGAAATTCATGCAGGGTGATTCACATAGAAAGCCGTTGAGAAGCTGTTGGTGGCACATGAGAGTACAAAAATGGTTTAATACATAAAAGACTTATCTAAGTCACATTCAAATATTGGCGTTTAGAGTTCTATATCTGTGCAGCTCTGCACTGCTTCTCATGGCTCCGTGATCTGCCCTCCCCTTCCTCCTCTCTGACCGAGGGAAAGCTGCCTTTTACCTCCGTCGGGTTTTTAGGCATCAAGCCCAGCCTGTCACAGCAGTGCTGAACAATGTGGAAAACACCCATTTCCACAGCTGATAAGGGCAGCGGAGCACCGGGTGTGAAGCCGGACCCTGTGGACATTCCACCTCGCTTAATGGCTCCCAACGAGCTGAATAGTGTTTGTGTTACGTCAGGCCGACAGAGTGGCTGCTGGTATCTGATAGAGGTGGTCACATCTCACCTTCCCTGCACATTTCCCCCCTTTTTCCTCTGGTTATGTTGCATTTGAACTGAAGCCAGAGCAGAAAAGTGTTATGCTGGAGTCAGCTCGGATGACCGGAGTAATTTTGGGAGGAATTCTGTTTATCGTAAAGATAACTTTATAAACACGAGAGGTAGTTCTTCTGTTTTTCCTGGCGCTGATTCAAAGTTTGTCTAAAGCTGACATTATTAATTGAGGCCACAAATTTGAGAAGTCTATTCTTCTGCTGTGTTTGTCCTGTTTTAAATTTAAACGTTTTTTTTCTGAATTTGAATTAGTTATTTTTTAATTAAGTGACACGAGGCATCTGGAGCATCAAACACCCTGTGTATCTCTATTTTAGTATATTTAGTTTGATCTATATGATGTTCTTTATGGTTGTTTATCTAATTAAGTAGATGTTATGAACTAAATTATACAAAAAGCTAAGTAACATAAGCTGTAGTCGGGCTAGTATTACCTGTGAACTACTACTAATTTGTAATAATCACAAAAGTCATCTTTGACCTTAACCCTTTGGCCTTGAATCTGTCAGTTAGAAATATCACTGCAGCGCACCTGAGGTTTATTAATTGAGATTAAGTATACCACAAGAAGAAGAGCTGCCGAATGTTTCTAGGTAATGAAGATCCTGATAAACGAAGACGTCCTTGGGCTCTGTGGATTTTATGTTAGATCATTTTTTTCTAAGAGACTAACAAGCGGATAGAGTCCAGCATCATCAGCATAGAATGAATTAATTACTGCACCAAGCTTTGGAAGCTTTTTATAGTAAGAAGATAAAGTCTTTTTAAAAGTCCAAAATGAGTCGTGAAACATACTCAGGTGTCAACACACTCGATGACATAGCATCTTCTTGTCCACCCAGGGATCAATGCCCAGGCTCGTAAGCTGCAGAAGACCCGCTCCAGAGTGACCTCCCTGTTTGTGGACAGCAGTGGGGAGGACACAGATGGACTTGGCATCTGGAGGAGCCTCAGCGAGATGGATTTGTCCGCGATGGGCAAGGAGGCTAGCAAGGCCCAACAGAGTGCGCTCAGAGAGGATCCCGAGGCTGAGGCCGACAAGGAAGTGCTGCGTCTTGGCATGGAAAAGGAGGAGACTGAGAGCAGCGATGATAACACAACCCAGTACTCCATCCACCCACCCTTTGACTTCCCTTATTTCCTCCTGCTGCAGGGCTACAGCCACAGACAGGTGAGTGGCAGAACAACTTAAGGTTATCTGTATATAACTATAATTACCTTAAGCAGATGAGACCTTTCTGAACTCCAAAGTTTCAGATAATGAGTTCATTGTAGGAAACTGTTATCCCTGTAAGCTCAGACTTCAGCCTGCTCTAAACACTCAGTTTCAGTTACTTTTTTTCCTACCCTGGGCTGTGTATGATGTCACATAGAGGATAAGCCTAATTTGGTCAACTCAGGGAAAGAAGTCCCACCCACTTGCTTATTTGTGAGTGGTAGCAAATCACATGAAAGTTAGTCTAAAGTTGGAGAAGCTAAAACAGCTTGTTTTGGATTGAGGTTGAACTGAGGGGCCTGCACAAAACCTCGTGTGAGAGACATAAGGATTTTATTTGTTTATTTATTTTACCTGCAACTCATGCAAAACTGCTCTGGTACAGTCAAACAACAAAAATATGGATCTGGAAATGAAGAGAAGGATGTGCTGCTGTAATATCAGCTACAGGTGGGTGCTGTTGTTCTCTTTCAGAGTTGTTTTCAGCCTGGTCACATTTAACCAAATTATTGCCAATAATAGTATCCAAAGTTTAAAGCTGACCTACAGATGATTGAAAACTTATAATCAAGCAGATTTGCAGGCAGTTTCTGAACTCCTTCTTTGACATTTTAAAGACTTGAGGTTCATTTTTATTGTAAAGTTTTAGTTAAGTATAATAATAGACCTGTTATTGCCCTTGAGTGTCTCCTGTGAGCGTGTAAGCAAATAAGCTTAAAAGAGACAAGAGGAAGAGAAACATATAGTGGCGAACTGAGCTTATTATGTAACGCAAGGAGAAAATCCCTCAGTCAGAGAGTCAGACAGGGCGGAATCACTGCTACACAGGTGTGTTAGGACCAGGTGATCCTGTTCATGCTCAGGGTGAGCCCTGTGTCATCATGTGTCAATGAAAGGATGAAGAACAGAGTGCTCAACCTTCTGTCAGAAGGAAACCTGCTTAGGATCTTTGGCAGAACAAAGAGGCAGTCCTGATTAGGAGGATAAACTGTAGCGTGTAAACACTGCTGTGCTGTAATCAACATACCAGTGTACCTGACCTCTGTTTCGAACTGTTCCAAAATCTGTCCTTGTCAACATCGCCTGTTTAAAAATCTCTTTTGCACAGTAAACCAGAGAGCACGCTGTGGCTTTAGCCCATTCCCAGGAACAGGAAGCTCTTTCTCGCAGTGTTTTTATCCCCGCTGCTGGGGATTGCTGACTGAGCAGGATGCTGGGAGCACGGCAGCACGCTGAGAGCTGCAGCCGACCTAATCTTACTCTGCAACAATGGGTCGACCCAAAGCCAAAGCAAAGGAACGAGGCGGGTCTGTGGCGGACCAGCGGTCGTGCAACAGGAACTGAAAGCTGATTTTTGGGTTGTTTTTTGAAACTGTGTTGTTGGAGACCAAAGAAACAAAACTGAATTTGGCATTTATTTCAGTGGAGAGAGAGTTTTGATGCTGAGCCACAACTTCTGCGGTGGCGCGATGCCCATTAAGTTTTTATTGTTATTGAATGAGCTGCGTTTTTAAGCAAGCCTGAGTATGTTTCAGTCAGGATGGTGGAGTCGGCATATGTTTGACTGGTGGAATATTGGTTGATACCATTACCCATTACAGCAATGCATCCCAGTTATTAATCATTTTGTCTGTAAATAGCCTTTATATCTTAAAAGTAACAAAGCAATAACACCCTCTCATATGAATGCTGTTCATTCACGCTGAGGCTGCTTGGCTTTAGGCAGCAGAGATGATAGGCTATCATCGCCTGACTAATAGTCTTAACGTGGTGACCCTGAGCTCCTGGTCCTCACCGTCTCGCTCATAAGCCCTTCCATTCCTGTCCCGCCTTGCTCTGCCAGTTCAAGTTGTACTTTTACCAGATGATCCTACTGCTGCTTGCACGCATACTCCTGGTTTATTTCCAAAGTGTTACACAAGGAAATCAATCCCAGGCTTCCCGCGGACTGCTACTTTGAATGAATGTTTGCTTGAAGAATAGAATTGCATTAGAGGAAGAATTAAGGCCACAAAATGAAAGCTCGTGTTGTTGCTGTTATGGAAGACACAGCAGGAAGTCTTCGCCGGTGGTACAGAGTCCAACAGCGTAAGCATTTCACTCGCAAAGAGCTGCGCTCGTTACTGTAATCACAGCCAAAACCTGTGCAGATAAACGGAGAATAAGAGTCTTTTTACTGCTTTCCATCCACCATCAGTTTTCTGTGTACAGGTGTGATTTAAGGAAAAGCTAAAACTGTTGGACTCTTATTGGCAGTTCCACAAACGAGTTACAAATCACTTCCTGTGCCCAATAGGTGGCATTAGAGAACACCCACTACTCCTATGTCTTGATCGGAACCCACAGTGACAAAGTCATGAATGTTGGATTGTGTTTATCACATTTTAGTCAGTACTGGCAGATTAAATGAAAAGTTTATGCCAATTTGGATAAAGTATATTTGAGTTACAACTTCTTGTGTCATAGAAGTTGTAACCCAACTTATATGGTTTCACAGTTAAATATTGCCAAGATCTTCAGTTAGAGCTTACCAAAGATCACACCAGGAGGAGTTGGGGGCGCGTACCAGCGTAAACGGGGGATATTACAATGGAAACCGAAGCAGTTGATCTGCCAGCTTTGCAGCTGAATTTATTGTGCGAAACATTTGATACAAATGTCTTCTTTTTTTCTTTTTTCTTTTTTTGCAGGATTTTGTCATCTATCTCATGAGTGGGACCACCACCATCTTTGGCTGCTGCAAGGAGCATCACACTGGAGAAGATGAGGAGAGGCTGAAGGTGGACATCCTCCTGTTTGCTCCAGATGTGTTACCACAGCACTGCTGTGTCAGACGACTGGACTCTAACAGCCAAACTTCCACAGGAGGAGAGCACAGAAAGACGCTGACGATGCTGAAGCCCCTTCATGGAGCTCCTGTGACCCGAAATGGTTTACTCCTTAAAGAGGAGGTTGAACTGAATCCGGGAGATTTGGTTGGCTTGGGGAAACACTACTTGTTCATGTTTAAGGATCCTACAAGCAAACCAGGATCACTCCACACGCCTCCTTGGATGACCAGACTCTGCCCAAACTCTGACTCAAAGACCTCTTGTTTGTCATGCGGCTCCTTGGTGGCTAGGAAAAAGCTCCAGAGGAAGCCTTTACCTCCTCGTTGGAGAGACCTGGAGGGCACTGAGGCTTCGCTGAGCTATGAACTCGACCAGGAGGAAAGAGTCCTACAACAGATCCTGGACATGTTGGACCCCAGTGGGAATGAACCGAAGCTGACACCGGCTTTCCTGCTGAGTCTCTGCATCCAGCACTCAGCCTCCACGTTTGAGCTGACGCATTTCAGACAGCTGCTGCTTCAGCTGTCCAATCAGATCCAGCTCATTACATGGGTAAGGAAAAAAACTCGGCAGCACGTTAAATTTCATGACCAAAGCATTATTTGGCAGTTGGGTTTCCAGTCAGTTTTTTTCTTTTTTTGCTTGGGGTTAGGGTTTTCAAATGTGAGTGATAATAAGGTTAAAAAGGTTAAGGTTAAAAATCTAACAGCTCTGATACTAGAAAGAAGATAAGAAAAAAAAGTTTTAAAGTCCGTTTTTGATGTCGCAGAGCTCTGTGTGTGTGTGCACCGCTGAGAAAAACCACACAGATGCTATTGTGTGCTCTGCAGTTTCCATTATGGAGCAATCTTTGTTTAGAAATTGTCACTAAATACTGGAAAAAGTAATTTGGTTGCCTTTATACTTTGTAAGTAACGCTCCTTATCAGGTTCAGTTGAGCTCTGCTCTGTTAGGTTCAGTTTTAAGGACCTGAAAGATTTGACTCTAAACATTCACACTGAGGACTGAATGAAGAGCTGCAGGACAGAACCAAATGCCCAGGCACTGCTCACAGCTTTGAGCCTTCCATCTACAATAATTACGCACTCATTCTGATAACAACTTCCCCTGGCTTTCCAAAGAAATCAACATTCCTGTCACAGCCGCATCACGCGGAAAATAAAACATACTTTTTGGGGAATAAAATTTAGTACAATTTACAGTAAATTGTGTGCAACAAACATTATCAAATCACATCTGTATGACTCATTTAAATGGTCATCCACTCCTATTGCATATGCAATAAGGCCAAAAATGCCTGCATCCATGCTTTTCAGTAGCAAAACTGACACTGCATTATGTTCGGATATCCTGACAGCAGCTTTTGAACACAAAAATAGGGTTTTTCCATCCCATTACATCCCATTTAAGCAGCCATGAAATAACGTCTTATCTGTTTTTTGTCCCCCTCAGGAGAAGACAAAGGAACTTGCAGCAATCCAGCCAGAAACGTGAGTACAAGTGTTTTCACAAGATATATGTCCTCTTATACTTTCTGAATGAAACTAACATGATCCTCTAGAAAAAGGTTAAGTTCTTTTAATTTTAGGTTGTGCACAAAAAGCTAAGTTTGTGTTGTGATCACGAATAATCATGAGAATTAAAAACTGTCTGTCTCAGCAAGAGAAAAGCTATCAAAGGTCAACAGATTCTGAGTCAGAGGTCATTGTGTGGGCTTCGATAAAAGGGAGGAATCCAAAGGATCATATGACCTACATGACATGTCGAGCGAACAGCTGTGTAGCAGTAGAAACCACAGCAAATCATAACAAACCCATAAAAACACCTCCTACATTTGCTTTCAGTCAGTTAACTAATTAGTCCATCACAAATCAGAAACTTTAACTCATTTTATTGGGAAAAGACAAAACGCAGCTTCTTGAAATGGAGCAGGAACTTGTGTTTAACTGTGCTTAACCACGCACAGTATTTTGCTGATTTGCAGAAATTTAAAAGGAAGTTAACTGTAAATGGTTTGAAGCAAGCAGACGTGGAGACCACTTTTTATACTAGATAACCAAAGACTACTGACTAGCATGGCTGTCATGTTGGAGGCAAAACATACGTATAGTAAGTTTAAATATCAGTTAATCTGCAGAATTAATAGTAATTGCTTGATTTTTTAAAAAATCCCACATTTAATTGTTTAGTAAACTCAAACCTCCCAAAACAACACGTGACTGGTTATCAAAGTACTAATCAGTTAAATGTTAAACCTTAACGGGGAAGTTAAGAGTGAATGGATAGGATATGATGGAGTTTATTTATCCAGAAAACCAGGAAATGAAAATTTAAGTAGTTCAATAAAATACAATAAATATCACATTTGTTGAATGGACATTTGGGTGTTTGTAACAACCTTTTTCTGTTTATAGACAGCTCACAGTGTCTTCTCAGATCTAATCTCCCACTGGTTGTTTTATATCAGGAGCTCTGGCGACGAGCAGTCACAGCAGCTGCAGCTGCTCAGTATGAAGGAGCTGATCCCGGGCCTGCAGCCGCTGGTGCTGTGGATGGCTAACTCCATCGAACTGCTGCACTTCATCCAGCATGAAGTCCCACAGCTGCTGCCATGGAGGCTGGACCAGGAGGATGAAGGTGGGCATTCATCATTCTCACCCCTGTCTGTGTTTGTGTGTGTGCTGTTAAGACTTATTTGTATGTCTCTACAGGTCTGCTTGACTCTGAGATATCATCCACTCGGACAGCCTGCGAGGAAGCCATGACAGTCTTGGAGGAAGTCATCATGTTCACCTTCCAGCAGACCGTCTACTACCTAACAAAGGTTGGCTTGATAGCATAAAGAGCTCACATAAAAATGACATCACATGTTTCACATCTCCTTTGGCCCCTCTAATCTCAGTGTTGGTCACACATGAACCAGGAAGTCTAGTGCAAACAGCGTGTTCTGTTTTCATTGAGCGTCGTCCAGACAGAAAACACAATAACAGAATGGAAACACAAACTCTCAGGCAGGAAAGGCCTGTGAGATACTGAGCGAGTGTCTTTTCCACTGACCACGACATAAACACACACAGTCCTCTCCCTCGAGGCTACGCTGGTTTGTTAAATAACATAAACCAGAACTGCAATGTGAGCGTTTTCTTTAATGTTGAAGCTACATTGCAAAACGCTTTAAAGAACAGCAGGTGTGTTTTAGTGTGGTTTATAGAGGATTTAAACAAACAAAAATGAACAGCGGAATTATTATTTTGGAGACTAAATGAAAACATAATTAGTGTAAATGTGGCTCTTTAGCCAGGACACAGCCTACGGTGGATGGAGAATATCTGACATAAATTTGAACAATTAAAAGCAAACTGTCGCTGTTTTTGTCAAAAAGATAATTAGATGGTGTCTGCTGGTCTTTAAAATGTTTTAAAATGTCTTAAATACACTGTTTTCCACTGAGTGCAACATAAACACAGTCTTCTCTCTCTGGGTTACTTTGGTTTGTTGATTAACAAAAGCAGACCCACAATGTGAAAATGTTGTCCAGCTTTCGAGTTACATGACAGAATATTTTTAAAAGCAAACGTCGAGAAAAATGCAGCAAACAAAATGAAAAACACATTTTCATGTTCATAATCAGCAGGACTGACCAGAACATATCTGGCAATTGCTGTGCAAAGACGCCCAATGATGCAAAGCCAAAAGTGGTAAATCTGCATCCGCCCAAGTTAAAAATATGCAGCTGTAGCTGTAAGATTCAACTTCAGATTAAGATGTGATAACCAACAGACTTTAACAACATGTCCACGTGCATCTATTACAAACAGTTTTTTAGGTCTTTATAGTCTAAGGCATGAACTCTATGTTGTTATTTCATGGGGATACGGTGGTTAGCAGTGTGACCTCATGGTTTGAAGCCTTCCCGTGTGGAGTTTGCATGTTCTTCCCATGAGTTCACTCCAGGTACTCTCTTTCTCTCACAGTCCAAAGACTTGCGTCTTCGGTTAATTGGCGGCTCTAAATCGCCAGAAGGTGTGAATGTGAGGGTAAAGGGCTGACTGTGTCTGTGTTATCCCTGTGACAGCTGGCTCCAGCATCCCCGTGACCTTAACCCTTTCATGCATGAATAATGACAACCTCAATCATTTTTATTCATCTTTAGGCATGAAAAACAGATTTTTGAACTTTTTTTTAAAATATGTACTTTTCAGTGAGTTTTATACATGTACACTTAGGTGGACAACATATGTTTTGACTTATGAATTTGACAAATGCACAAATAATATTCACTCTGTGTTGTGTTTATTAGGGGTGCAACAATACTCGTATTGATATTGAACCGTTTGATACAGTGCTTTCGGTTCGGTACGCATATGTATCGAACAATACAAAATTTATTTATTTTATCAACTTTTCTTCTGACGATGCTGTGTTGAGCGCTCTGTGGATCTGCGTTCGACTACTCCGCCTAGGCTGCACTGTCGACTGCAGATCCACTGAGCGCAGCACAAGCTAGCAAGACAGACGCTAAGCTCGTTGCAACATGGCAACTGCCTCTACGCTAACCAAAATTGAACCTCCCCCACCCTCATTCAGATCTGGCGTTTGGAACTATCTTGGTTTTCATGTGAAGCATGACCCTGAAGGTAAGCCAGTCATGGACAAAAGTAAAACAGTATGTGGCATGTGCCACGCAATGCTCAGTTGATGGGAACTAGTGCGTTAGCGCAGTTAGCTCGTTAATGTGTTGACATAACTTGTTAACGGAGATTTGCCGCGTTATGGCGTTAACGTCATTTCAACGAGATTAACGCTGACAGCACTAGTGGGAACACAACGAATATGACTGCACATTTACTCTGACATCATCCTCGTGCAAAGACAAGTTGAAGCAGACAAAAACAACAAGCACGCATGCTACAAACTTTACCCGAGTCATTTAGACAGCCGTTAGCACATGATTCTCCTTATGGGGACCTGATATGTTTAATATGCTGCTGAGAATATAGCCCAGAAGAAGCGTATAGTATAGCTTTTATTTTGGAAAGAGCCATTTCTCTGTAATAAACTCTCTTTTCCAAAGATGAGTGATTTCTCGATCAGATAGATTTATTTTTATTATTATTATTTTGTTGTTTCAGCAACATTAAATTTAAAAACTGTACTTTTGAGTTAAAATCTATATTTATAATTTTAATAAATGACAAATTAAAAAGGCATGAACATTTTTTCTATCGAAAAAATATCGAACTGTGACACCAAAGTATCAAACCGAACCCTGAATTTTGTGTATCGTTGCACCCCTAGTGTTTATGTGCAAGTATACCATCAAATACAAGAAAACAGCCTTTGAATACCTTAAATAGAGCCCTGAGGAACACCACAAGATACTGTAAAAGGAAATGTGAGAAACTGACAGATGTTAGGAAGATAATTTATTCTAAACCCTTAAAACCTCTGGGCACACTCTTTGATTTAGACTTGTGAATGTTGGGAATCATCTTGTGTCTGGATTTGGATTTGACAGCAGTCGGGTTTGTAGTTTTACAGCCTGAGAGGCACTCCCAGGCTGATTTTATGTGACTTTCCCAGGCTGAAGTGGCACTTTAAGGCTGTCTGGTTTACACCAAATCCAGTCAACATTAAAGCACAAACATTTAAAGCCCTTGTCCACTCCAAAACAATGGTGGATTAAGGTTCATTGGATTGGGTGTTTGAGCTTTATTTTAGAGAACATTAAATGTGAAGAATTTAGCAGTGGAAGACTGACAGAGAAAGATAATCCACCTTAAATCTGAGCATAAGACACTACAACTCATATGTTAATGTTAGAGATTTTAATTGTTGGAATTTCAGTTGTTTTTAACTTTAATAATTGCCTTCTTAGAGATAAAATGCCAGACAGCATATTTTTACAAATCTGAAACCAGTCTGGGATGTTGAGGATTTTTATGAGTAGAAACTGCACCACCGCCACAACCCTGCAACTTCTGAGGAAGGAAGCAGGAACAGCCTGTCCTGTTTTGTTTACTCAAAGATTTTTCGAATGACTTTCTGAAAATATAATTCTCTTATTGTATGTTTTTAGCCTTATAAAGTGTTTTGTTTGTCAGACATTAATTTATCACTTTTGAGGCTCTGTATTCACTCAGCTCCACCTTTACTGAGAATATAATGTACTCTGAATTGTCTTGACATGTATTACTTATACATGTTTCACTTGACTGTTTTTCTGTTGGAGAAAGGGAGGATTAGCGGCTATGAGCCTGTTTCCTGCAGAGGAAGACAAGTTGTCATATGAGAAACACCCAAAAGACCAAAAGGAAGGGAGGAGGAGTCAAAAAGGGTCTTTTTGTTAATTTCCTGTGAAGTATGACTCTTCAGTTCTTCTTTTTCTCTCCGCTAAAGCTATTTGTGACTATACTGTAAATAAAACTGTGGAAAAAATGTGTTAAAGAAGCAGAAAAAAGGCGTCTATGTGCACAGAAAGTAATTTTAAACCATCAGCCCAGCTCAACACCTGCAGGTCTGCTGAGTTTCACTGTAAACTATCAGCTGACCTGTTGCTTCAGGCATGCAGGGTTACGGCCTCTGTCAGCGTGTCTGAGCTCATTATCTTAGTCATGTTGTGTGAGCGTGTTGGTGTGTTCGATGAGGCAGCGGTTGATGTCATGCGTGTGAAACAATGGCAGAATTGTGTAAGCAGCAGCGCGAGGAGCGATAAGAGCTGACTGCGAGGTAGTATTCAGTATGAAGAGCTTGCAGGTTTATTTATCTACACTGTAAATCTGTCGGTGTACAGTCTGCTTCCTTCAAGCTGCAGGTGGATTTTTGAGCTCAAACTAAATTTAAACTTGCTGCCATGCAGCCTCAGATTGTCAGCATCGAGTTCACTTTCTAGGAGATCAGAAAAATCCCCGCGTTTTCCACACAAACAGCAGGGAGGGTCATGTTTGGGTTATGAATGCTGCAAATATAGCACTACCATACAGTCATTAAATCTGTGGGAGAATGAAACTGTTATAAACAGATTATGTTGTATGAATCATTTTTGAGTGTTTAGTTAGCTTTTCTGGGCACTGCACAGATTTACAAGTTAAAAAAAGGCTCTGATCAACAATTCAACAGGTGCTCTTGTTCAGTGAGACATATAGAAGCACCGAGAACAAAATGAGATGCAAGCATAACCGTGAAATTATGCTTTAAGTTTATTCTTTGAGCAAATTAGCAGAAAAAACAGACTTTATTCTAGGAGCGCCAAAAACCGTGTGAAAAAGACTTTAGTTTATCAGGAAAGAAAAGGGCCCCTTAAAATACTCGTATGTGTGTCTGAAATAAGTCAAACTGTGGTGTGACTGCAGCACCGGGCTATTCACGTCCCTACAGCTGCCCTTTGTGCTGTGAGCCTCGGGCTTTTCTGCAGGGCTTCCTGTTCTCTCTGTGAATGCCTTCCTGTCTTTGAATTATGATGTCCTGCACACCTTACACGTGATTTGCATTGTACCTCTCTTTGTGTAATTACTTATAAATTAGCCTTTTAGAAAAAAATACACAAGTTTTTCTGCGTATTTGAATTTGCCCTTTTTTTTGTAAATTCACTATTTTTTTACTGTTTTTACCTTCAGAGGGCCCTAATATGTCATTACATACTTTCAGTTTTTTCTTGAGTCACAGCATAACAAAGGGAGTTCATGTCAGTAGTTCATAATGTCTCCCACCCCCCTCTACAGAGCATGTATTCAGCCCTGTCTGGCCTGTTGGATGGGAACCCTTTCTCAGAGAGCGGTCAGCTGCGAGTGCCCGATGGTCTTGAGAACATCCTGGAGGTCCTGAAGGAGGCGCTGAAGCTGCTGACGGCCTTCCAGGTGCATCCAGACATCGCCTTACAGCTCTGCGCCTACCTGTTCTTCTTCATCAATGCATCGCTCTTCAACACCCTCATGGAGAGAGGTAAGATCTGTTATTTCTCATTTAATGTACATAATGTAATATTAACTGTGAGTTTCTTTTTAGTCTGTCTTCTTATTGTTTTCTCATATTTTGTCTTATTTTGCTCTTTTATATGTATGAGACTGTTTATGCTTCTTTTTCTTTAACTTCTAATGAAAGCTGACGTGCAAATAAACTTTATAAATATCATTCATGTCCTCTCTCTCTGCTGTTGTTCAGGATCTGTCGCTGGGTTCTATCAGTGGTCCCGTGGCGTGCAGATCCGGGCCAACCTGGACCTGCTGATGGACTGGATCCAGAGCATCGGTCTGGGTGATCTGGCCACAGAGTTTTTCCAGAAGCTCTCTGCTGCTGTCAATCTGCTGGCCACACCCAAAGAAACCCTGCTGCAGGTCAGAGGACATCCTCTTTTCCTTTCCTGTTTGTCTTACCGCAGGCGGGTGTAGCCGAGCGGCAGAGTCACGTTTACGGCAGCCCGAGTATTTCCTCTAATGTGTACGAGTTAAATGTTTCTGGCTCATTTAAAACTTTCCATTTTTGGGGAAATCTAAAGCTCAATTACATTTTCCAAACTCTTGGCTCCTTCTGTCAGACATTATGGTGACCAGTAACACCACAGAGCAGCGTGTCAGTCTTTTTAGATTGTGGTCCCCTTACAGACCAGTTTGATCTTAAACTGGACAAGTAAAAACCAGTTATGAGAAGAGGAGGAAAGGAAAGGGGCACACAAAGGAAAGAAGAATAAAAGGGGGCGGAGAGAAACAACGAAAGGCAAGAGAAGGAACAGAGGAAATACAAGAATAAAGGAAAGACACAAAGAAAGGAACAAAAGCAAAATGGAAATGAAGGAGAGAAAGAAATGAAAGAACAAAAGAGAGAAGAGTAAAAAAGAAAGAAAATGGATAAATTAGAAAAATAAAGATGGAAAGAAAAATGAAGATAATGAGCATTGAAAGGGAAGAAGCAACAGAAAAAATGAAAGAAGAAGAAGAAAGGATTTCTGTTTTACCACAAAATAACCGACATCATATTAAAAGAAGAAAGAAAACATACAGCGGGCTGAATCAGACGCACTGTCAGGCCTGTTCTGGCCCCCGGGCCACATGTTTGACAGCACTGCCACAGAGCCGAGGGCAGGGCTGTCTGTGGAAGCACGCTCTCGCTTTATGGTTATTGTCCCCCTGAGAACAGCTGCAGTCCTCTGAGAAACATTAGTATGAGGAAACAGAGTAAACACACTAAAATGTTTTAAACCCTGATGTCACACTGTCAGTGAAGGTGTGATGAGGATATCCTGTTTGCTCGGACTAACACTTCAGAAATGATCAGGTTAAAGCCTCGTTTAAGGAGCTGTTCAAACACAGAGAGGAGAAAAATCATCTTAAAGGCTGACAGACAATCGGAGAACAACCTGGCATATTTGCGTCTACACTTCAGCCTGTGTGGTGCTGCGGTAGCTCGCCACTTTAGTCCCTCCTTAAGCAGGTTGTTAGCTACCTATTCAGATCCTGTTTACTCGAAGAAGGAAGCTGAGCTCTCACTTAGTATGTTATTAAACACTGAGCCACTGAAGGGAAACAGACCTGCAAAGTTCCCCAGGTACAAAGCACCTAGAAGGTCATTCAGTTAGTTACTTAAGTTACTTAGGGACATGAGGGCAGTTTAAGCTGGCCCTGACTGAGGGGTGGGCGGGTAAGGAGTTTATATTTAGGCCTTCTTGTGTCAGTGTGAGGTCACATGGTTTGTCTTTAAATAACCTCAGTCATATAAATCAACCATTATTTTTACCTCAGGAAGTCTTTTATCTACAGCACACTTATTGATTATTAAAGAACATGATGTACACTCTCTGTGTTTCATTCCATTCACCCAGTTTAAAAAATGGAAACATTTACTGACTATTGAACCATAACTCTGGTTTCACACTGTGAGGCTGCCACCTGTTTTTACTGCATGACGCGCAGCACCACCCATGACTCATCTGACGGACGCAGCGTTTCGTCTTTTCTGCCTCGGAGTCGCTGCTTCTCGCCGCCCCTCCCCCCTGGCATGAGGTCGTTTTGTGGCTGCCGCTAAACGGCACACACCCTCTGAAGATTTCTGCTTTTCCATCTGGAGCTGCTAAGAGCTGAAGTGGCTCGCTGGCACAGCTGTAAATTACCAGATGTGGGAAGCGGTGTCGCTTGTTGTGCCAGAGAACGTGGCATCTGGAGGGCCTTATTTTAGGGGGACATTAAATCTCAGACATCTTTAAAAATGAGACATTTTTAAGTTCGGGTTGTTTGTAAGCGGAACTTAAAGTTCATCTTCTCCTCGGCTCAGCGTGGCGTCTCTGTGACCGAGCAGCTTCCAGCTTCCGTCGGCCCCAGCAAGTCTGAGCACAGTCTTTACCTTCAGTAGTTCAAGTGGGAGCAGACCGAATGAAAGGTGTCATGTTTGTAAAGTTTGTCTTGTAACAGATGCATGAATAGTATGCAGTGAATCACCTGTTTCCTTATCCTCAAGCTACGTCCAGCAGAAGGAATCCTCTGTGTTTCAGGAACATCAGCAGGCAGAATGATGTCATAACATGTCATCTTACTAACAAAACAAAAAAGATACAATAAAATAAAAAAGGATACTGATGATTGAGTATGAGCATCATTTCGGACTTCAAACACACTATGACGCAGCCAGGCGACTCACCTGTTTCCGTGTCCTCGAGCTACTTTCAGCAGACGCTCTGAGAAAAGGTCGGTGTGTCTGAAAGATCAGCTGGCAGGATGACATCACCCGATGTTTCAGAAAAACACTCATTATCAGCGTCTGTCTGTCGTTAAGGCCTGTGCAGCTGAACAAGCACATCGCCTTCTGGGATTCTGCTCATCGTACAAAGAAGACAAAGACAAACTAAACTAATATTTATAAGGATAAAGTTTTTTTTAAGTATTTAATTTTGATCCTTTTGGACTCCGTAGGTTCAATAACCAGGTGACTCACCTGTATCCTTATACTGCTGCACTCATCAAAATATCAAATATCAAATATTGTCTTAAGTGTGCTTGAGTGGCTGCAGCTCTGAGGCGATCATCATGTTTCACGATGTGGACTTTCCCACTAAGAGTGTGGAGATAAAGGCGAGTTTATAGTTCTCACGCTGCACAGAACAAACAGGACGAGTTGATTAGTGAAACTTAGCGCGCACCTCTCACCGGAGAGTAAACACAAGAAAAACTGAAACTTGAAGTGCTACTGTGGACACATTTTTCCCACGAGGCCTTGTTACCACAGCTTCCTGTTTGCATGTTATCTAGTTAGTTTAGAATACTTTGCATGTAAATGAGAGAGTTGCTCATATGGAAGCATGATGGGAAAAATACAGTCCAATAAGAAGCTTTTATGACTCCGACTTAAAACTAAACCATCGGGGAAATTCTTTTATGAACCCATATTTTAACCCATGAAGAGCTTCAGAGGAGCTTTGCCTCGTGTTTATTGATGTTTTTGTCTTTTCTTTGTTGTTTTATGTCCTCGCAGGCATCCTGGGTTTCTCTCAGGACCGAGTTCTCTGCTCTGAAACCCGCCCAGCTTCACCACATGTTGAGGGAGTACAACTCCGGGAAGGCGTGCCCCTCCGGATGGAGCCCGTCACTGAGTGATGCAGAGGACGCCGTCAGAACGGGTAAAGAACAGACTTATTGAACGATGACGTAGCAGCCTTGTGTCCCGTCTGTGGTCATTTTTAGCCTGTCTGGCTTTTTACCAGCTCTGTTCGTGTGCAGCACGTTTTTAGCTCTCTGTGTAACTACAGCCCACGGGCTCACGGTGTCCCAAACACCAAATATTTGAATGCCTCAGAAAGAATCGCTGTTGTGGACGGATCATCTCAGATGTTTTCTTAGCTCAAGTTTGGTCCTTCTCAGTGTCTTCTTCCTGCCATATTATGGTGTTTGAGTCTCTACATGCACTTTTCCTGAGAACAAGTCAACCTTCATTCTATCCTCTAATTCTCATAAATCTTCCCTCTGCTAATGTGTTTAAGAGCCTAACCATATTTCTTTAGGAAGCACAGCACTGTAAGTCAACCCGTCTGACCTCAGCGACCCTCCAAACTTCGCTGCTGCTACATCCAAAGTTATATTAATGCTTTCAAAGTCATGTCAACGTTTTTTTTCTTACTACTAACATGAGTCATAGCCCCATAAATTCTCTTTATTTTATTGTAACACCTGAGAGGACAGCCACACTGATCGATTTATTGTAACTGAAAGAATTTGAAGTGTTTTTAAATCTCAGTGCTACTCAGAGAAGTTGGAACGGACATTTCCAGTTAAAATCGTTCTAAGGATTAACTCAATGCACAGATTCTAAATGATCAATTTTAGAGGCCTGCAAAGGTCACATTGTGAGGTTGGAGGGTTAGCGGTGGCCTAGTCAGACCTTTATGTTTTGGTTTTTTCGGGCCTTAAAAACATCTTAGTCAGGTTTAGGAAAACCTTCTGTTTTAGGGCTAAAGCACGACCCATCACTAAAGTAACCCTGCAGGCTGAAAAACGATGAGTTTGGACTCGTCTCAAACTTCAAAGAGCCAAACCTCGTCTGTAATTGAGAGCGTTTGCACCTTTGAGAAGAATGTTGTTAATTGACTCGTGGCGGGTATGAACGAGCTGCTGTTCTTCAGCTGCTGCCAATCAGAAAAATAAACCAACATTTTCTGATTAAGCAAATTAGCACAAATTGTTTTTTTAATGCCCCTGATATGTATGCAAATATTTGAATGTTTCATGTTTAGAAATTTAAAGACATCACATTGGGTTTTGGCTAACTGTGATGCCTTTTTTGTAATAACTTTTATTGGGAATGAATAATAAATGCAGCTGCCTAATACTCCTGTCATCAACAGTTCCCGTTACTTTTGCTTGGATTTCATAATTAAAAGGCTGTGACAAAGAGTTGACAAAGTGCATTTTAATGCAGTTTTTGTGAAGTTCCTCATACTGCAAGTGTTTGTTTTTTTTTTGTTACTAGAAACATTTTCAGTTTTGTCCTCCCTGCAAGACGACCTTGTTTACAGCAAACTGCAGTAATCAGACTCCTCGCTCGGGAGGAATCAGAACGACCTGTTGTGCGGCTTTGCGTGCTCAAACTTGTTGTCAGACATTTTTGACTGAGGAATATGTCATGATAAATAACAGGGCAGGCAGCGGGTTTGATAATGTGCTTAAAAAACAAAAAGAGAAGAAGAGCCGCTCCTCAGCAGCTGAGAAGCAATCTTGAAAAAATTCCTGAAACATCAGCTGACGACGCCTGTTTATTGTTATACTCATTATATTGTCAGGTATTTGTCCTGTGCAGCTGTGAGCGCGTCTCCTTTCATGGTTTTGTGCATATTTATTTAGAGGTCGAGGTGTAGAGGTGTAACATTTACGGAGGCCCAAAGCTGTCAATCTCAACAAAAATCAAAGTTAAAATATAAATGTAAAAAAAAACATCAATCAATCAATATTATAAGATTATTATTAAAAAAATGAATTGTTAATTATATCTTGTTAGTTTTGCAAACGAACTAATAACAAAACTATTCCAGAAAGTCGAGCAAACTTTTTAACTCAACTCAGAGTTAAAAGATTTACTCTCTTACTCAGAGCTGCTGCAGTGAAGCTTCTTCATCGGGGGAGCAAGACTCCGCTTAACGAGCTGAAACTGAGGGAAAAAATGAACATTAGCAGGATTAATGTGGGCGTACGGTGGAGAGTAATCCTGGCCTGTCAGCCTGTTTCCACCAATCACAGTTAACTCTCACTCTAACCTTTTTCACCTCCAACTTCAGATGAACCAGATTCCAACAAAGTGATTTTGGACACTAATGTTGAGAGGTATTCATCATGCGAAGGATACAAAATATTTAACTCCTCCTCTAAGTGAAGATAAAACAACGCTTTTATCACTGTAACCATAAAAACAATGTTTCAGCTGGCACGTCTCCTTCTGAGCTACAGATGTTTGTGAGAACTGGCTGACGTATTAGAAGTTTGCGCTTTAATGAAGCTGCATTTCTTTTTATTTGTGGTGACTTCAGATTTTCCGTGTAGGCAGCGAACGATGGTGACTAGGGGATCGCCTCTGATTCAGCTCTGATGCGCCCTCTCTACAGTCACCATTCTGGTTTAGAGCAACATGCTGCCTACAGAGCTACTGATTGGTTGCACGTCACAATTAAAAACATAATTTACTGGTCTCCTTGATTACAAAGAATTGGTATCAGTCTGGTGACCCGTGATCAAAGCCTTTCTTAACAGCCTGTAGTGTATGTACTGCTTTTAATCAACGTTAAACCAAACCCAGCAGCTCCACATAAACATGAAGGATCAAATTTTATTAGAGAGTCGTAATGAAGTTCAGGTTGTTTTTGATGGATGGTGATTGGACTTTCCCTTCTCCTCTTCTTCATTTGCGCAGCCGACATCCTGGAGAGCTTCGACAACCACCCGCCGCTCATCCTGCCCAGCAGCACGTTTCACCTGGAGCTTGGCAAACCCATCGTGGAGCCGGCGCTGTTTGAACAGCTCCCGCGTCTGCAGGACTTCATCGGCCAGCTTCCTCGCAGTGAAACCCAACCCGAACCCGAAGCGGAGGAGCAGGTAACGAGCTCTCTGCGCCGCCATAACGAGACGGCAGTAAATGAGACACTTTGATGTTTCCGCGTCTGCTGTTGATTAATTTTACTTTGCCCAAACTCAGCCTGTCAATGAGACGACTACAGACAGCCAGTCTGCGGCCTCGGCCTCGGTCAGAGTCGCCCAGGATCCGGCCGAGCAGGCGGTCTCCGACCCGGTAGACCGAGACTCTCTTAAATCTGCGGAACCAGCTCAGACTCGAGTCCCTCCCGGTGACCTGAGCAGCTGTGAGGCCGTCCTGGCCCAGAAGCTGAAGAGCCTGGAGCTGCAGAACACCCTCCCAGGACAGGCCGACATGGGCTACCACAAGAGCCTGGCGCTGGACCCATCCTGCCTGCTCACGCCACCCAACACCCCACAGGGGATGGAGCTGGCTGAGCTGGAGGCTGACCTGCAGGAGGGCGCCCGCCAACTAAAGAAAGGTAAGAGTGTGCTACAAATCAGGAAAGAAGTATCTGTCCGAATCTGAAGTAAATACAAACCCAAACAAAGCTCTAAATATCTATTTATCTACTCTTTGAACCCTGAACATCAGGCTTTAACAAGCATTCACCTTCCATAAGTTACTATGAAGTTACTGTCATAAAAGTTATTTATATTTTGTTTCTGCTGTAAAGATGTTTCAAGAACACAACAACTTCCGTGTGGGATACGAGGGCCTGAAGCCATTGATGAAAATATATGAGCGTTAATCAGTACTGCAAATCATTTTCAGAGCTCAGCTTGTGTTTTTCTGGCTCCTCAGATGCTTCAGTGGGTTTTTTGGTTGTCAGTGAGCGTAGAACGTGTTCAGCAGTCACTAAAACAAAGATTGAGCCCCCTCAGTTGGTGCACATGCCAACAACCTGACCACATTTTTGTAGTTCTTTCTTGGCCTTATTGGCACGCAGCAGGTTTTAATTCAGATGACGCACAGGGTGACTCCCACCTTTGTCTCCGTTCCAAACCTCCTTTAAGTCTTTAGGGGAGTGTTTAGCAGCCTGACCCTGTGGGCCGGCTGCATATTTGTCCACATAAAGGTGGCTTCGCCCTCCTCCTCTTCTTCTTTTACTGACTCTGGAGGTCAGGAATTTCAAGTGGAAGGCTGCTCAGGGTGGGTTCACTGTGCAGAGGAAAGAGAGCTTCCTCTCCCACCCCTATTGTTTATGGACGCCGTCATGAGGTCATCTGTAGGAGTGAGAGGGAGTCGCTGAGAAAATGATGAGTAAATTCCCAAGTTTCAAACATTTTTCGACCCAATTGTGAAAAATAACGACATCCAGAGACTGTATATGAAGACGGACAACACGGCATGACGAACACTCACACTGTGGCGGAGCTTTCAGGGGAAACTTGGGTTTCTGTTAGTTGGGGACTCGCTCCACCTCCTGAGCCACAGCGACTGGAGCTGCTTGTTGCCTTCAGCTCTAAGATGTGTTTTTAGTCCCAAAGTAGGGAGAAACATTTCCTCAACACATTTACCAAATACACACCAAAGACACACAAAAAACAGAGGCTGTAATGGTTAAAAGTGCTGTAGTGGATTCAGGAAGGAGGATCTGCTCCAACGACCCCTCACATCTGAACCTTCAGGAACGCTTTTCATCACCTGTGCTAAGGCGCTCCCTGACAGATGCCCCGGTGGGCCTCAGCGCTCCAACAGAAGCAGGATTTGGTTGATCTTAATCAGACGTCTTTACTCTCATTGGTCACTTGTTGCTTTGTGTTTTCGCTCTTAACGCTTTTAACAAAAGTAATTTGCTGAGAAGCTTTGAGGATTACACTGGACCTGAGCCATCTGGCACCTTCTCTCTACTTAAGGGCAGGAAATCCCTCAGTTTAATCTGCACCGTTTATACTTTTATACAAAGGTGGACGTCTTACTCCAGTAATGGGTTAATCACAGATGGTTTTCCAAGAGTATCCATTAAATGTTAAATGTTCATTTCTTCCACTGTTTGAATAATTTCCTGCTTCTCCTTCTTCCATTACAGATAAGCATTTATGAGTGGGGTTTTTTTTTTTTTTGTTGGTATTTTTATTTATTTATTTTTATTTATGCTTTATGGACTATCGATAAAATTGTTTCCAAGGAAAATAATTGGCACATTCCTATTTGATTTTAAAATCTGCAACATTTAACTGTAAATTAAACTAAGACCAAAGTAAAGAGGAAAAGCTTTAGTTTTATTTTCTCTTTACAGTTTTATGATAAAAGCCCATTGTTGTTCAGTCTAATTGCAGGGGGATTTGAACGCTTCAGTATTTTCATCAAGAATTAAATAAATCATGATAGTGATAAAGTGATAAATTTGTCCCTTCCAAGACAGTTAAAGTTAAGGTTACCCAAGTTCATGTGATAACAACCAACACCTATTTTTTTCAGTTGTTTAGCTTCTAAAACCTCCAAAATCACAAAAAAACATAAGAACTGAGACACATTCTGCAAGGAAAGCTATTTTTAAAAGTTTTCTTTAAGAATACTGGCAAAAAAACAAAAAAAGAACTTTGTTTCCTTCTGTTTTGTCCTTATAATAATAATAATAATAATGTTACTTTATTACATGTTGTCAGTGTTTGTTTTTAAATGAAGCAAATGAATAAAATGAAGCGTTTGAGCGTCATGCTCACATCATGCTCACATCATGCTCACATCATGCTGTAAGTTATGTAAATAGAGTTTTTATATTCGTCCTGCGCTCGCCTGCATCTAGCTCTGAGGTTTCAGGTACGCGTGATGATTGGTGAAGGTTTGATGACAGAGAGGAGGTGATGTCAGGGAAGGAAAGCAGCGGCGGATCCGTCATGGGAATTTACAGCTGGGTTGGTGCGTGGAATCTTAATCGGCAGCGGCATTGTTCGGGGCAGGTCCTGCGTGGGGGGCAGACAGTGGGGGAGGAGGGGGAGGATCAGGGTTTATTTTTGGGGAGGGGGAGGCTGCTGTCGATGGTGTTTTGACAGGACGACCCCAAGCGGCAACTTCAGGGCAAAAATGACATAAAATGATGTGAAAATCTGCAGTTCCTCTAATGCTCACTTGAGGCCTCAGATCTGATGTGAAACGCTCGTTAGCTAACAGCTAACACTCTGGCTTCAAATGAAAGTCCACGCATGGCTGACGTCACTGTGGCTACGTCCATCTTTTATAGCAGCGTGAAAAAGACTGAAAATAGATCCAGTCTGTGATGTACATGCAGAAGCTCCACCCACCAGACTTATTGGAGAACAGTGTGGGAATCGACTCCTGGACGCCTCTTTGATCTGATGTGTTTGTCTGTGTTTGTTTAGCCAGTGGAAGTGTTGGGAGGAAGACTGGGAACGAGGAAGCAGCAGCAGAGGAAGAAGAAGACAGAGAGGAAGTGTTTGCGGTGGAGCTCCACAAAGGGCCTCACGGTCTCGGGCTGGCACTCGTAGATGGGACGGTAAGTATTCACAATCAGTGTTTGTAAATAAAGTCGTAGGCAGGAGGAAGTGTGTTTACCTGATGAGATCGGACGCTAATTAGTTCAGACTGCAAACTGCTGGAAGGCTGAAAGCTCTCATTTAATCACTAAATGTTCCTGCGGTCCAGACTCTACAGATCAGTGCTTCACACCGTAATGACACGGTGACAAATAAGGTGCTACAACACAATAAAACTCTTACAATGAACTGAATCTGATGTGTTTGCTTCCTTATGCTTATCCCGAAATACGTAGTTAAATAATTGTTTATTACCAACATGTAACAAGTTCCACCTACACTGGAATATTTGCTTGATTTTCTTCCATTGTCTTTTTATGTCATTTTTTTAATCTGTTGATTCTGACAGACATCTTTTAAGCTGTGTAATATTTTGTATTCATTAGCTAAATAATACAAATCCTCCTCTTGGGAGCTTAAATATCTGTGTAGAAGGACTTTTTCTGCTTTACTGCAGAGCTTCTGCAGTGTGTCACTCCTCTTTTACAGCCAACTTTCAATCAACAAATTGTCTAACCACCTCTCTAATGTGTTTACAGCATCATGGCAAAATTCTACTCCCACCAGGGATGAAAAAATATTTAGCAAATACGAGAGGCATATAGATCAACAGAATGTCGTCTGCGCCAAAGCAGTGGACCAACCTAGAAAAACTTAATTATAAAAATGTTGTAATCCCTTCAGTGCTCCAAGTTATCACATTTTTTGTCCTGTTTTTATGTCTTCGTGTAGAAAACACCGCTGAGAATGAGCGGCATTTATGTGAAGTCAGTCGTTCCCGAGTCCCCGGCCGCCAAATGTCAGAAACTGAGAACGGGCGATCGAATCCTGGCCGTGAACGGTGTCAGCCTGGTCGGGATGGAATATAGCATGTGAGTGTAAAAGTACAGATGGCATATCGATTGCAATTGTGATGTTTGCAAAAACTCAGTCCAACATAAACACACGAGAGACCGAGCAAAGAAAGCTAGCTAGCAATAGGTAAGGACTTCACTGAGGAGTCGGTGTCTGATGTAGGTCTATTTGGATGTCGTCAACGTACAATTGATTAGCAGTGCAAAGTTTTTAAAGGTTGATCTAAGTAGTAGCACATATCATGGAAATGGAAGTGGAGCCATATTGAGGTACAGCACAGGTCATGTAGGCCGTTGTTGTTACCACAGCTTTAACAACAGCAAAACACATGATAAAACATATACCATGTAAGTAACATATAAATAGCACAAAAAAGAAAATCATATAAAGAAAACTTTGGACATCTAAGAAAACAGTTCACAGATTAATGTGAGGTATCATGTAAATCGCAGCACTGTTTGTATTTTTAATCTTTTGACTCTAAATATAAACATTTTAAATAGAAAATAGCAGGAATCTAAAACACGTCATTATGGTGTCACGGTAAAGCGAAAGGCTCAACAACTAACTTCCGACTTATTGTGTGTTCGTTTCAGTGGGCGGGAACTGATTCGCTCATCCGGAGACACACTCAAACTTCTGGTTGCCAACATGGACTCCAAAGCAGGCATCAAAGCCTCCACTTTGGCAGCGTGCTGAAGGAAGAGCGTTAGTGGACGATAAAGTGCAATTTGGGAATACCGGAGGGCGTGAACTTCATCCCAAAGTCAGTATTTCTCACAGGATGGATTCCCCCCCAACCAAAGGAACACAAACTTCCTCCTTTTTGTTTGTGACTCATTGTGGGATGGAGACAATCAAACTGAACTCAGACTGTAGGCGCTTTGCTGGCAGGCAGACGGGGAAGACAAGTTTTAAAAGCTCTTTTTTTCTTTACCAGCTTCTAAAAACAAACTCAAAAACAGTGAAAGGGGTAAACCAGCCCCCGAAGAGCGCCGCCAAGCCGCTCCGTCATCCCTCACGTCTGGCTTCAACTGGAACTATTTCCAAATTCATTTTTAAATTCTATCTATTTAAACTGTGAAGCTTTATATGTTACACTCCAAAACCAAAATATGTTACCCAGTTGTTTACTTTGTTAGCGAGAGGTAACTGCCTGTGGGCATGTCTCAGATCCAGATAAGTTTCCAAAACAAGGAAAATTGTCTTTGTGTTGCACCGTTTGTTTCATCGCAGGAACGACTGAACATTAACCCTCAGTTTTCTGCTGTTTCAGGTTCTTCCTTCTATAGATTCAACATCTGCTGCTGTAACACCAGAAAATATTATCAGTCGTTTAAAAGTAAAATTTAATTAGCACTTGTAGCGTGTTACTCATTTTTCCTCACACACAAACACACACATAAAAGCAGGTAAAGGTGTGTTTGGTTTCTTTCACTTGCAGGCAGATTTCCCCCGAGCAGATTATGTTTCCAGGTTAAACACTAACTCGTGCTTTAAAGCAGCGGTTCTCAAACTATGTCAAACACATATTCAGGGAGAGTTATTGCGAGGAAGCTTTAATGTTACGGATTATAGGAAAGTGGATCAGCATGTTGTGTAGGAAGCATCATGATTAAGAGAAAACCGACTCTAATGATGACGTTTTCATTGACCAGCCATTTTCCAACCCTCATTTATGTCTACGAGTTGTGGGTAGTGACCCCTCAGAAGAAGAAATGCACTTCCTCCTTAGGTTGGCTCAGTCTGAAACATGTGGTGAGGGGCTCAAAGTAGAGCCACTACTTTATGTCATAAGTAGCTGTGGCGGTGCAAACATTTGATCAGGCCTCCTTGAGGCCACCCTTTGGAGGTTTTCCAGGTAAACCCAACTGGGAGAAGATTGTGGAGTAGACTAAGAGTTCCTTGAAGAGATGATCTATTTCTTCAGGCCTGATGATGCCTCAGGATCCTCCAGAAGGATGGGAAAATTTCACTGGGGT
Source organism: Neolamprologus brichardi (assembly GCF_056152115.1). Taxonomy (NCBI): domain Eukaryota; kingdom Metazoa; phylum Chordata; class Actinopteri; order Cichliformes; family Cichlidae; genus Neolamprologus; species Neolamprologus brichardi. The sequence goes on from NC_142107.1 coordinate 22,222,916, forward strand.
AAAGGGTTTCTGAAATACCGTGCTGAGTGAGGTTTAGTAAAATTCAAATATCTTGTTGACTCTTCCCGTGTCAGTCCGCTGACTTTGAGTGATTTGAGCTATTTAGAGCTTCGTTAAAGAAAACAAGAAGCCTTGAAAGTAGGTCCAGAGGAAGCGGATGACATGGAGGAGATCCACTTCAGGGTAAAATGAGAAACAGCAACAGATATCCTCAAACCAAAGGCAGTTTGGGTCAGACACATAAAACAAGTGGCCAGGGTTAGGAAAAAATCTGCTGGGTCAGCTTCAAGTTAAATTGCAGGTTAGGTTTAGGCACTGAAACCAAGTGGCTGGAGTTGGGATTAACCATGAGGATCTTTTTTAGGGTATTGTTACGTTGCATCTTTGACCTGTTGGGCATATACGGAGAGATCGGTAACTTCTTCTGGTTTAGACTAAGCCAAAGTGGTTCACCAGGAAGTTAAGAAGTTAAATTAAGACGAAGTCAGAGGATCACAACTAGCACTGCGGGTTATATTTATCAGTTATTCCACAGCTTATTTTCTTTATCTTTTTGCCCTTGTTTGTTAACGTGTGGACAACCAATTAAAAAAACTTGATTAATTTTTAGAGCTACTTTTTTATTTTGTATTACCTGATAAAAATATGTAGGTTGTGAGTCTTTGTGAGGCATGTCAAGAGAAAAAGTTTGAGAATCGCTGCTTGGAAGTTTTGCTGCAATCCAGAGAAACAGAAAAATAAGTTATTGGTAATCATAACCACAATGAAGCCTGATCCTCTTTATTATCAATTATTCTACAAGTTATTTGCTTCATTGATCTTTCTATAAAACAATAAAAAAAACCTCATGAGTCCAAACCTAAAGAATATTTTCATTTGTTTACTTAAATAAAAAGCTGTTTACACGCTACAGAGCCATCTGTAGCCTGCCTACACAGAGGTCAGAGGTCAGGGTGATGTTGTACACCTATTCCACTTACTGATGCGTGACCCACATTTTGATAGATCAGTTTTTCAGAAGAAAGCTCTGCAGAAGGGGAGGCGTCTGAGGCGCCCACGCTAAGTCCAGCCTTGAAAATATGAAGGAAATTAGCACAAAGAAAAGAGAAACGCAGCTACTTTAATGTTAAATACCAAACATGGTTCATGTTGTCTTATTTTCTACGTCACCACACAATTAACTCATTAGCAGATTAGCCTCACACATTTTCCTAACAAACGCCCTGTTTGTCCCAGCTTCTTACTGGGATAGTTTATTGGGATTTTGGCACCATAGATGTCGGATTGTGGCCTAAACCATGCAGAGTATTCCTGGTAGTTTGAAGCAGATTTCTTCCTGCTGTGTTAAACTTGGAAAACAAATAAAAGCACTAAACTTCATATGAGAAAGCAACTTAAAAGTTAAAAAGCTTTTGGGAACATGACAGTACACATTTTATGAGGCATTGGGTTAATTGCCTCATTAATGTGGCTCTAATTACAGTTTAGTTTCCCTCCAAACCGCAGAGCTCAGGCCAAAAATAAAAATGAGACATTTAAATTCCAGAACTTCTCCAAACTCCTCTGGAAGAACTCCGTTTATTATAGGAAACATAAACCCGACTTTGTTCTGCTCAGCATTAACGTGTTCAGCTGGTTTAATAAATGAAAGCATAAAACATCTTCTGATGTATAAAAAAAAAAAACTGCCGCAGAGCTCGATCACCTGACGTCTGTCTGTGTTTTTCATCTGTTTTGTAATATTTATACTGCGCAGTATTTTTGAGCCTGTGGAATAAATATTATTTTGACTTGGAAAACCTGCCTCATTTTACGGTCTGTTTCCTTAAATCGGGCCTGTGTTAGTAAACAGGAGGAGGCGGCTTTGGGGGTGAAGCTGGGATGTAAAAGCTGGGCTGGGTGGAGCAGCAGCAGCAGTAGGAGGAGGAGGAGGGAAGCTGTGGGGTGTGGTAGCTGCATGGCACGCTTTGGTGGCCACTGTTTATAGCGACTCTGCGGTTTCCACCAGCCAGGCACTTTCCACTGACTCCAGCATGGCAGCGTTCAGCCAACGAGGCCCTGCAGGGAAAAGCGCCACTCTGACCTGGTGCGAAGATTTGCACATGCCGGCTTAAACTGCATCCCCGAGGGTGTAATTAAAGCATGAGCTGACCGCGAGGTGCTGAGTGAGGCGCTCCCTGCAGCTTTCTTACATAAATGCTCCTTTAAATGTTGCTGAGGGTTCACTTGAGGCGCTCATTAGCTTTCATTTATGCTTTGTTTTAATTCAATAATAAAATGGGAAGACCTGAGTGAGGTCATGAGGCATCTATCGCCATGTTTATTAACACTAGCAAACAAAAAAGGGATACTGAAGACATCCCTGCATATTTTTATATTTTACGAGCAGCAGAAAACATCTTTTAAAATTGGTTGTCCGACTTACCAAATTACTTGATTCATGGTACTAAATTATGTTTAATAAAACTACTGTTGTATCTATCAGTAAAGCTGTAAAGCTAATATTTACTTTACTAACTGCCAACATGGGGGTGGTTATCCAGCTAGCTGTCCGAGGTCATCATGGGCATTAATGTTGTGGTAATTTGGGGCTTTTAATGATTTCTTCAAGGTGTTCTTTTACCAGGGAGAAATACATATTTAATGACTAAAACAAATACAAGAACTTGGTTAATGAGTTTGAATTAATTTGGGATTTTCTCTAATCCACACAGGTTCAAATATATATACCCGTTCTGGTTGCCATTAGCAACCTTCTGTCATACTTCTGGGTGGATATGTGTCTACGTGGCAGAATTGACAGAGATGATATAAATTGGTTGGTTTGCTGTTGCACACCTGATTTTTAAACATAGTCCACACAGTTTCTATAGGGATGAGGTCGGGGCTTTGGGAAGGCCATTCCAGAAGCTCAATATTAGCTTGTTTTATGTTTGGGATCCTGTCTTCTTGGATCCCAACTGTGTCCAAGTTTAAACTGTCTAGCTGTTGTTGATATCTCTTGCACGATTACAACTGGCAGCGAAACAGCCCCAGAGCGTAACGCTACCACCGCCATGCTTGACAGTTGGGACGGTGTTCTTAGATTTAAAGGCCTGTCATTGCATTTGCAGCTGCAAATTTCAAGCTTAAAGGGTTTTTCTGGATTTTCTTCTTTCTTGGTGAGCACACTCTCAGTCCGTGGTGATGTAAGACTTGCTTTCACTATGTAAAGCTGGTTTTACAGCAGTGTCTTGAGTCCTGGTTCCTTGGTTGTTCCTGAACATCCTAACAACTTTTCTTATTTCTCTGTCAGTGCGCGCCAGGGTGGCTACAATGTAGCTTACCATCACCAGTGTGTGAATGGGTGGATGACTGGTTGTGTAAAGCGCTTTGGGGTCCTTAGGGACTAGTAAAGCGCTATACAAATACAGGCCATTTACCATTTTACCATTCCAGACCTTGGTAAAGTGATGACTCATTCACAGACCTTGTTCTTAGATAAATCTACAATTCCCCTTAGATCCTCTCTGAGCTCCTTGACTTCCCCATTGTTCTGAGTATTTGTCAATCCAATGAATGTTGTCAAAGAAATCATTTTTATCCTGGCAAAGAGGAACTACCAGCTGAAGTCAATCATGACCCCAATGAGAAGTTAATAGCCTTTGGACTTGTCAGGATAATATATTGTAGAAAACTCAGCAGCCACTTATTTAAAGATTAAAGTGAGTGTATGCTGTATATTTGAGCCTGTGTGGATTAGGAAAATCCATATTAAACATGTGCACCAAATGTTTGTTTCATTAAAGTCATTAAAGATGTCTGTTGAGCCAGCTGCAAAGAAGATCCCTGAAAGCCCAGAAAGAACACAACATTCATGTGTATGGTTAGGGTGTGTTTACTTCTGACCTCAACTATGTGTGACATTGGCTGCTGTTCGAAATCACCTTTGTTGTTGTTATATTGAAACTCAGGCGTATAACAAAACTGGTGTCTACAGTAGGTGTAGGTACCTCAAAACAGCTTTGTAATTCACAGACCCCGACTCGATGCAGAGTCCTGATTCGACCTAATGTAGCGGTCGTAGTTGAGGATGGGACAGTCTGTAAATGGCAGTCTGTAGTCATAATACACGGTGACCTCTGGAGGACTCTCCTCTGGCCCTCCTTTGAAGCCGCACACCTCCAGCGTGCTCTCCAGGGGCAGGCGGGCCTCCTCTGTTGGCACTCGGCTACTGAAAACCTCCAGGCTCGAGGTCTGGATCCCAGCTCGGTCCTCGATCACACTCATCAGACCAAAAACTGTGCGGCTGCTCGATAAAACAACCTCAAAGTTTCCAGGGTGCGCTGTGGCCGAGGTGAAGGGGATCAGTCGGACACTCAGGCGGATGAACCTGGCGGTTTGATGAAAATGAAAATTTAGTTTTGAGTTTAGACTCTATAAAACTATGTGACTACACTATATATATTTTTATTGAATTGAAAAGAAAAAACAAAAACAATTTCCTTCAGGGTCAGCCTTCGGGATCAATAAAGTTTTATTGAATTGAACTGAATTGAATTGAATATTTACAGAAGATGGCTCAAAGGTTGGTTAAGTGGTTTTGAAAGTCCAGATGAGAGTAAAGTATTCTGAATACTTTGGATTACTTAATATATTATCATGCTTTTTACAACTACATAATTTTACTATTGCTGTGATTTATTACTGTTACTGAAGGATACTCAGCATACCAACACCAACTAGATTTTTAAATCTTAATATAAATGAGTAACAGTAGGTGGACATTAGGTAAGGCTGCACTTTTTGCAGGCATCTTGTATAGAAAACTATTCTGCAAATAAAACAGGTCCGCGGCTCTGAACCGTAGTAAAGGGACCTCTGGCTAATACGTCGGGTTCTGTGGGCTCGTAGCTGAAAACTAGCTTTACTTTGTTGTCTGGGTCAACTTTGCTACCGAGAGACAGAGAGAGGCGTTGAAAGGCTGCTCCAACGGAACTTATTGTTTCGGAGGAAAACACGAACACGGTGTACAGTCTAGTCTTAATAGCTTACTTACAACTGGGCTCGTCAGGCACTCTTCTTGGCTGCAGTGGTTATTATTATATTTACATGCTTCCAGCTCCCGTTTTTGCTCGATGACAGCTTGTACTTTTCCTTTTTCTCCGTCCCTCGCTCACAGTCCATTCTCCCTGCAGCACGGACTACACTGCCTATGATGCTACATTCTTTAGAGCTATGCCTGTAGCATTCTGCCTATTAGCTTAGCACAACAACAAAAAGGCCTCTCTCACCAGTGTTGCCAACTCGTCAGTAAGGAAAATCGCTATTGGTTGTCCTAAAAGTCGCTAGAAGTCGCTAAATGACGTCATCACCTAATTTGCATAATTGGTCATGCTAATGTAATTGTAACCTACGCTGCTGGAGAGAGAAATAACATCGTGGACGAGACATAAAGTGAGCAAAAAACGTCCTAAATGCATTTAGAATTTATTTAGAACTACAAATTAAATTTCTTTTAGCAATTATTGTTTTTTGTAATGTCTTTCACGTCTTTTTTTAGCGACTTTTTTAAGAAAAAAAGTCGCTAATGCTAGCGGAGCTAACCCTCATTAGCTTCTTGAGACGCTCATCGCAAAGTCTTTGCGTCCCTGTTAGCTTTTCATCGCTGTTGCGGTTCAAGCCGTTTAAACTAAAATTCACAGAGTGCATTAACCACCGTTGCGTAGTTTTTCTACGACCCCCTAGCGACTTTTTTAAGAAAAAAAGTCGCTAGGGGGTCTGAAAACTCGCTAAATATAGCGACAAAGTCGCTAAGTTGGCAACACTGTCTCTCACCCAGGAAACAGAGAGAGAGAGAGAGAGCGCGCCACCCTGTAACCATGGCAACCGTAACGCTGCCGTCTGGAACAACAGAACGTAGCTGTCAAACAAAACCCAAACAGTCCTGACCCGCCACAATATGAAACAGGGAAGTACCGCCGTGTAATCCATTTATTTCAACAAAGTAACTGTATTCTAAATACCACCTTTTTAAACGGTAACTGTAACGGAATACAGTTACTCATATTTTGTATTTTAAATACGTAACGGCGGTACATGTATTCCGTTACTCCCTAACACTGCTTCTAATTAACCAGCAGGGGGCGACTGCCGTGGTATTAAGAATAATGTGAGAATCTTTGATTTACAGTGTCCTGATGAATTTCTGGTCTGAATCACTAGTTTAATGTCTGAATGGTCGTCATCATTATAGTAAATTAGGGAATAATTTAGAGCACAGCACTTACATTTGCCATTTGTGACCTGTTGCCAGTTAACCTGATTAGGTACAAAATGTTTCTCCCATTATTTCTTTTTAGCATAACTTAGTTTTCCAGCCTTTATACTGCCCCCATCCCAGTGTTTTTTAAGGTGTATTTCGAAAAGAGCCAATGTTTTTCATGAAACATTAAAATATGTCAGTTTAACCATTCGATGTGTTTTCTGTGTTAGATCAGATAAACAAATGATTAATCTCTAGCTTTTGTTAACATCAGACAGAACACATCAAGGCTAAATGCAAATACTGAAAATACTGCAAAAACATGTTTGTTTCAGCATCTTAACCACACGTCCGAGAAGCAAACTCCAGGCCTAAACCCCTGGAGACTTTCCAGACACAGCATGCTGTTTGCTAATGTAATCAAGCAATCAGTGGGTTTAAATAACATCAACTTGTGAAATGTAATGTTTTTGACTCTAAGTCTAATTTTATCAAACCAGTACAGCAAAAGAGGGGAAAAGTGAATTCAACTCAACTCGGGCTGTGCACATTATGTTATGTGTGTGATTTACTGCTAAAACATCCTTCTGTGGCACAGGAAAACAATCACAGCAGCCAGGTCAGAAAAAGGCAACGGCACCTGTCAGCGGGCCAGCTAAAGGTCGCCCGAGTCCTTTGTTTTCAGAGCTGTTGAGGCTGCTTGTGTCCCGATGTTGTCATTTTGGGCGTCTGAGTTACAGGAGCGGAGTCACAGTGTGATTTACAGCTGAGGGTCAGGAATAACTCAGCCTGGTTAACCTCACTCATGGAGGTTTGGAATGAATGTCAACACAGCCTGATTGTGTTTCCCAGGAGCTGCCCAGTTTGTCCCAGCGCAGCCACAGAAACTGTCGAAACTGCTTTTCTCCGGGACATGTCTAATGTCTGTCTGGCTTTATGATATTTCAAAACCAGCTGCTGCTCCTCCCACTTACTCTAAAAACAAGTCAGAGGGATTTTGTGGCTTCATGTCTGCACTGTATGCAAATATTCACATATTCAAATGTACCATGATCAAAGTAAAAAAAAGTGGACTTAACATTTTAAAATTTTAAGTGAAACAACTTGTTGAAGTGGAAGGAAAAAGCGAAATATTTCAGTCTGTTTGAGCAGGAAATCCTAGTAAGATTAAACCATTTTGTGCTTTTCTATCAACAGACTGGTCTGAAGTGGTTCAGTTGATGATATTTGAATTTCTATCACTCAGATTTTTTAGTTCATCAAATGAAAATGTGCTCGGAAACTTTTTTTAAAAAATTATTATTAATGTTAACCTGAAAAATAACTATATTAGTTAGCCAAATGTATGTTTAAAGTGCTCAGAAAATGAACTTTAGTAAGTTTACTTAATATAGAATATAATATAGAACTTTAGTAAGGTTGTGTTAATATTGAAATATAGTAAAATGTTTTATATTTTTAATATTGTAAAAAAAAAAATTCTAAATCATTTTCTAGGTAATAAAATTAAGTTACATTTTAATTGATGATTTACAATTGAAATATAAGTTTTTCCACATATTCCACTAAATATTTATATTTATTTTGGTAATTATAAAAATGAGCAGAAATATGAAAATAAGGCAATATGAACAGATAATAAAAAATAAAAAATAATAAAATTGTACATAACTTATAAATAAGTAAAATTTCTGAAAATAATAAAATATTTAACTCTTTTAGAAATATTAACCTCCTAAGACCCGAACTCTTTCATGGCATGCATTCTTAACTTTTCTTTGCTATTTGGGCTGATTGGGACCTGATGAATGTAAAAACAAAGATATGAGATCAACAAATGAGGACATTCATTTTAAATTTTGATAGAACAGTGGCAGTATAATGTCCTCGTGAGTGGATATCAGCCTCTTGTAGAGAAAAATTAGGTATTTTGGTCTAGACATCCCAAAATGTGATGTCCACATGTGGACGCCAGGTCCTAGGAGGTTAAACTTATTACACAAAACTTAAAACTTAAAATTACACAAACAGGAAAACGAGGTTACATTAATTAATTTTTTTATTTGAAAATTTTCCAAATGCTAAAATCAGCTAATTTTGCCAAAATAATAAACTTGAGAAAACAAAAATAAAACTGTGACATTTTTCAAATCACACAAACTCATGAAATACCAGAGCCACATCTGTCACATCTGTCACATCTGTGTTTGTGTATTTGTAAAACACAGCACTGATTCTTTTATTTGCAAGACTGCGTTCACCTTTATTTTTATCTTTATACAATGAACGTTCTGTTCATATAATATAACACATAATGAGCTCAATACCTCTGGGCTTCAGTGTTTTGCAGTCTCTGCTGATGTTTTACATTTTCTGTCTCCACTGGTTCTTGTCTTTTTCTGAAGTGCCCCGGTATCTGAGCGTGGAGCTCTGCACTGTCCCTGTGGGAAATCAAATCAAGTAAACTCATAAACTTATAAAAAGGAAAAATAATCAAATACTGATAGAGAAATAAGTTTGTTTCACCTCAGAGACTGTATTTGTTTCATCAAATCTTCATAACTAATCGTGTCATTGAAGGTCTTCAGCTGCTGAGTCAGCATGTGGAGCTGAAACTGCTGACAGGGGACACCCAAACTCATCAAACCTGCAGCACAGTAAAAACAGAGAGAGCGTGCACGTGTAAGTGGAACGCCCTCCTCTGAAATCCAGTTTAATAACAGCACAGCCTTTACTCATCTGCACCGAGATTTAGATGGTTGTTTAGTTTTCCTTTAAGGGCTTCAAAGGCCGGATTCACGTGGTGCACAAACCATATTTTGCCCACATGCGAGTAATTATCTTTAGGACATGAAAATGTCTTAAAACGGTTAAAAACTAAGGAAAATGTTACCTAAAGTATAAAATGGTGACATTAATAGAGTAAAATAATAATAATTGCAAACGTTTTCCTTATTTGCTTATAAAAAGCTGATGTAGAATGTGAACAAAGTGTCAAATAACATTAACATGAGGACGTGCAATCCCTGCAGGCTTTAATGTTTAAAATGTGATTCCCTCTTTTCTCCTGCAGCTCACGAGTGCCCCTCACGAAGCTTCCAGATGCTGGCCAATAAAAAAACGCTTTTATGGAGAGACGTGTTAAAGACGCAGAGACAGTTTTGTTCAGAAGATGAGATAACCTGAGGTCTCTCTCTGTGAATCGTGTATGATCTATAAACCTGGAAATGAAGCTATAAATGATCACATTCATTGGATGTGCCGTAAAAGTAATTTATTGATTATTAAGACCTACAGCAGTGATTCTGTGCTGTAGGTCTTCCCAGTCAGAGTCATAGCTGCGGTGTTATGCTGCAGGTCTGCGCCGTAATCTCTTTGGAAGTTTACTCAGTGTGTCTGAAGTCAGACTCACAAAAGGAACATTGTCCTGGTTTTGTTTCCCAGAGCCAGCTACTCTTATCTGTGAGGGGGGGGGGATGAGAGGAAATGAGGCTCCGCTGACATTACCAAGAGGCTGATTCACAGTACCCTCCATAAATACTTCAGCACAATGACACCGTGGCATTTAGTACTGACTCATATCTCCTTCTCTTCTGCGATTATCTTTACGTGACGCTCAAAGAAGCTGAATGTTAAAAAATCCGAGAGCCTTCTCCCATCCTGGCAAAGAAAATCCCGGATTATTCAGGTCAGGGGTGATGGATTACCCAGCTCAAAGTCCTTCAGGCTGACTGATTCACTTCTGTCTACGTCACCGCGGATGAACAGCTGATCGATCTCCTGCTGATGATCAGAAAACCACCCGATCAACTCGTCCGGGAAGCTCTCAGACTCCCGCTTGTTTGCGTTCACGGAAATCTTTAACCACAGGAAATACCACGTTACAGTAAAATCAGTACAACCATAAACTTTAGAGATGAGACACAATGAAAACATAAATGATACAAAATAAAATGAGAAAAATCTGTGTGAAGAATGCATGTGTGCAACATGTTTATTTGCAGCGCTAAAAGAGGCAGAACTTCCACAATTTCACCCATTTATTATCAATAAATATGTGAAGATTTCAGCATGTTTGCAGCTTTTTTCTCTTTCATGTTTTTTAATCGGAGTTTTTTTGTAAGTCTGACTCTTAAAGACTCAGTTTCCCAGACATGGTTTGCTCCTGGTAGTGTTTGGTTATGTTTCAGGAAGAAGACTGTCCTTTGGTTTAATCGAGAGAAAGAAATTCATGTGAGAAGCAATTTAATTTACATTCAGAGACCACCTTATCTCCTGAAGTCGATCAAACTGCCCCACATTTAACCAAACAGACCACCATCTCAATTTTAAACTCGCTGTAATGTGACACTTGCAGGCTTTACAGACCCACCATCCACCCCAACAGCATCCCTCCCCCCAAAATGCTGCCTCTACATGCCATCCACTGGGAAAGTCCATCTTTGTGCTAAACAAAGCTACATGATAGCTCAATATTTTCTGTGCAAACACGGCATTGATCTACTTATAGAGTAGAAATGTTCTCAAAGTGTTAAGAATCACAAGCAAATCTGTTTACACCCAACAAACCAGGGGCGGTTAACACCGTACTTCCTAGAGCTTCATCTTTTTCCCAGAAACACACGACTCACGTAACATTCAGAGTAATCCTGCATCTTCAGACACATTTTTCAAAGCCTTCTGTTTCTTCTTTATCTTGGATGCTCTGTTTGAGAGTGAAACTTTGTGATGTTGGAAGGTTTCTTACATTTTTTAACTTTTTATGCTGATTTTTGGTGCGTCTCACGTGCTGCTGCTTTCCCTTCTTCATGTTGTGGTTATATGAAGAAAGCTGCTCTCTGAGCTCAGCTCGGTGTTTCCTGTCACTGTGAAAGAGCAGATGTTGGACAGTTCAAAGTATCAGTATAATAAAGGTCTACAACATAATTTAAGGTGGACTGGAGAACTTTTAAGAATGCTATGGATTCTATAAGAAACGAAATTGGAAGAACAGTTTGTTTCTAACTGAGGATGATTATGAAAATATAAAGTAACAAATACGGCATGCAGGGCAACAAACAGGCTGGCAAAACTTGAGTCTTTACATTTACAGATGTTACTCTTTCATCAGCCCTGAAGTGTGAGCATGAAAGAATCCACTTCTGGTGAATTATTAGTGACGGAATATCCCGGTGTTCCTGTTAGTTATCCATGACGTTCAGAGAAAACACTGTACTTCTACCACTTCTTGTAAAAATCAGAATTCAGGTGAGTTTCTGAATTTATATTTTTTCCATTCTTTCCAGGGACGACAGCTTACGTCACTGGTATTCTTTCAGCCTTTCCCCGTGACAAACAAACCCAAACATGATGACACAGAGTCCAAATGAGCTTTATTCGCTCATCAGTGACTGGAAACACGCCCCAAAAAGCTTAATGCTCTGCAGAAAGCCTGATTTACTGTGCTGTTAAATGGTTATTCCTGCTCAGCCCCACATGACACATCACAGCAGCAGAGTGACAGAATAAAAAGGATAGCCAAGATGGTTTCGTGATGGCTCATCCTTCCTGCTCATCTTAAACAATGAAGGCAGGAAACAAAGCTACGGTGACCAGTCTGCTGTCTCCAGCTTCCTCACTCCCAGTACCGGTCAGTGCCAGTCACAGGGCTGGGACCTCCTGAATCCAGATATCAAGCCCCTCCCTCAGATACAGACAGGAAATCCTGTCTGGAGACGAAGGTATATGACCTGGACAGCCAGGAAGATCTCAGTGTGACCAGTTTGTTATTAAACTCAGACACTTCACCATCACCACGCTGAAATTACACACTTACTGAAGGTTTTGATGTATTCACTCCGTGGAGTCAAGTCCTGGTACTCGTTATTTGGAGGAAAAGAGTTAGTGTGAGTGTTGTAACATACATCAAAAAGACCACAACAGTACTGAAGTGAACAACGCTCCACATCATGTTAGAAACCAGTCCTCTGCCTTGTTCTAGACCAGGGGTGTCGAACTCCAGGCCTCGACGGCCGGTGTCCTGCAGGTTTTAGATCTCACCCTGGGTCAACACACCTGAATCAAGTGATCTGTTTATTACCAGGCCTCTGGAGAACTTCAAGACATGTTGAGGAGGTAATTTAGCCATTTAAATCAGCTGTGTTGGATCAAGGACACATCTAAAACCTGCAGGACACCGGCCCTCAAGGCCTGGAGTTCGACACCTGTGTTCTAGACCAATCACACCCCCAGTGCCAATGATGCTCCCCAACAGCAGCAGCCTCCCTCTCCACAGAGCAAAAACCCAACAAACCCAAAGTGCTGCCCTAATCCAGTCCACCAGAACAAGCCTGATCCACAACCCACTGCCACCTTCCTGGAGCTTCCACTTCTTTTGTAGAAAGATCCACATTTAAACATCTTCTAAAGGTTTTGTAAAAGATGTGGTGAAGGACACAAAGTTATCTTTCTTCAAATGTCCCAAAAGGTTTTGTGTTTTGTTTTGTTTGTAGGAGACATAATCCACATGATTTTTATCCAGGAAACTGGGGTTCAACTTTTCTTGTGTACTTTTTAACTTTTAAGTTTAGTTTTCACTCACAGTTTGCTGAGGTTTAGAACAAAACGATCTCGGTAGTTTCCCGACTCTTTAGTCCAATCTTAAGATTTTGATTAAACATAGTGGACTTGAGCTTGTATCCGCGATTTCGTTCTTTCGGTCACTACCCACAGCTCGTGGCCATAGGTGAGGGTAGGGACGTAGATCGACCGGTAAATTGAGAGCTTCGCTTTTACAAAAAAGGCAAAGAAAAAAAAGGAACAGCAACAAAACTCCAAACCCAGCGGCAGAAATGAGCTTCCTCCGAAGGGTGGCTGGCCTCTCCCTTAGAGATAGGGTGAGAAGTTCGGCCATTCGGGAGGGGCTCAAAGTAGAGCCGCTGCTGCTCCACATCGAAAGGAGCCAGCTGAGGTGGTCTCCTGGGCGCCTCATGGGTGAGGTGTTCCAGGCATGTCCCACCGGGAGGAGGCCCCGGGGCAGACCCAGGACACGCTGGAGAGATTATATCTCTCGGCTGGCCTGGGAACGCCTTGGTGTTCCCCCGGATAAGCTGGAGGAGGTGGCTGGGGAGAGGGAGGTCTGGGCCTCTTTGCTTAGGCTGCTGCCCCCACGACCCGGCCTCGGATAAAGCGGATGAAGATGGATGGATGGATGGATGGACTTGAACTTGTTTCATACTTATAGATGCCCCTGAATCCCCCTGTGAAACAAGTTAACGAGCTCCTCCTCTCCTCTGATAAAAAATAGGTGGTGATACAGTTCGAACGCTGATGATACGACTCTGCCTGATAAGTCTGCACCATCTTTTTTATGTTATGTTAATATACTGAAATCCCTCCGAGGGTCAACATGAAACACTGAATCGTCTGTGAATGAAGAGCTTATTTTATTTTCTGTTTTTTCACAGCTTCCTTTGAGGAAAATGTGACACATGTTGAGTCTTTGATCTCCCGTCCCATAAAAATCCTGCTGGTCTCATTCATATTTATGCCTCGGATTGCTTCAAAGTGCATTTCAGGTTCAACCAGCCTCTCTGGCGCGCTCTTGGTATGTGAGGGCTGTCATTAAGACAAATTCAGGAACACATTCATTCGCTTCTGCACAAAGTTATGTATTAGCGCAGCCGTGATGACGCTATGGGCAAAACGCTCAAAGCAGCTGACATGAAACTATCAAAAATCGAAACGCAGAAGGTTTAATCAGACAGAAACCGAGCTTCTGTCTTAATGTTTATACTTCACTCTTTGAACAAACATTGCATTTTGACTTTAATAGCTTTAAGCTTTAAGAGCTTTATCTGCCCTCAGGGGCAGCCCAGGATTTATGCTCCAAAGCAGCACCATCGGGGAGCTCTGGATGTTTGATTTGGCAGAGTTTTAGCTTTACTTCCTGACCCAACCCCAGTGCTGTGTAAACCTGAAATCTGTGAATAACACCTGAATGTTAGGATCTGTATAAGAACAGTTTTATCAGTTAACATCAGGCCATGATTGGTCTGTTATTCCCTGCAAGTCTGCAGCTGTTTACAGTATTAAAGTCAACAGGGAGAATCTGACTCACAGCCACCTGTGAGACAGAAAATCCTGAAGTAATTTGGCACCTGAGCAACATATATTGGTTATGCAACTTTACCAGACGTGTTCAGTCCTCCACGGAAAAAAGGAGCTGTGCATAGGTGGGATTCTTTTCTGTTAAAAAGAAAACTGAAAATGTAAAAGCTGAAAACATTTCTCATGTTCTCGGCATAACAGAACATCTTTATATGGTATGCCCTCTTTTCCTTGATGGTGTTGGCTAACTGACAAACAACAGCACGAGCGGCGTACAGAATAGTTGTTCCACAGTTCGTGACAGCTCCAATATGTAGATGACAGTGCAGAGCTATGTGTCGGCTCTGCTGCACAACCACTTACATAGCCACATATTTTAGTACGTTATGTCAACATGTCCTCATCCCAACACGTAACATACCAACAATGGTGACAAATCATCGGTATGTTACACGTTCGGAGGCACGAGAGCGGGTTTGCATGAATCTATAAATGTGTTAAGATTATGATTAAGGTTAGGGCTGGAATAGAAAGCCATAGAGGTGGGAATCACCATACATCCCACGATACGATATTATTGCAATTTTTAAAAATATTTTGCGATATTCAGATTCTGTACATAAAGGTAAATTTTATCAATATTCATTTTCTCTAATATCAAAGTCTCACACTCAGTCTTTCTCTCATTTCAGTTTTATTGTTGACAAACTGAGCGGTTTGTATTACAGTCTAGTCCAACTTAACTGAATCAACCATCTGGTACAATTATAGCTATTCTGAACTATGCAGTTTATGAAAACTATGCAGCCCCTTCAGCAACTGAAGAATTTGAAAGTAAATTAAAACAAAATATAATTTTACATGAAATAAAAAAGTTTTAAACTTAATTAAAATAAAACATGTCTTAAATTAAAATAAGTAAACTGTCATGTTTATATCGGCCAAAAAAAAGTTAAACACATTTGTACAGTGAAGGAATGTCAGGATTCTTGCTCAGAAAAAGGATCAACATGCTCTGAAGTCAGAGCACAAAAACCTTTTTTGTAACAAAATATCGATTTCTGCTGTCCCTGTATCCATACATTATTAGCAAACAAAATATCACGATACTACATAGTATCGATTTTTTCCCCACCCCTAGAAAGCCACAAAGCCACGTTGGGAATGATAATGCTCTGGTTATGCTAGTATAAAACCGGTCCTGTAATGAATTGCCAACCTGTCTTGGCTGTACACCAACTCTGGCCCACCTGGATAGCCTCCAGCACCCTGAATAACTGGATAAGGAGTGAAGAAAATGGATGGATGATACTAAGAAGAAACAATATAAAATTATATGACAGTCGTGATGTTGCAGAGCTCCGTCTGCTGTGCAGGACTCAGAGGATTTTTCATTATGGACTGATACCTGATGAATTTAGTTTCACCAAACACCACTGTGGGAAATGAGAACCACAGAGGGTCGACCTGTTAGACCGAAAACGTTTGTCCCCTTTATGCAGTTTGGGCCAAAACCCATCATGTTAAAGAACAAAGCGTATCGTTCATCGTTTATATTGTTTGGCCTCAAAATGTTAAATCACAGTTTGTTCCAGACATAAAATTAATGTAAATACTTTTTCAAAATAAAATCTAAATGAAATGTCTGAACACTGAATACAAATGTGTGCATGTGAACTAACATCAATCACCTGGAGACCCTTCTGGTTTATCATGTGACCCACAGTCACAGTGGACGAGTAACTTTTTACTGCAGTAACTCTAATCATGTAAGTGCTCTTGCAGGATGAATTTGAAGTACTTTTATAGTTTAATTATTTAACTAACTCTCAAAAATAGAAGGAAAAAAACAACCATTGCAAAGGTTTATTTAAAAAAATCAAAATAATTCCCAGCAGATACAGAACAGAACATTTTTATGAAACTCAATTTAATATAAATAACTACGACGTTTGAGTATTGAGTAAAAAAGCTGCCAGTTAATGATAAAACTGTCTACACGAACATGTCAGAGAGCTGTGACCTGTAAGCGCTGTACGACCTGAGGAGAGAGTAATCCCGCTTAAAGGTCAAATCTGCAGTTTGGACTCCGGCTGAGATCCTGCGAGCCTCAAAATCCTCTCACAGTTTCTCAGGTGGACAAAAACTGATTTTACTCACTTTATTTTAGCTTAAACTCACAGTCACTGCTGGAAATCCACCGCAGGAGTGTTTGTGTGCAGCCTGTAGTGTTTGGCACCATAAAAAATCTGACGCGCTGAGTGACTATGAAGTATACGTGAGCCTATAGCGCCCTCTGCTGGGCTCAGTAAGACCTGGAAGCAGGTTATTCTGATATTGACAAGTTAAACAACCATTTATTTATATGATAATTATTTGTGTAATTTATTAAAACCCACAAGAACAGTCACTACTAAAATAAGTTTAATTTTACAATAAATGCATCACTTTTTAACAGTTGAATAAATACTTTTATATAACCCATAAAGTTAATTAAAGAGTTCATGTGTTAAGGTTAAACTGTGTAAATCACCTGACACAGTAAAAAAGAGTTACAGTAACAGTTTCGAAAGGTTTCTGAAGCTTCCCATGCAATCAAATGTACATATTTGTGCTTTTTCTTCTGGATTTCAAAGTGAATTATCATTTTATTTTAGCTAAAACTGTGACGTCTGTCTTATGCATCAGTGTTGTGAAAGGGATGGGTCCAAACTTTTGCGCCTGTGTGGATTAATTTGTATTTTAAGTAATTTTGCCAGAGAGACTGGAAATGAAATACCAGACCTGTGTTACTGTTACTGTCTAAACTCCATGACACAAATTTATATTCATCTTTCCTGCAGTTATATTAAGGCACTAAACATGTAGGACTGCTCCCTTTAAGGTGCAAACTTGTAAAATCACCTGTTGGTACCGGGATGGACGCAGTTTATAGGCTAAGATTTTCTAAATCCGCATGTTTGTGTCTTTATTCTGCCCTATGGTCGTTTTTCTTCTTTGTTTAATGGCTTTTCATCTGTAACCAGCGCTACAAAGACACATAAACACTGCTTGTTTTTCTCACTCGCTGATAAATCTCCCCCCTAAACATTTTATCAGTTCAGCATCAGAGAGGAACAGACTTACCCTGAATGTGACTCACAGCTAGTCAGTGATCAGAGCTTCTTCCTGTTTGTCACTTTGTTTACTGGTTTCCATGCTGACCAGTTTCAGGCATGGCTGGCTGCTCCAGTACAAAAGAAAGTCTTTCTTCCCTCTCAGAGGATTAACAGCAGGCTGAGGTTGGTTTTGTTCAGTTTAGCTAAAGTGAGAAGTAAAAACAGTGGATGAAGGTCCTGCTGTCTCTTCTTTGTCCACTAGGTGTCAGTAATAATCTGTGACAGTTTTCATTTCTGTAACGAAAATGTTTAGTTTTCATCTTTTATTCAAACATTTAAATTTCGCCAATGAAACCAGAACTTTTAATGACACATTAAATACAAATTATTTGTTTTAATGCAAATGTAAAGTTATTAAATAAGTGCAGAAATATCAGGAGATTTTCAGTAAAGTATCTACGAACCATCATATTTGAGGAGTTTATATAATATACAGATTTTCTTAGACACTATTGAACATTTATTTCCTGTTTAGTGAACAAGTGTTTTGTGATATTTCAGTCAATCTGCATTAGCAGTGGTGGAAAAGACATAAATACAAATATGAAACACAGTGCTGTGCAAAAGTCTTGAGCTGCCAATGATGTTTTTATACTTAGCTGGGATAATGAGAAACAGGTGCAAGCATACGTGGAGATACAGCATATAAAGCAACAACAGAGTTTGTCAATATTTGATATGACCGCCTTTATTCTGTAAACACCGTCTGAACTTTATTTCTGTAAGCAGTCTTCAGGAATAGTTCCCCTAGTTGATTTGTAATCACGTTCTCTTGTAATTCAGTTAACCTCAGCCTTCACCCCTCATTCAAAATGAGCTGCCCTTTCACTGAGAGTATTTGTGATGACGCTTCAGTGAACAGCTGGACCAGCTGAAGGGTCGGGTGCATCTCTCAGGCCCCTTGCAGGATTTTTCCCAGTCTCTTATGGACATGACTTTCAGATACTTTCCATCTACTGTAGATATTTTTTTTTTAGGCCTGATACTTTTTCTTCTTTTGTCCTTCACTTGTCCAGTTTGCTCAGACAAATGCTGCGATATGCCAAGTTTTTGGCTGTTGGAGCAGAAATACTATTTTATGTCTGTCAAACTGTGTTATATTTGGCATTTTTCATAGATTCAACTAAGAAATTGGGAACAAAGGATGTGTTTCTGTGACAGGCTGGAACAAAGTGTCTACAGATACAGTTAAGTGGCTTAAACAAAAAAAAAAAACATTCCTGAAAATAGTCAGATGGATGGAGTGGACTTACTGGCCCTGTGATTGGCTGGTGGCCCATCCTCACCCTCCAAAACTTTGGAGAATTATTGCTCAAGACCGCTTTAAAGAATTACAAGAATATCTGACAAAAAATTATGGTTGCTGGTGTCAGTATGCCAGTAATTTACTGAAAACTTTACTTTAAACTTTGTATTTTAAAACTGAAATATCAAACATAAAACTTTACTTGTAAAATTACAGAGTAAAAGGTTGTTAAACGCAGTAATAGTATAAGTAGATTGAGAGCGGAGGACTTGAGGTGCTGAATTATTTCTTGCAGACGATGTGATATCTCGGCCGCTCAGACTTGAAGCAGCTCTGTTTTTGTTGTATAAGAAGTTTGATCATGAATATTCAGAACCAGCAGCAGAGAAACATCAGTGGAAATGTTAGAAATGAGTCACAGCTTCTCAGCTTTTTTTTAAATGTCCACATCGTTTTGTAAAAGCACTCTCTGCAGGTCTCGTTGGAGAGGTTTGTGCTCTACTTTCTTCTGTGATTCTCTCTCTGTCAGGACGTCACGCTGGACAAGCACAAAACTCTCATCTGAGCTTCCTGATCATTCACTGGAAACTCACTGAGGAAGCTGCACATCATGGATTAATGTGGAAGTTTAAAATAGATGCAAAGATTTAAATTATAAGGCTGCCTCGACCTCCTCCTCTAACCTCCACCCACTCAGCTTCACATCCTCACTTCTCCCTGATCAGCTGTTACCTCTGAAAGACTCTCCGAAGCACAAGCTGACTCGGTTTGGCCAGCCAGCCCTAATGCCTTAATAAATAATGTTTTAATACACTTAAAATAAACTTTCTGCATCTGAGGTTTCAGTTTATCCATCGCTGATGTAGTTTTCTTGCATAAAAAAGTCCTCATAAAGTACGAAAGAGTAAAAGTAATGATAGAAAGGAGAAAAATATGTATAAAAATGAATAAATAAAATTTTCCCAGAGTCATTTCAATGTGACAACATAAACTGCAAACATATCAATAACAATAACTTCACACCGTTACGCTCCCTTAGCTGTAGTCACCTGGCCGTGGCGTATTCTGCGACCTGTAGATCCACCACAGCTGCCATCCATCATCTGGATCTCAGGATCACTGAGATCCAGATGATGGATGGGATCTCCTCGACATGTCTCATCCGGATCTGGCCAAGTGTCTGATTCAGCAAAAGAGCCGAGGTTTGTGCCGGCAGAGCGGTGACGTATTTGGAAAAGAGCTGCGGGTCCACGTGCTGCAAACCGTGCAAGGTGAAGGTGATGGAGGGGCGATGATGTCAGAGGACACAGAGAACAGGTGTGCTCTTACACTGTGTGTTGATCTGCAGACAGTGATCTTTACATATGTGTGCATGTTTATTTATTTTCATGACATCTGACATCATATCATCTGTTTCACATTAACAGTAACACATTTACGAAACTTCTTCTCCTGCTTTGCTCTTGTTTTTTCATCCTAATGACGCTTTAATCTATTAGCCTACTTTTTTATGCAATACACTCTTACTCAACATATTATGAAATTATTGCTTGCATATTTTTACATAACTCTGCTTCCTTCTTTTCTGCTCATTTTCGCCTGTTATTAATACTAATTTCATGCTGTGACACAGTTTTCTTTTCCCTCTTCTCCTTGATGGATTAATTAAAGATTCAAATGAAGTCATCTCCATGCTGATTAGAGAAACTGAACTGAATTGAAGCCACAAGGGTTTAGATCTTCATACTAGCTGAAACTGTCAGTTTAAATTCTTAAACTATGGTCTGAAATGGTTCTAACTGGACTAAATTTAACATGTGAGCATGAAAACAATCATAACTCTGCTGAGTGTTGTTGCTTCCCGTTTTCTCCTCTGAGACTCGTTTGTATTCCCCTTCGGTCTGACGGTCGTCTTCCTGTCCGTCCGTGGCTGGACTTTTGAGCTGGCCAATGATTGCTGATGTCATCCCCCAGACTTCCTGTATCCAACACAACCACGCTCCTTATCCCAAGTCTTCTCTATCACCTCATTTTACAACATGTGGTTTGTTTGCGTGGCTGTTTCTGGGTCTTTTTCATTGTCACGCATGATTCCTCTGTATCGATATCATGTTCTTTTAGTGCTTAAGGACACGTATGTGAATTTTAACTGAATTTAAATGTGGATACTGAGTTTCCTCATTTGTGTCCTTGTACTAGAGTACAGAAATAGCTCCACAACTTTTTATGATTATTAGTTTGGCTTAAATAAAAGCCTAAAATGGGCAACACAGGTACCAGTGTAATTTTCCATAAAAGCATCTTATTTGGTTGTACTGCCTTTAGCGAGAAAGACTAAAGAGACTGACCTCATTAATTTGATTTTACTCCTTGTGAAATTCCACATCAGTAAATGCAAGTTTTCATGAGGGAAACACAACATGTGGCTACAAGCTGCTCTTTGCATAGAAATAAAGCTTTAAAAATGGGCATTGTTTTTAATGTCTTTATTTAATGTCACTGTAACTCGCGCATCTTTTTTTAATGTCATGTTTGTATCGGTTATGATCTGTTTATTTTGTACACTATCATTTAAAGAGCTTTATTCTGTATTCAGTACCTCTTTTTATAAAATTAAAGAGAAAAAAAAATAAGGAAATGCATTCGGTTTTGGAGTCTGCCTCCAGTGGCCATTAGAGGAACTGCAGTTTTTGGCTTCATTTATCAGGAGGAGGATTCTACGGAGCCCCGCAGGGGACATGGGAGAAAAAAAATATTAAGACGGACTTTTGCGAGATCTCGCAAACGTTTTAGCCGCATTCTTCGGAAGCCGGCTCGAAGCCGACCGGGAGGTCGAGGCACGATGTGCCGGGAAGCGGTGTTCCTCCTGGCTGTAGTAGGTCTCGACCTCCCGTTAGCTTCGAGCTAACGGAAAGAATGCGGCGAGATCCCGAGTTAGTTTTGCGAGATCTCGCAAAAGTCCGTCTTAATTTTTTTTAATCCCATGTCCCCTACGGGGCTCCGTAGGATTCTGCTTGAAAACATCTACAAATCTCCTTTTTTCAGATGCTCATATTTCTTATTTATAATTGTAATTGTTCATTTTTTAATACTACACTGTAAATATTGTTCTTGTTTTCGTATTTATGTTGTTCCTGATGTGTGTTATTGTTGGTCTTCACCGAGGTTTAAGTGCCGGATGTGCGGCAATGATAATAAAAACCCTTGAGTCCTTAGGGGTCACTTCCATCTCACCCTATCGCAGCATCATCCTCTGTCACACCAATCCTCTGCATGTCCTCCTTAACTCCTTCCATAAGTCTTCTCTGAGTCTTCCTCATTTCCAGCTGCCTGGCAGCTCCTTCTTCTCTTTTTCCCATATATCCACTAAACCATCTCAGCTTTGCCTCTGATAGAGTCTCCTCGAGTCATGTCATCCCCGTTTCTTTTATCTTTTACCCAGAATAATCTGCAGGTAAATTAAAACCTCATGTCAGACCGTCTTTGAGCCTTTTTGCCAGTAATGTAAATTGATGGAAATGCCTTCCTGTTGTTTGCTGTCTCTGGAAGCATCCGGTGTATTTCATGAGTCCATTATGCTCGGGCATGAATTAGTGCCAGCAGCAGCTGAGCAGCAGGACCACAATAAAAGGCTGAATTATTCCTGACAGTGAGACTAATGGCAGTATTTTTCTGGCCTCACAAATTCAGTATAACTAAATTTCACTTACAGAGATGGATTAGCTGTTTGTTTACTGAGGCTTGAAGTGCAGCAGCTCCCGCAGAGCGGTGAGCAGTCCACTAATCAAGCAGATAAATTAATAAACATCTAAGTTTCTGTTTCTGCTGAACTTCACTGGAGGAAAATATCAAAGCTGGCCTTGGCAAACGCACATGACGGCAGGCTGACGTGGCACAGAGAGGGCGACGTGTGCAGAGTTTCACCTTGAATAACACAAAATCCTCTAGTTTGGTGCCAGAAAACAGCACTTGGCACACTGAGTTAACCAAAAAGGACAAAAAAGGCTGCAGACTGGTCGCTGAGAGCAGCTTTTACTAAACAGCAACAGCCAGATTTGGATATGTAGAAGTGATTCGAAGTAAAGTACAGGTGATACGTCCCATTCTCTACCCAAACATTTCCAAAACCATCAGATATATGTTTACAGCTCATAACCCTGTATCATATTTGATTTGTGAGTTTTTGTGAGTTTTTCAGACGTCTACATTGTCAGTGTAATTTATGCACCTGTGCTGAGGAAGGCAGACTCATCCTGCTCAGTAAATGACTAGTTTTTTTTTCCCTATCCAGTTCACTGGTTAAATTGTAGGGAAAATATATTAAATGTGGGATATCTGCTCTTGTGAGGTAATTTTATAATACTTTACATCGATATTTATAAGTTTACAAAGTGGACGTAAGAAATTATTTTTGTTGGCGACTGGCAAATAACAAAATAGTGCATTAGCGCCACCAGCTGGTATGGAAAAGGTCGTGTTTCCAATCAGCACACCTGCTTTATAATTGTTTGGCTAGACCAAGTAACACACAAGGGGTAAACACACTAAAAAAGATCATGACTAAATAGACAATGACGCAAACTAAACCCCAAATCACCCCCATGACATGCAGCAGATGGTTTGACCCAATAAGGTGGCTTCAGGATTTAAGGGGTCTCAGGTAACTCACAGGTGTTCCCTTTGTGCCGTTTGGGAGAGTCTGCACCTCCAGCCACTTCTGCAAACGCTGTGGTAAGTTTTTAAAAAGTGAGTTGTTTGTGTGAATCTGTAAATGTGTTTTTTGGGAGGTGGGCTCACTAAAAGTCAAATTTTCTAACTGCTTAAGTGTCTGATTGCAAATGAAGTGCATCTGTGTGGGTAGATGATGTGTTGGGCTTAATTTGTTCTCGTTGGCTTGTGTGGCTATACCTGTAAGTTATGAACAGTCATATCTGACTCTTTTATCCCTGCAGGTGAAGCACTTCATGGAGGATTCTCTCCCTGATGGCATCTCTTCTCGTCGCCGTCTTTAACCTTTCTGATGCTTGATTGGCTCGCAGATAAAACCAGAGGGGGACCTGGTTTTACACTGTAAATGATGAGCTCAGCTTCAAAGAGGGTGAGGTACTGAATATGAGTATATAAATTGGGGACTAGCTGCTGTTTTATCTCTGACTCTTTGTGCTTCTCTACAGACTCCAAGCCCTGAAGACGGTTGGTGTAAAATGGACGAAAAGACGAGAAAGATTTCTACTACAGTGAAATGCAGACTCCAGCGTAAGAGGCTAAATGCTGATTATAAAGTAGAAATGTACTGGCTGTAAACTGTGGTTTGTTAGAGGCTGAGGCTTGTGATTGTGTTCAGGTGGTTCACAGAACAGCAGTTGCAGCGCTGCAGAGGAGCTCCTGAAGACCAAACATGGGAGAGTTTGCTCTGAGGATGCTGGAACTTCACTGGAAACTTCTGCATTTGTCAAGTGAGTTTAAAAACTAAAGCCTCAATGGTTTAACAGATCCTAGTTTGATACATCACACTGGTTTCTTCCCATAGATGGCGTCCATGGTGCAGGCGATGGACTAGCACATCAAGGTAGCTTAAAGCAGGACAAGGCCCCGGTGATGCTTTAACAAGACCTGCACATACAACTCAAAGTCCACTGGCTCTCAAATGGCTATTGTCTGCACTGAATGTCAGACTTCCCCAGGAGGCTGGGTCAGTGCAGCTTCTATCTACAAAGGAGCAGAGATGGGCGCTTCCTGAACCTCCCACACAGGAACCGCCATGTTATCATTCAGGGTGCCGTCATGGCGTTTTATCAGATGATCGCGTGTTACATACAAGGTGTTTTCTGGTATCGGTAACTTAAAGTGCCTTCCTCAGCCAGGAGACGAGGTTTGGAGCTCGAAGTATAGCACTTAGTACTCTCCAACTACTCCGTGGTTGGTTTCATGCACTTACCGAGTCCTCTTAGGTTAGGATTAGGCTCTTATTCCTCTTTGGTTAGGATATTTTTATACAAATTTTATTTTTTTAGCACTACATATCGCTCTAGGTTGGGTTAGTCTAGACTCTTTATCGAACAAACGCACTTACCGAGTCCTCTTTGATTAGGATTAGGCTCTTATTCCTCTTTGGTTAGGATTTAGGCACTTAACCAAATCCTTAGGATTTGGCTCTCCAGACCCCTCCTTGGCTGGCATGAGGAACTCCAGATTCCTCCGTGGTTGGTGTTACTCTGCTGCTACAAGACACTTTGTATGTAACTGAGATACCAGCGGCTTTAAAACTGCTTCGATGGCTCCAGAAAGAGACCATGCTAGAAATGCCAGACCTGTCCCAAAGCTTGTGGAATCATTTGTGGCCATATTGCGGATGAAATGGACTGTCCATGTGTTTGACTAATAAATTTTACACCTAATCTGCTTGTGATTCCTGGAGTTTACTAAGGTGACTGGTTCTAAAACAAAGATCGCAAATCAGTCCAGCTCAACTTCTAGAACTTGTGGCTCAATTACATAGATGCATGTCAGAGCTGGGTCTGTTACCTGTTGGTGAAACTTAAACTTAACTGGTCTCCTCCCACCAGGGTTTGCTTTGTCAGTTTTCTGCTGCTCTTCTTTAATAAGGGGATCTCAGTCTCTCTATGACAACCTTTAATGATGGAGAATTGCATTCACTTTAAACCAACAGTTGTAGTGAACTTGGGAAAACTAAACTGCCTCAACCTGCAACTCAAAAGGGTTTTAATATGGTGCAAGAGTGCCTAAATTTCCACTGTAAGCAATGAGGCTGGAAGTCAAAGCTGAGTGCACATATGTAAGGCTAACGCACAGCCCCACCACTAGTGTAGTTTTGTGAGCTGTCGTGACAGTCTTAAACCTAAAAGTAATGCTTTAGTAGTTGCTTCCAATAAGTTTGCCTGTCAGTGCCATTTGCAACACTCGGGTTATCTTTTCCTCTAAAGGAGTCTAAAACCTTTAGACATTAGGTCAATGTGCTACTAAAAAGATCTGAAGCTGCAATATTCTACAAGTGAGTAGGGGAGGAATGAAAACAGTTCAGTTATTTTTGGGTTGAAGTTGTAAAACTGAAGTTTTCTCAGATTTGACTGGTGGTTCTAAACTAATGTTGAATTAAACTGTTTTGATTTCCGTCTCTTTAACTCAAACATTTTGTTTCATGGTGGCGATCGTGGCTCAAGAGTTGGGAGGTCACCTTGTAATTGGAAGGTTGCCAGTTCGAGCCCCGGCTTGGACAGTCTCGGTCGTTGTGTCCTTGGGCAAGACACTTCACCCGTTGCCTACTGGTGGTGGTCAGAGGGCCCGGTGGCGCCAGTGTCCGGCAGCCTCGCCTCTGTCAGTGCGCCCCAGGGTGGCTGTGGCTACAATGTAGCTGCCATCACCTGTGTGTGAATGGGTGGATGACTGGATGTAAAGCGCTTTGGGGTCCTTAGGGACTTGTAAAGCGCTATACAAATACAGGCCATTTACCATTTAGTTTCAATCATCTAGACATCTAAATGTTTTTAGATTTCGTCAACTACATCTAAAGGTATTTCAAATATAGTGTGTATATGTCTGTACTTGGGAGGCTTCCCCTGAAAGCATCTTGCACAACATTAAATGCAAAATATGTCCAAGTGTCTATTCTTTATGAGAAACAGGAAGCTAGTTATACAGTTTCTAACCTTACTGCACAAGGAGCTTACTCCTGATTGGATTACTTCCAAATCACCTTTCTATACCACCCTATAAAATATTTTCATCTCATTCTTATTCGCTGACTGAAGTGTCAGAACATTTTTTAGTTATCGTCTTGTTTTCGTCAGCAAAAAAAAAAGCCATTGATGAAAACTACAACAAAAATGATTGGTCAGCAAAACTTACACTGCTCTATACTTCCTGTTTTTCTTCATTCGGGTCCTTTCAACATTATTTAAACAGAAGCTTCAGAAAAAACATCTAAATCCAGTCTGAGGCTGCTGAGCGATGAGACTTGGGCTGTGGGTGAATAGTCCAAATAGTCACTTTACAATAGACAGCAGATGTTATTTATGACTTTTTTTGTTTTTTGCTATGATAATGTCCATAATTTAATACGAAGCATAATTTTATCATAGCAGCATCTTCAGAGGTCAGATGTAGGTTTACAGCCTGATGTTCAATGAACAAAAAATATCCTTTTTTCATCCGAAGGTTGTAAAATTCTTTCATTACAGCAGCTAAAAATGAAAAGCAAACAAAAAATGAATTAAATGAATAAAGGGGGATGTGGTTCAGTTATATGAAACACAATGTTACCAAACAAACATAAGAAACCTACTTAACTGATCCTGCAGCCTTCCTTATACATATACTTCAGGTACCTCTCATCCTCTGCACCCACACTCCCCACAAGCAGGTGGTAGTGATACACCTAACTGCCAAAAGGAAGAGAAGGAGGAGGAGAAGAAGCAGCCACGCCCTTTCATGCCACCTGCAAAGGTCTTTATCCCTACCATGACCTCACAGATCGCTGGTAACTCACAGAAACAAAGAATGTAATAATTTCTGTGTAACCCTGCAGGCTGAAAGCATGTGCCTCATCTAAACAGGTTAAAAGCATGATGGTAAAAGTTTGACTTTGAGTGGCTGCAAATGAAATGAACCTGTGCAGGTAGGTGACCATGTGTGGCTGCCGCCATGACAGTCAGTGACTTTTGTCTGTTTAACTGATTTTTCATGCGGACTGTTTGAGCTGTGGTATTTTTCCTTTAACTGTCATTTTTATTTTAAGCTCCCAACTAAGTTTGTCCACTCATGTTCTTGGGTTTTTAAATCAATCTGCCCACTGGTTTGGGTTAATGAGCCCCCATTTTACCTCTAAACCTTAATGAAAAAGCAGCAACAGCTGGAAAAAAAAAAGTTTAAGTTTAAGGAGTATGAAGAGCATTTTACAACTCTGCAAATTACTGAATTTAAAAGCTATGATATGTTTTTTTAATTTGTTTGTTTTTTGAGGTTTTCATTGGAGATTTTCCTCTAATAACAGACTTTTCTACCTTGTGCTGACCACCATGCCATCCTCTAATCAATGATTTTCATTTGCATTTTTCCATTCAAATATCTTAATTATTTACAGCAGGTCTCCCAGACATGGATTAATGGGAAATGGGTGGAAACATATGTGAACATACAGTATATAAAGCAAAACCAGTTTATACATTTTGGTTGGTTTGACCACCATTGTTCTTCAGCGCGGCCTGAACTCTGTTGGGCCGCCTTCTGGTAATTTCTTTTTCATGTGTAGTTCTCCGGGCTTCTTGAAGGACATTCAAAGCTCTTCTTTGGGTGTTTCTGCCTTTTCTTCTGGTCTCTGTCAATGATGTTGAGGTCTGTGGAGGCCATGACTGAGTTTGTTCCTCTATCAGAGTGTGCTTTTACCACATTAGTGGTGTATTTGTGATCACTGTCATGCTGATCCCAGCTGGTATTATAAAGTGGCCACACTGCACACAATGCTGAGATATGCTTTTAGGAATCACTTGTTCAATTCAAAGAATTGAGAGACAAAAGCCAACAATTAAATGACTCTAAGCTCCATGTGGCAATGAGAAATTAAAACGGGAAGAAACCTCTGGCAGAACCAGGCTCATGGAAGGGCAGCGATCTGCCTCAACCGGTTGGGGGATAAGGGGGAAGAAAGCAAAGGGAGAGCCAGGTGTGAAAATATAATTTTATGCCTGTCAAACTGTGTTAATAGATCAGCTAAAGAAATGGGAACAAATTGTGCTTTTCAGACAGGCTGCTGGTAACAAAGTTCCTAAAGATGTAATTTGAAATTGGTTCCTTGCTAGGTTTTCTGTTAGTTATAGACACGACACTGGCTAACCTCTTGAGTTAGGAGGCTTTTTATACTTAAATGATTCATAGGGTTAGCATTAAGTGGCTAAGCAAACTATAAAACTTTCCATTGAAGCTAGTAAAAGAAAGGACTGGAAGTGAGTGTAAAAGCAGCCAATGTCAAAAGACAAACTTTGAAAAACCTTCAGAAAGCCTGAAGAACCTATTGCTCAAGACCGCTTTAAAAGTTATAAGAAAGTCTGAGTGCTTTGAAGACAATATAAAGAAATGCAGCTGGGCTTTTAACGAGGACTGTTTACCGGAGACCTTTCTCTTATTGAGCCGCTTCTTCTGTTCGCAGTCTTCTAAACCTTTCAGACGCTTGAGCCCCTCCCAATGGAAGCCAGAGGAAAGTTTGACTTTAGTGCAGTAACAGATGACGAGCTGGGCTTCAAACAGGGCGACATAGTCAAGGTCAGTGCGTAACTTTACTCAGCTGTACACAGTTTTCATGTCTTCATAGTAAAGGTTGTGCCTAGGCACTACAAGCAACCCATTTAACAGGCGCAGCTTTTACTTTGAAGGCAAACTCTCTCCTTTACCAGTTTGTGTGGCACTCTTCAGTTTCACAGCTGCTTCATGAGTAGTTGGTGAGTATTTGCAGGTAAGTTGCAATGGAGGTGCAAACCTGTGGGTTACTACAACAACCTGCTAGCAACCAAAGCAACTCAGTGAAGAGCTCTATACCTCTTTGTGACCAATTCCACCCAGTGACTAAGAACAACCACTGGTCAGTATGTACGACTCGTTGTTTTTTTTAGGGGTTTTCATCAGCTGGTAGTAGGGATGCAACGATACCAATTTTTTCAAACCGATACGATACCGATACTTGGATCTGAGTACTTGCCGATACAGAGTACGATACTTCTACCACACACACACACACAAATACAATGAATTGGAAGACAGGTTTTATTATATTCCCTGCCGATAAAAAATAAAATCTTAATAAAAATGACCACAAAAAAATTTCAAGTGGAAAAATAAGCGCTTCTGTTAAATTATTGCAGAGTCTCCACATTGTAATTTAACAAAATATCACTGAACTATTGGCACTGTCTCGAGCTTTCAGAATAATAAATAAACACTTCTGTTTGGAATAAAATAAATACAAATTAGGTTTGAGAATAAAATAAACTTTTAAATTATTGCAGAGTGTCCATATTGTAAACAAACAAAATAATTATTATTAAATAAATAATAAAATATAAAAAATTATAAAATAAATAAAATAATAATTGCCCCCCTAGTGGCCAATCTAAAAAACTACAACAGAAATGACAAGCCACCCTCTGATTAATGAAATAATTTAGTATCGGTTCATGGTATCGGTTAACTTTTACTAGTATGAGTACACACACATTTTACAGTATCGGCCCCGATACCCGATACCAGTATCGGTATCGGTGCATCCCTAGCTGGTAGTATTCTTATTTTTTAAAACTACCTACTCAGCCAGGGTTCCAAGTGAGTTGAGCTGAAAATGTGCCGTCAGCAAACTGCATGCCACTGATTGGTCAGAGAGTGACATCACTGGATTAGCCATGAGAGCGCCTCATTCACGACTTTTGAAACCCCATCCATCCTGATATCCATCCATACTTTTGAAACCTGGCAATGAAAATGGTTGCACACAGTCAACAGGTACACCATCACATGGTACGCATTCCCTCAGTTACTATGTTGTTCGTGTCACATGATGTCATGGGAATTTTGAGCCGGGTTGCTATAACAACACCACCAACACAGAGGTGGTAATTTAGCTGTAATGGAAAATGACCAAATGCCAAGTTGAGTAGGTGCTAGTGGAAAAGAGGCCTTAAATTCTAACTCTGCATTCCTCCCATCTTTTATATACAGTCGATGTATGTTGCATGTTTGAAACCATGGCAATCACCACCTGCTGGCCAATAAAGAGAGTTCAGGTGACTTTCATTTCTACAGGATACCTCCAGTCTGTCCCAGCTGCTCAGTCTAAACTGGTTTTGTTTCTTTTCCTGTGTTATTTTTCATCATGTTCTGTTCTGCTTAGCTTGTGACTCACAATTTCCCCTTTATTGCAACCGATGATAATAACCGCTTTCCCTGCTTTCATCACAGCAATCGGACGTCCCTCCCACAGATGTCCGACTGTGTTAAATTTAAAAACTGTCTGGGATGTTGTCTCAATATGTGGGTTGATGGACGGGAGGTTAAAATGCGATGCAGTCCAATATAAATAAGAAATCTGATACTCCTGTATGAAGTTTTATCTTTTCGCATCTGGACAGATTATACGTTATGACAACATCTGGTGTAAAGCAGAGATGAATGGAGAGGAGGGGCTTGTGCCACGTAACTTCCTTGACATTCATTTTCCAAGGTAAGAAACAGATGAACAATAATCTGCTGCAAAAGCAGAAATCCTTTTCATTCTGTGTGCAAACCATTTAAAATGACTACGAAGCAGGAATGAAGAAGATGCCCAAAAGTCAGCTGCACATTTTCCTTCAGTAACAGGAATGTACCTGAAAAGTCTCTTTTCACACTTTTGAGCTTAGAATTTCATTTAAGGTCTTAAAAAGCCTAAATTTAGATGTTAAAATCGTACAGGAAAGGCCTAAAGGCAGGATAGTTTTGCTTTTACAACACTGGCTGGTAGGTGTGTGTACTTGCATGTTTGCATCACAGGACCTGTTTCTGCAGATGGTTTCAGGAGGATGCCACTCGTGGAGAGGCAGTGGAGTTCCTGATGAACAAACACGTGGGAGAGTTTGTGATCCGAGGGTGTCGGACCAGCCCAGGAAACTTCTGCATTTCTGTCAAGTGAGTCTCCCAGCTAAGTATTACACACATTACATTGTACCTGATCATTTAGACCTTTTTATTGCCTTAAAAGGGAGAAATAAGAAAGTTCATTAGGCGTTTATGATAAGGTCACACTGGGGGAAATGGTGGTAATAAAGAAAATGATTCTGTTTGCTATGAACTGCCACTCGCAGTTTCCATCTTCAAATTCATTTCTGATACGTCAAGACGGTGTTAAAATGGAAATAAAACTGAGTCAGTCTGCTATTAGTCTGCAATTGAATGGGGTCAAATTGGCCGTTGTGTGCAATCTGGTTCATATAATATGGTGATTAACTTTGATAAACTGGCAAAAAATCTCACGTCTGCACACACAAAAATTGACTTCCATTCAGTGTCCAGCCAGAACTCTCTAATAAGGATGTATAATTATGAAATGTGTTTTTAATGTTGTGAGACAGACTTAACGTTCATAAATTCTCAATAATTTTTTATTTTCACTTCAAAGACATTTTTGTTTGTTTCAGTTCTAAAGAGGTTTTGCAGTCAAATGTCAAACATTCGCCCAAGCCCCAATGAGCCATTTCCTGTGTTCTTTTCCTCTTAGCATTTTACTAGCATCATTTTTATTCGCGTTTCTGTCACTCAACGTTATTTCAAACCTAGTTTCAGTTAAGTATAATAAACTTGGTGTGAGTGATTTATAGTAAAGTTATTCTGACTCTTAAATCTGTTCTCAGGTATGAGCAGGGCATGATGCATTACAGATTGCTGAGGGACAAGAGAGGCCATTACTTCCTGTGGAGGGAAAAATTCACCTCCCTGAACAAACTGGTGGACTTCTACAAAACCAACTCAATCTCCAAAAGCAGGATAATCTACCTCAACGTCAACGGGATCCTGGACCAAGGCGGCCCCTCCGATGCTCAGCCAGTAAGACATGATTGCTTTTATTGAAAACCTCAGACACTTTATGGAATTAACCTGGGAGGACGAGAGAGTCCGTGCACTTTCAAACTCGGTTAGCTTGCCTTTTGATTAATTAGATATTTTTGATAAGGTGACCACACCAGCAAACATTACAACTTTAAACATGTGGAACACCATCGAAGTGTAGATACAGCACAGAAGGGCTGATCGGGATGACCTCATCCAGCCTAAACTGTGCAAGCCTCATCAAGAAGGAAAGCTTCTGGGAGCTGGTTCCAGCAGAGAGGGGTCTGAAAGCTGAAGGCTCTGCCTCTCATTCAACTTTTAAATATCCTATGAACCACAAGTAAACCTGCAGTGGGACAGTAAAGAGCTCTAATGGGGTGATACTGTACTATAAGGTCTTTAAGATAAGATGGGGCCTGATTATTCAAGACCTTGTATGTGAGGTTTCAGGACTGAGTACAATAACCTTTGTCTCTAAGACATTTCTGCAGTTTAACTATTTGTTGTGTATCATCTGGCTTCATGGATTGACAGAGCGGAGTATCATCTGCATAACAATGAAATGTGTGCTATGTATGCTACCTGAAGGCTGTGCCTCCCATTCTACTTTTGAAAAGTCTGGGTATCAAATTTAAATTTGTACTTGTGCAATAAGCAGCGCAGCATACGGCGTAGCCTACACAACTGGCTGACTCTCATCTGCATCTTCATTTGTAACAGTTGTTGTTTTGGTCCATTCTTTTCCAACTCATTTGAAAATGTGTAAATATAAATGGTGCTTGTACCTGTTTAATGTCTTTTGGTGATAATACAGGAACCAGATCAGTTATTTTGGTTAAGTTTTAAGATTTTCTTCCTTCTTGACCATTTCATTGTGAAAATCGGTCGCATTGGAAACATTTGATTCCTAAGGCTACATTTGAAAGGGCTTCATTCATCAGTTGCCTGTCAGGTATTGATTAGTGTTTGTTTTTCCTCCCACAGACTACGTCTTGTTTTCGAGTGATGGCGGTGTGCGACTTCCCTGCTATACAAGACGACGAGCTTGGTTTCTCTCCAGGAGACGTCATTGAGGTGCTGGATATGTCTGATCCTTTTTGGTGGAAAGGGAAGCTGAAAGGAATTATTGGACTGTTTCCTGTAAATGCCACGAGACCACTGTGAGGAAATCCACCACTGATGCTTTTACTACATCTGCTTACATTCGGACTCGGCCTGCAGGTGCACCTACCCTCGATTAAGAGTTTCTAAACCTTAATGAAAAGCAGGCTTTTAGATGATATGCTGCACATCAGCCTTCAACCAGAGGAGTGAGTCAGTGCAGCTTTTTATCTACAAACGAGCAGACTAACGATGAATGGCTGCTCATGTTTTAACACATGGATGTATGCCCCACACACACATTTTTTTTACCTTTTTAAATAAAACATTTTATGACCAAGATTACATCTGAACTCATTATGAGGGGAGAATTTTTTCACTTTTCTTATTACAAAGTTGCTTCCTGTCAAATCGATCCTGTGATATCCCCTGTTACTTATTTCCTCTGACTTCTTTAGTTGTATCTAGCTGATAGACTGTACATTGAAGATGGAAATGGTTGGTGGTCTGAAAAGTGAATTTCTAAAGCTGCATTCTTTCTAATGGCCACCAGGAGGCAACACCTGTGTTTGGGGGAAAAACAAAACCCTCTGGCTGTATTCTTTCTTCTGCCCCATCCATGTTTTCATGGTGGAAACAAAAACACAAAGGTTACAATGTGCTTGTTAAGTGATGATGTAACAGCCCTGTATTTATAGGTCCAAGCCTCTCCTTCACTGAACAATGGCCTCGTCTTTCAAACACATCGAGTGGATAAAGAGAGAGTAATGTATCTGCAACCAATCATGTCCCAGGCACCACAGAAAATAATATTCTCTGACTGACTCGGTTAAGGAGCTGAAGTTTACAGATGTAGGTGCAGGAGCCGGGCTTGCTGCTTGTTTCTGTTTAGTTTTCTAGCAGATAAGCAATTTAATGTTGCTTTATTTTTTTTTATATATATATATATATTTTTTTGTTGGCAAGATTATACCAAAAACACAAACTCAGCAAGAGCAATTTTATAAAAGTGTTGTTGAGGTGAAGTGTGGACAAACAAAAGAACCCATCTGACATACATCAAAGTCACTTTAAAATCAGCAAAGGGCGGGGGGGCATTTACATGGGGCGATCGTGGCTCAAGAGTTGGGAGTTTGCCTTGTAATCCGAAGGTTGCCGGTTCGAGCCCCGGCTCGGACAGTCTCGGTCGTTGTGTCCTTGGGCAAGACACTTCACCTACCGCCTACTGGTGTTGGCCAGAAGGGCCGATGGCGCGATATGGCAGCCTCGCTTCTGTCAGTCTGCCCCAGGGCAGCTGTGGCTACAACTGTAGCTTGCCTCCACCAGTGTGTGAATGTGAGAGTGAATGGGTGGATGACTGGACGTGTAAAGCGCTTTGGGGTCCCTAGGCGGGACTAGTAAAAGCGCTATACAAATACAGGCCATTTACCATTTACATAAGTGGAAGTTCTCTACAGGCTTTTAGTTACTACTGGGCCCAAGAAAACACAACACATGCTGTCAAAGCCTACGTTCACACTGCAGGTCTTAATGCTCAATTCCAATTTTTTGATCAAATCCGATTTTTTTTGTCTGCTCGTTCACACTACAAATAAAATTTACATAATAATGTAAATAACCTAATAATGATCCTTATTGCTGTTTTAGAGGAGCGGTGCTTCAAAGGATAGTTGCAGATTTCTGTCAGAATCTGCAGATTATACAGAACAAATAAAATGTTCACGTTTCTCCAACTTTGTCTTCCCAGCAGTTTCACTGGCATCTACACGGGATGGCCAGGAAGCGTTCACGATGTCTTCTCTGGCGCTGATAATTGGCGTCTGTCTCGTGTCAGTGACGTAAAAGACGGATTTAATGCAAACAGCAGTCGCTTTCTAAAACATCGGATATGTATCGGATTCAGTACCACATACGAAAGTGACCCAGATCGGATTTGAAAATATCGGATTTGTGCCGTTCACACTGTCACACCATGATCGGATATGGGTCGCATAGGGTCAAAAAAATCGGATTTGATGCGCTTTCGCCTGCAGTGTGAACGTAGCCAAAATGAATAGGTAGCACTAGTAATGGTACTACTAACAGCTTATTTTATTGCATTTTGATTATTTAGTTTTCAGAAACAAAATAAGCCACAAAATACTCAAATTTCAATTTTAAAAAGTTATGGCGCACCTGAGGAAAGCTAAATACTAAATGGAAACATGAAGGTTTTAACCTTGTAATTTAAACATGTTGCTGTATTTCATATCTTACTGTAGACTATATGTGCATTTTTGCATGGTATTAACCATCCTCAATCCAGTGGAAACAATTTTGAGAGCTGTGCTGTTTCTGGTTTCCTGCACACTTCTCTCTTCCAACAACTGTCATCACTTTCTCTGCTTCACCTGGAGGTGAACTCTTTTCTCATATACAGAAATATGGTGAGGTAGTATTAAGATTGCACAAGTCTGTTGGTTCACAATGCCCTGATATGATATTCACAGTGCTAAGAATAAAACAGACTGGTGTGCGCACCTTATAAATCTAATGGGGAATTTCACGTCCGCACTAACCAGGATGCTGCAGAAGAATAAGTGATGGCCAACCACAAACCAGTTTCTCTTAAAGTATTTCTTCTGGCCCATTCTGCATTTATTATCATGGTTATTTCTATTATTTTAGTTGTATCTAGAATAGGTGAGCCTGAGGTTGGCTTTAAAAAAGAAAAAATGGAGATTGACCCTCGATCTTGGGACAACCAAACTCTTGAAAAGGTGACTACGAAAACATTCCTTAGAAGTTGCTTCAAAGTAAAGGTTAATGAGCAGGGATAGCTCAGTAGGTAGAGTGATTGCCCCATGATTGGAAGGTCGGGGGTTCGACTCCACTGAACGGCTCCCCTGAGCAAGTTACCGTCCCTACACACTGCTCCTGGGTGAATGGGTTAAATGCAGAGGAGTAATTTCCCTACGGGGACTAACACATACACATTAAAACATTAATGCATTGCTTACCTCCCAGTGGATATAAATAAATAAGAATATGAAGAAAGAGGCCGACGGCAGCTTTTAATCCGCTGCTTCGATTCTGCAGCTGAAGATGGATAAACGTCAAACTGTGAAGCTAACAGCTGAGGAGCACCATGACCTCACCTCACTGCCTTGTGGAAGTGTAGCTATAAATAAAGGAAGTGTTTATTTAAAAGGCACAATGAACCTGCAAACATACGTGAATTAATTTTTATGTTCAGTTATTTCAGATATATTCATAGATAAACAGTGAAGGTACTTAATTATTGTAATTTAAATTTACAGAAGAAAAAATAAACCACGTAAAGGGCCGAAAACTCATCTTTGCGGTTAATTAAATGTTCAACAAATGGAAGAAGAAAATATTTTATTTTCATTCTTTTATGTAAAAATGGTAAGATTGATTCATTTCAAAATAAAATAAAAATATGTAGTTTATCGTTTATGTTTAAATTTATGTTTTTAATTTGTTTTGTTAACTTGTGTCCTGACCACTTTTCTCAGTGGATATATATACACTGACCATTGTACATTTAAAAGGGTCGTGTATGTATGTAATCTAATAATCTAATCAGATTGGTAATCTAATAATTCTATTTTTCTGTCCATCCACTCCCTCCTCTCCTGGAGCCTTACATCCTCTCTCAGGAGATTTTAAATCTCACCCTGTTTATTTTTATGTTTGTCGCTGACTGACTCTCACCCTCCTCCACCTGGAGTGTCCTCAGGGATGGAGGCAATGAGGACAGGAATCTCTATAACAACGTGTCATCCATGAGGCTAAACCAAGGCCAAGTAATAGAGCTTCCCACTCACTCACTCGCCTGCACTGACCCTGTGCATTTGCAGTCCTGAAGGAAATCCTCCACCATGACAGCTCAACAGAAACAGCAACAAAGAACATTTAAGTTTATTATATATTAATATTTTATAGATGGTTTTCTTATAGTCCCAGGAGACTGACCTTCACATGCAGCTCCAAGTTCTGTCCATGTCTGAATGCAAACGTAGGAAAACTGGCAATGTTCCCCAGCAGGACACACACCATCTGACAGAAATTATTATAGCTGGATGCCCTATTTAGGGTTTAAAAAAGAAGAAGAAAACCAGCAGGGGTACTACAGGCTGATTAATTATAATGGGCTCTGCAAAGGAAGAGAACTAATTAAACACCACACTGACTGAATTCTTGGCCCTTGTAAAAAGGTAATGTTCACCTCTGAGTGTAATGAACTCAGCAGTCTGCTCTCCGCTCAAACAAAACAGCACGTTGGAGTATTTTTGGCTTAATAATGCCAAACAAAATCAGGCGAATTAGCAAACAATGCTAAAT
The DNA here is from genome assembly GCF_056152115.1 of Neolamprologus brichardi. Lineage (NCBI taxonomy): Eukaryota > Metazoa > Chordata > Actinopteri > Cichliformes > Cichlidae > Neolamprologus > Neolamprologus brichardi. The sequence goes on from NC_142107.1 coordinate 22,260,684, forward strand.
GAAAGTAGCTGTGTGTTGAATCCTGATGTCTGAGTGTGAAAGAGACATCTGCGTGAAAACGAAGCAGGCTCCACTGCTTGGGGTTCATTTGTATGCATGCTTGTATGAAATGTAAGCAGCAATGTTAACCTCCATGATGTCTGTAAGACACATAATAAACAAGACGCTCAAAAACCAGATGTGCTTTTAACTTACTGTGAACATCAGACCTGTTTATGTTCAGTCTGTTGTGGATCTTCAGTCCTTAAACCTCATTAAAAACAACATATTTTATTAAAATCCAACCATCTGTATTTCTCTGCTTGTAACATTTCTAGGAATCTGACTCATTTCCCTGTTACAGCACCAGACTAGACCACCGATTAGTGTTCGAGCTGCTGTACTCTCTTATTTTTGAAATAATGTGAGTGGCCTTTCACTGCATGTAACTGCATTGTGACTCACCACCTACAGCACAAAGCTCCTCTTATTATATATCAGTCTTTGAATAAAGCTGGTGGCCATCATCTGGACATCAGCTCAGCTCGGGCGTTTGTATTTTTTGTCACCTACGTGAAACTTTCAAGGTATTCTTGAGGGTTGGATTTGATTTTCTATCTGAATGCGTGTTCATTCAGCAGGGGAGACTCTGCCAGGTTTGTCTCATCCACACAAATATGTCTTTAAATTGACCGTGAGGATGAATGGACCTGGAGCCATCATTTTTAGAAATGTAAATCTGTTTGCAAGCTCATGGTTGAAAGAGAGAAACAGAGCTGCTTGTAGTTAGCTCTTACTCAAACCAAAGCCACTTAAATTTCATCCATCAAATGTAACAAAATTGTGGAATAATTTGTAACAACAAGGTCTGCAGCTCTCTAGCTTTTATAAGCTGCAGAAAATTGTGTCGTAATATTGCTCGCTGCACTTAATTAAAAGCTCCTGCTATAACCATAAAAAACTCTCAGGACTCTCATAGATAAACGGAGCCACTGAGAATAGTTCAGTAAACTCCAAACTGCTTTGAATAACACCAAAATATTAAAGTGTGATAAATCAGCAAACTCTGAAACACATACAGTCCATCAGTAGTTGTTATTTTTCTCTGTTATGATGATATATCAACCATAAAGCCTTCTTGTGACCTGCTGTCATAGGAACAGGGCTGGTTATTTATAACTGGTTTATAAGCCAGTTTTCCCCTCTGCTGTTGGACTCATGATCAATAACCATAGGACTGTTCCCACCACTAACACATGACCCTACGCTGTGTTCACTACATCATGTTTGGCACTGATCACCACCTGCACTCATGTATATATCTATCTACTTCTTATTTTAATTCTTATTTTTTATGTCTGTTTAAGCGTTATATGACAGTATGTTTGCACTAAGTACTGCAGCAATTTCCTAATGTTGTAAACCTGCTCAACATTTGGCAATATTTCTGTCCACATTTGATTTATAGTGGACAGAAATCATTTTTTTGGAATGGCACCAATAATTTGTGTGGCATCTTATTGAATGCAGAACAGCTGATTGTTATTTAAATAATTTGAAATGGTTATAAAAAAAAGAGTAAAAGGTAAATGGCTGCAAATAACTTTGTTGTTTGCAAAACTTGTGCATATGATTTTAAAATTGACAATTTATATTTGCATTTAAAGTTATGAAATATGATTCAGTGAACATGTTTGTGATTGTTACAGTAAAAAAAATAACTTTTTCTAATCAAATTTTATGTTTTTTGCCTGATTTTAGATCAATTGTGCTAATACAGTATATCAAAATGAAAACATAACTGTAAATTCAGAAACATGAGGTTGTGCTGAAAAGAAAGAAACCAAACAAGGCAAAGTAAATAGTTTTTAAAGGTGAAAAGTGGAGGAAAAATCAAAAGTGGTTAAAATGGCCAATAATACCCTGGACCCCAGAGGGTTAAACATTTTTTTAAAAGTAATGCAATAGTTACTTTTCAAGTAATTAATTACTTTTAAAATCTTGCAACTCAGTTACTTTTTTGAAGAAGTAACTAGTAACTATAATTGATTACTTTTTCAAACTAGCTTGCCCAACACTGCTAACAGCTGACTGTGGAATATTTGGTAATGAGGAAATTTTGTTTCTTCACAGTAACATGCTGGAAGTCACTGAGCTCCTGGAGCGACCTGTTCTTTGTAGAAGCCGTCTGAAGGTGCTAGATCATACCTGTGGCTATGATGTGATTGGAGCGCCTGAATCCACTGATGGGTGGATCGGTGACTGAACACTTTTGGCAGTATAGCGTATGAGTCATTAGTGCTTTCAAATCCTAAAATCAAACAGATGAAAACAGTTATTGCTAAATGAACTTGTGACCTTTTTCTATTTGAATGAACAAACCCGTTTTATCCACTTACATGAAGCTTTTACTGTTCAAACCACAAACGGGGAGAAGCGTGACATCAAGCAGAGTTGTTTACCACAGCGCGTGACGCTGAATCGCTCTGTCTCTGCAGTCTGCTGATAATCAGACGGCGTTAATATTCTGAGCAGTGAGCTGCAGGGTCAGGAGGAGCTGCTGTGAACACCCTGAATATCCTGTTCTGCACGCCTGAGCAAACTTATGAGATTCTGCGTGTTTGAGAGGAAAATAACACGAGCATGTTCGTGCACACACATTCGTTAATTATATACAAGCACTTAAAAAAGGGCATGCTGAATTATACTCATGAAGAAAAGCAGGTATTAGCCTTTCAGCCATGTGATGTGCATCACAGAGAAAACAGCTTTTTCTCAAATTTTGTCATAAACTGTGTGTGCCAGGGCAGGACGCTGCCAGGAAACCAATCGATTTAAATGAACTATGAAGCCAGAATTTGGCTTTATTCAAAGCTGTTACAGTAGAGTTCAAAAATGGAAATATTGAGCTTAACAATAGACTGTAAATTATTTAAAGTGATGACATTAAATGGCTTGATCCTAAATTCTTTCTAATGTCCAACAGGGCTGACTCATTTACAGGCACAGCCTCAAAACTAAAATACAGTTTTGCATTTTTACCTCACTTTTAATTTACTTTTTACTATAAAAACATTTCCAATTACTGTATTTAAAAAACTGCCATACTTTTTTGGTTTCTAGTGTTTGTTTTAATGTGGAGCATCCTGCACGGTGGATTTTGAAAGGTTAATTAAAATAAGAAGAATAAAATGCCAATCCATACAGCTGGACTTGTGAGTGAACATCCCGGCAAATCATTTAATGCAGATTTACTTCAACCCACAGATACGAGTGCAGCGCCTGATACTCTTTATAGCCTCAGGATGCTGCGGTGTGTTTCAGCCAAGAGGATTTTAATCATTTTAATCCTCCTCCTCTCTGGATTGTTAACACGAGAACAAGCTAGAATATTTATGTTGTTGTTCTTTACGAATTTAATGATTATCATAAACCACTTCAATTAACAGGACGGTTTAGGACGGAGGCAGCGGCAGGAGAGCCTCGGAGGATGGGGAGGCGATGAAAATAAATATTCTCCCTCTACGCAGAGATGTCATCAAGGAGCCGCTCGGGAAGAAGAGCGAGAGAGAAATTAACTCCAAGCGAGAGCGGTGTCAGAGTGCAGTTTATTTTTCTTTCAGCACACGTGCCCACGCCGTGTTGTGTCTGCTGCACGAGCTGCTCTCATTCACTGGCGTGTTTTAGCCTGTGTGGTGGGGGCGCTGCTGTCTGCGCTGGTGAAAAGGGCACATGGCAGATGTTCGGTGTGGCACATCCCATCACCCTTCACCTGCTCTTACTTCTGTCCTCTGCACATGTGCAACAACGGGAGGCGGGGAGGCGATGAAGGATGGAGAGTTCTCTCCAGCTTTTTGTTCCATTATCCCACGATGTTTGTAACATGTTAGCGAGGATGTTCTGAATATGAAAGTCAGAGCTGAGGATTTAAAAAAGAATAATCTGTGGATTAGTATCTAAAAAACTGTGTCTAATTGAAGAGCTACAGAGAAGGAACACTTTGCAAACACTTGGTCAGACAATTTGTCGTAACCACAGTCCTCACTAAAGATGGGTATCATTTAGGTTTTATCCGATACCGGTGCCAAACCGGTACTTTTGAAACGGTGCCGGTGCTTAAACGGTGCTCAAACCGGTGCTTAAAGAATGGAGAACACAAAATTGGTCCAAAAACCTCTCATGTTCAGCTGTTTTTTTGTAAAAAGATAACAATGTTAGCCTTTTCTGTAGCTATGGGGCATATATGGTATCACTCTTGGCTGGAAGCAGCTTAAACAATGGAAAAAACACAAACTTTGTCTAAAAACCTCTCATGTTTAACTGTTTCCCGCTTTTTCTTTGGTCATTTTAGCCTTTTTGTCCAGGGTGAAGGGAGTATCTGCCATCAAACAAGAAGACAGCCGCATGTAGCTATGATGATGTTTGCTAGTTCACCTTACATGCATTAATGTAATAACGTGGTTAGCCTACTCAACGTAAATTACACATGAACAACATTAAGCTACTCACGCAGAGAAGAACGGCTGCTGCTGCATCATCATCCTCATCATTTCTGCTACACTGGCAGGGCTAGGGGCCAGGACTCTCCTCTTCGGGTTTTTGAGGGATGTTGCTAACTCCGGGTCCGATAACAGGCACCACACCTGCAGTAGATGTGCTCGGTGTGAGGTCTCGCAGCAAGCTATCAAATACGGCGCATTTCTCAGCTTTTAAAAAAAACGCTATGCGTCGCCAGGTGTTTCATCAGTGTTTCATCAGATTTGAGGTGTTACCTCCTTTGACAGCATCACAGCACTTGTTGTGTGTCACAGCACAACTTAAAGCACTTGTTGCAGCTGCTGAGTTTGCATCTTTTGCTGTGAAGTACAGCCAGACTTTTGACCGCTTCGCCTTGGGCGTTTTTAATCTGCAGCTCTGCTCTAAAAGAACGTACGTACCTGGACCCGCCTACTATCCTCGGAAACGTAAAATGATTGGCTAGAATCTAAAGTGTGTCACAGCTCAGGAAAAAAAGCACCGAAATGTGCGCTGCTTTTCGGTCTGGTTACTACCGTTTATGTCAGAACCGGTGCCATCATGGCACCGGATACCGGTACCCATCCCTAGTCCTCACTTCTTATTTTTTGCATATTTGTCACATTTTAATGTTTCAGATCCTCAGAAAATTTGAATGTTAGACAAAGATAACCTTCCTGAATACAAAAGGCAGGTTTTAAACGATGATTTCCAGGAGAGGTCGTCATCCCAAAATTACTGCAAGAGTGCATCAACGACTCATTCAGGAGGTCACAAAAGAACCCAGAACATCTAAAAAACCTGCAGGTCTCACTTGGCTCAGTTAAGAGTTCATGATTCAACAGTAAGAAAGAAACTGGGCAAAAATGACGTCCATGGGAGAGTTCAAAGGAGGAAACCACTGCTGACCAAAAATAACACAAAGGTTTGTTTTTCTTTTGCCAAAAAACATCTGGATGATCCTCAAGACTTTTGGAAAATACTCTGTGGGCTGACAAAACAAAAGCTGAAATGTTTTGGAAGTTTGGACTCCAGTTACACCGGCATTTCATGAAAGAGCATCATATCAACAGTCAAACATGGTGGTGGTAGGATGATAGTCTGGGGCTGGTTTGCTGCTTTAGGATCTGGGCGACTTCCCATAACTGATGAAACCATGAACGGTTTGTGAACTAAAGACCAACGGCACTTGGGATATTTGATTCTGTTCATTGTTGTCAGTGTTTGAGTTGTGATGAAAACTTACATATTAACAATTATGAAACTGAGCTTATTCCTCATTGTTAGTCAATGATATGACATTAAATGCTAGTTTCGGTTGCTATTCAAGGTTTGGGAGACGTGCAGGCAGCTGAGACTGAGAAAGTCACTTGGCTGAGTGAGGAAATATTTCTTCTACTGAAAACTCTAGAAAGTCCAGATGAACAGAATCAACTTTCTGAGATTCAGTGATTGGGCCAAGACACACCAGCCAGCCCACCTCTGAATGGCTAAAAAACAAACGGCTTTGGAGTGGCCTAGTGCAGCGGTCCCCAACCTTTTTTGCGCCACGGACCGGTTTATGCCTGACAATATTTTCATGGACCGGCCTTTAAGGCCAGCGGCCCCCAACCCCCGGGCCTCGGACCGGTACCAGTCCGTGAGTCGTTTGGTACCGGGCCGCGAGAGTTGAGGCTCAGGTGTGAAATGTATAGTTTTCAGGGTTTTTATCGGTTTTCAGCGTTATTTTGTTATCGTTTTTATCATTTACTCGGTTTTCCTGGGTCTTTTCACGTGTGTTATGAATAAATCTTCTTTTTTTCCGTACCGGTACTAGTTTTATTTTGTTGTATTTATCCACGACACCTTAAAGGCCAGTCCGTGAAAATATTGTCGGGCATAAACCGGTCCGCGGCGCAAAAAAGGTCGGGGACCGCTGATTTAAGGTGTCGCGGATAAATACAACAAAATAAAACTAGTACTGGTACCAAAAAAAAGAAAATTTATTCATAACGCACGTGAAAAGACCCAGGAAAACCAAGTAAATGATAAAAACGATAACAAAATAACGCTGAAAACCGATAAAAACCCTGAAAACTAGACATTTCACACCTGAGCCTCAACTCTTGCGGCCCGGTACCAAACGACTCACGGACCGGTACCGGTCCGAGGCCCGGGGGTTGGGGACCGCTGGCCTAGTCAAAGTCTGGACTTAAATCCACCTGAAATGATTTAGAATGATTTATACTCAAAACCCTCCAATGAAGCCGAATTAAAATCATTTTACAGTAGGCCAGTTATTGCAAACACTTGATTGCAGTTTTATTGCCAAGGTTGGCAGTGTTAACTTCAGGTGGCAATTACTTTTCACACAGGGTCAGGTAGGTTTGGGTAGCTTTTTCCCCTTAATACATAAAATCATCATTTAAAGACTGTATTTTGTATTTACTCGGGTTATGTTTGTGTAATACTAAAACTATCTGATGGTCTGAAATATGACTAATATGCAAAAAACTAAGGAATCAAAATAGAGAGCTCTGTACACGCATGTTTTGCACATAAATGTTGTTTCTTCACATTCCCATGATGGCTGTAGTTAACATAGGATTCATTAATAGGTCTTTAAAAATGTGGTGAGTAATTACCACACAAAGCTGAAGTTTTATAGCAATTTTCTGTAATCAGTCTTCACATCCTCCCAACAACAAATCACTTCTGCAGCGTTGTAGCTAATTTATGCAAACGCAGCATTTCCAGTAATTACACAACAGCAGCAATCTTCCACCTGATCTTTGCCTCGGCCTGCCGCACTCGCACAGATTGCCATCGGACTGAGAAATTGAGTCTGGTTATCTGAGGAGAAGCTCGAACAGACAGGCCGGCGAGCGACTCCTGCGTCTGACTCCTGGTGAGATTAAAACTGCTGGACGTCAGCCCACAGGGGATTCAGGGTGCTGCGTAGCATTCTGGGAGATTGCTACCGTAACCTTTACTGAAGGAATCCCAGTGTTTAGAGGATTTTTATTTTTGCCCAGCAGTAGACAGAGCAGTTCGGGTGAGGTCAAACGTGAGGCACAAATCCCTCTGGGATAAATGAATGCTGTTTTTCTGCATGCAAATGTAATCCACGGTGCTCAGGTTTGATTCACCTGCTGACAGATGGCATGTTTGTTTCTGCTGCATGCAATGTGGAGCAGCAACTTCCTCCCAGCTCTGGGATCTCATTATTCCTGCCCAGGGAGAATTGATCAAACAACGCAGTCAAACACGCCGCTGCGATAATGAGCCAACAGCAAGCTAATTATCTGCTCTTAGACCTCCTGCAGGAAAATCACCTCAGCGTGCCCAGAGCTGCTCCTGAGTGCCCTCCAGAACTTCACTGTCAGCCAGCAGGAGCTTTAAAGCAGCTACAGTCCAAATGAAAGGGACGGATCACCTTCAGGATGACAAGGGGACAACGTGACAGCTGGAAACCAAGAACAGAAACTTCTAACGTGTCTTATACCAGAGAAATGTTTCATTTTTGACTTGAAATCCAAACAGCAGTGTCACAGTTGATTAACGCACCTTTTAATGGAACTGAAACGCTTGGAGGCCTGCGCTATGAAGCAGGATTTGGGGCTGAGCATCAGGTTTAGTCCTGGATTTTCTGTCTTATGGAGGGAGTTCACTTCTTACTGGGCTACGCACATAGTGACTTATCCCGCAGACCTAACCAAAGTACAGATGCATCGACTGACCAATGATCCGTGTTATATAGAGGGACCAGTTTTATAATCGATGTTTCAGATTTTAGGACCAAACATAAAAATATACGCATCTATTTTCTGCATCCTTAACTGAGTACATGCAAATTCACATGAGTTTGCACTGCTGTAAATTTACTGCATGCAAACTCATGTGGTGGTAAATTGTATGATGCATAAAACGTATCTACAGCAGAGAATCTGTGTAGCACCTGAAACATACTATAAATTAAATTATAAAGGTGTTTAAGGTGCCGTATAATCTAGACAGGTAGAAAGAGTCCAACCATCCAACCTTTAGCTCAGTATGCCTCGCTAACCCATTAATCTTCCTTTAGAGTGTTTGAGATAAGAAATCACCACCTACTGACCAATCAATTCCCCAATAATCAGCACGAGAAGTTCCCTCGGACCTAGGTCGTAGGTCGGCAGTACTTAAAATGTCGTACTCCTTTAAATAGAGTCTGTTTGACACCACCAGAAGCAGACTCGCAATTAAACCTCTTAAAAGCTTAATTTCTGGTGTGGAACCTGGATAACCTGCCAACAACAAACATCAACCACTCAACCACCCAGTTAATGGCTTCCTCACCTCAAAATAAATAAATAAATAAATAAAAATACTAATAAATTAAGAGTTGGAGAAATCTGTTCATATTTCATGTCTAATACTGAAATTTTAAAACACCAAAAATTGGCCTTGTTGTTAAAAATGTTATAGCAGTCAGGAAATGGACCAAATAAGCCATTTTTTTCTATTTGGCTCTTCATGTGTATGTTGGATATTTATGACCGGTTGTTTTATATCTTTTTACCCTATATCAAAATAATAAAGTTCCTCTGTCAAAAGCTTTAAGCTCTACAAGCTGTAAGTAATTTCTTCCAGTGTAAATCATAAAAGAGCTCTAATGGGGCGACCATGGCTCAGGGGGTTGGGAAGCGTCTCTGTAACCGGAAGGTCGCCAGTTCGATCCCCAGGCTCTCTGTCCTGGTCGTTGTGTCCTTGGGCAAGACACTTCACCTACCGCTGTTGGCCAGAGGGGCCGATGGCGTGATGTGGCGGCCTCGCTTCTGTCAGGCTTCTGTGGCTACAACCGTAGCTTGCCTCCACCAGTGTATGATGTGAGAGTGAATGAATAGTGGCATTGTAAAGCGCTTTGGGTGCCTTGAAAAGCGCTATATAAATCCAATCCATTATTAATCTTAAATCCGGGCTCCTGGGCTGTGTGTTGTTTCCTACTTATTGGTGTGATTTCTGCTTTTATACTATTTTTGTAACTGCAGTGAGATGAGAAACACGTATCGGTTTACAGGGGTACACTTGAATTCGTGCAGACGCTGTTATGGAAGAGTCCAACTCAGAATTAAATGTGAATTAGTAGGAGTAGGATTTCATTTTATCCTCTGTTTGCTCTTCATGATCCTGCCTTGTACCTGTTTTTAACAATGCTGCCAGTAAATGAGAGAATTAATATTTATCCGGGCTGTAGCAAACAAAGATGTTATATTACGATGATATGGTATTAAGACTGTTCATGTTGGAATTGGAAAGACTGTTTGGATTCAGTGTGGCTGCTGCTGGAGCGTGTAGGAGGTAGGACACAGGACGCCCACTCGCTCACTCTCAACGCACCAGACAATGACATGTGGGCTCAGTCGGACATCACGTGGACTTCATGCTGCAGAGCTGGCAGGTTAAAGACTGGAAGTATTTGTCAGTAATGACAAATAACCCTACCTGTTCACCCTTTACTGTGCAGAAAAGCATTGTTTGAGGAAAAATGTAAATAATTCTTTAGGCTGGGTCGCTTTTAGCGCTGAAATTACCAAGACATTAGAGAATATTTTTTTGAAACTTAAATTAAACAGAGTTTGAGTAAGGGTTAGCATCACTCAGCACTTTTCCAGCTCTTATATATTTATTCCCGTACTACACTGGAGTACCTTTGGTTAAGTCACAGTTCAAAATCTGTATTCATCTTATGGGACCTTGGTGCAGCCACAAGCTGTTGCTCCTCCCCCTTTAAGACAAATTTCAGGTTTAAACAGCAGGTGGGTGGGGCTTATATTCAGATTAACCTCTCTTTATGACCTCACAGAGAGCACCAAGTAGAATAAACTGTTAGAAACCGAGTGTTTAGAGCTATTTGAAGCCTGAGCTTTCCACTCACAGAGATTACATGTGCATATGCTGCCCTCATTATTTAAAAATCTGGCCATGTTTAATGGGAATCCACCATTTTTACAATAAAAAGCAGCATAAGGGATCCACTTTGTGATGGAAAAGTAGCTCCTGAAATGCTGCACTATATCTTTAATGTTGTAATGGACCCTGTCTTTGAACGTGTCCTCACACCTTCACACTTCTGAGATTACTTACTGTGAGGTCACAGCGGTCCATGGAGAAATTTCCTCTCCTCTTCCCCTCCTCGTCTTCGGGGATTTGTCGTCTGATTTAAAGCATCGTCAGCTTGTCAGTTTTTACAACCGTTCCCATCCCAGGGAGCGAGGAGAGCAGCTAGTTTTTCTCATATAGCAAGATTTAAAAAGTGAGGGGTAAATTTACGACATGGGCTGCTAAGAGAAGCTGTTGGATACACAGCGCTGACATGTTGACGGTAGAACAATCAGCTCTGGGATTATCTCAGCAGTGACAGCACAGTGCAAAAGAAAAGGAAAAAAGAAATCAATGTTCTTTTCCATCAACACTGTTGTTGTTTTTGCTTCTCCCTGGCTTTCGAGTCGCCCGTCTCCCCCCAGACACTACTCCCTCTGCCTGCAGAATAGCAATCTGCTGTGGTGACACAGCCGATGAGTCAGGAGGCCGTGAATTAAAATTATCGTCTGACTTCATCTCACCAAGCAAGCGTGCCGTCACAGGTGAGAGCGGTCGTGGTGATGCTCTTACAGCTTTCTTTTGTGTCCAAATGGAGACGTCTGACATTGAGGAATAATTATAGTTTCCTGATGTTTTGAGGGTCACTCCAAAAATCGATCAGTCCCTCCCACTGACCGCTTCAGAACTGCAGCTTCGATTCAATGATGTCATGCAAAGATTTTACCTTCGTTCCAGGACTCGTTTCTGAGTTACACGCCCTCAAAGGACACAGGGTGGGTTGAAATTTGGTGCTTTTTATCGCACTTTGTATCAAGAAAAGAAATCCATGTGACCTTTACAAGGCTAAAAAATACATTTAAGCTCTGATGATCAGTTTTTACTCCAACTTAAAACAAGATTCTTGCGTCAGATTGTATCTCTTTATCAGCAGACATATTTTGAGCAGTATCATGGGATATATCATAGGCCATGTCCACACATATATGGGTATTTTGGTAAATGTAGATTTAAATGCATCAACGTGATGACCATTATTTTCATTTTTATGTCAGACTGTGTGCTGTTGTTGTTTGTTGGCATTTGTTTGTCCAACATTTCCTCACAGTTAGTTTTTTCTTTGCATTTTTATGTGAATCTATTTTTTTTAAAAAACAAACAAACAAAAAAAACTTATGATGTGATATTATAGTATATAGTATATCAGAAATCTGTTCACTATTTTTATTACAAATTATATCAGTAAGGAAGCTGACTAAATATTAACTGATAATTTATGGCAAAGGGGTGGGATTAAATAAGTGTTTACTTCTTCCCTTTCAACATGTAAATTAATCAGAACGTTTTTTTTGCATGTAATTTGTATAGTATTTTTTTTCTTTCTTATTTTCTTTTCTAAAGGTACTTGTATATTGTTCACATGTTGAAATAAATTACCAATCAATCAATCAATCTGGATATTTTTACTAAACAATCTCATTTTTAATAAAGTCCTATGTATGTGTGAATGTTACCATGGTTTCAATAATGTCCATGATGTAGAGGAACGACAACAAACATTGGTTTTTCCATAATTGATTGGAGACAATGTCATCATGTGTGGTAGGTAGGGTAGGTGGTCAAAACACATTACCGTGTAGCATATAAAGATTTTGATACCAGCCTCGTCTTCTTCTTCTTTCCCATGTTGCTGTCTGTGTTTATTGTGCTATGGTGTGTTGATATCTGTGCATTCCTGTATTATCCTTCTGTGTTACACATTTTGATGTTTTTTTTCCTCGCTACCTGGCCTGACCTGTCTCCCCAATGTGATGTTTGTGTATTGTATGTACGGTCGGCAAGGTCTGTCATCTGGTTGTGGGCAAAAGACCTGCAACTGACAAATAAAGGCTATCTCATCATCTCATCTCGTCTTCTAACCAAACAGTTTTATAATAAAATCATGTTTAGTGCGTTTAGCCTGTGATTTCACCTTGAATCACTTTTTGAGACCAGCTTCTTTGGTTGATTTTGAATGTGATCTTCAAATTTGGGTTTTTTTCAAACTGAGAACCAGCTTTAAAGACATAAACTTTTGAATCAAAGAGCACATGGAAGCCACATTTTCTCCTGTTGTGTTAATTTAAGTACATGTCATTTAGGGATTAACTAGGCCTTAATTCACCCTGGAGTAATTTGCTTTTTTTTACTGTCACGTTTTTCTTATACACGTGTGATTACATTTGCAAAGCTGTGGTCTTCCTTTAACACACTTCACAACATCATGCAAAGGACTGTGATGAATATTACTGACTCCTAATAGACAGCGTCGTTCTGTGGTGATTGATTTTGGATTTTAAAACGTCAGTTTAGTTTTTTTTAGCATTTTGAATATTTTTTAAATCCTCCAATTACCAACAGCTAACAGCTGACTGTAGCCCACAGAGAGCCTGATCAGGTCAAGAGTAGCTGTTTTTACAGCCCTTACCACAACAAACTAAAGAAAAATTTCCATGATCATTCACTTACATTTCCCACTGCAGAAATAAAACAACTAAACACCATCAACGAGTCATTACTTTTTTAAAAGCACACTTAAGTCTCGTTGATATCTTCTCGACAGGCTTTCTTTAACCTTTTTCTGTCTGAAGGAGGTAATAAAAGCACAAGCTGATACTCACACCTATTCATTCCCTCATTAATTTCAAACTGTATCTGAGCCACAGCTGCACGTTTCTCCGCGCTAACGCCTGCTCTGCTTTCCTTTCGTGCTGCATTCATGGACGTGGGATAAACTGGAAGCCAGTTTTTGAGCGTCTAAATTCGATTTTTTAAAATAAGTATTCATCTCAGCTCATTTTTGTAGCTAAAACTGATGTGTTACGTGCCGCGGCTATAGCGCCCTCTGGTGGCAACATAATTAGTCATTGCGGTTGCAGCTTGATTTAGACTTCTGTGTGGCGTCTTTGCTGAGCTACAACGTAATCTATGTAAGTGGCTGACATTGTCGCCGGTATTTATATACATATTGATTTCCCGCTCAGGAAATTGCACAGGAAGTGATATATTTATCCAACAACTGATTAGAATATAGTGTTTAAGTCTTCCACATGCACAAAGGTGTGAAGGTATGATTAGTATTAGATTGATACAAGCACAATAGGATGTCTAAGAAGCTTGGAAAGAAAAGTGTCTGGGCTTCATTAAGTTTCTTAAAGACATTTCACGTCTCATCCGAGAAGCTTCTTTAGGTCAAAGAGCAATTGGGGGAGAGTCCCAGATTTTTAAGTCCTTTTGGGAGTGTCCCTAAGAGGATTGTGGACCCCCTATTGTTCCACTACCTAACCACACGATCGTGGCTCAAGAGTTGGGAGTTCGTCTTGTAATCGGAAGGTTGCCATTCAAGCCCCAGCTTGGACAGTCTCGGTCATTGTGTCCTTGGGCAAGACACTTCACCCGTTGCCTACTGGTGGTGGTCAGAGGGCCCGGTGGCGCCAGTGTCCGGCAGCCTCGCCTCTGTTAGTGTGCCCCAGGGTGGCTGTGGCTATAATGTAGCTGCCATCACCAGTGTGTGTGAATGGGTGGATGACTGGTTGTGTAAAGCGCTTTGGGGTCCTTAGGGACTAGTAAAGGGCTATACAAATACAGGCCATTTACCATTTACACGAGCCAAAGTGTGAAAACGGGTGTGGGTCACAATCAGCCAAGGTTTCAGGTGAACCCATTGTGAGACCTAGCCCCACCCTATTATGTGACTTACTAAGATCAAGCCTCAAAACTGGATTATAGATGGCAGACAGTTGGTGTCGTAAACCGACCCCTCTGTTCAAGGATGGTCGTTCACAGTGGACATAGATGGCTTCTTTCACTCCTCTTTCAAACCATCTGTCTTCTCTGACCAAAATGTGAACACTGGCATCCTCGAAAGAGTGACCTTCGTCCTTCAGATGCAGATATACAGCTGAGTCTTGTCATGTCGAGGTGGCTCTAAGTGGCTGTTTGGACTCTCTAATGTAGAAGCCTGAGCACTCCTCACTACACTGTACAGCATACACTACGTTGTTAAGTTTGTTTTTGCGAGTTTTGTATTGGGGATGAACCAGTTTTTGTCTGATTGTGTGGCTGGGTCTGAAGTAGACTGAGATGTCGTGCTTGGAGAAGACTCTCCTGAGTTTCTCTGATAAACCACAACATAAGGGATGACAACATTGTTCCGTTTGTCCTTCTGATTCTCCCTAGTTTGTGTCTGATCTTATTTTCTGTGCATTTTCATGATTAGGGACACTCCGCTTAAAAATCTGGGACTCTCCACCAATTTCTCCTGGAACTGAAGAAGCTTCTTGGACGAGAGGTGAAATGTCTTCAAGAAACTTAAAGAGGTCCAGATGCTTTTCTCCTTAAACTACAATGACCTGGATGACTGACAATAGGATGGAAAGTTTGTTTTTATGCTAAAGGTTCAGTATGTAGCACACTAAATTGTAATAAATATATTTTTTAGTTTTAAAAATATTTTAAAATTACATAAAAAAAATATAGCTTAAGCATGCACTATAAAATGTCTGAACTTTTTTGTGCTACCCACCATATGTATTTTATTTATAGCCTATAGCACATTTCATTAACAGAAGTTGACCCAAGTGTTTTAGAGACAGGCACATTCCAGGTCTCCAAAAAACAGTTTCAAAATACATGAAAAGCTGAAATGTGTGTTTTATTCTATTAACTAATTATTATGGAAAATACAAATCTCACTGATTTAGTGTAAAAAGTGCCTTTATAGGTTAAACGTATTGATAATAGTATCGGCGATTTATACAAAAATTTGCAGTATTGTAAACCACTACTGTTGACAGTTTTACATCTGAATTTTAATTCGGTCTAACGTGTAAATTCCTGCAATCCTATAAGGCGTCACTGACGCTCTGTGCTCTGATTGGAGGTCAAAGGCGGTGGGCGGGGCCGCCGGCCGAGTGCGGAGACAATAGAGAGGGGCTCGGGAGACAGACCACGGCGGATGCACGGTGACAGACAGCAGCCGGTCCCCGCAGAGCCTTCACTCCCAGCCGGTCTCCTGAGTCGCTGAAGGATCCGAACGTTGTCTGAATGGACTGACAGCTTCCAGCACTTTGTCAACGGTAGGAGAAGATTTCGTTTTTCTCCCAGTAAAACCAGTTAACAGCTTACGAAACGCTGCTCGGTGTGTCTTTTCAAGCATTTAAAGCTCAGATTCAGCTTGAAAGTGATGCCTCTGCTCTGAGGCAAAAGCACAACACTCCACGGCTGTTGTGTGTCTATGCACGGGCACTATAGTGGGCTTTGCACTCTGAAAACAATGTATTCTAAATATACAGCTGTAAATCTAAAACAAAGTTCACCCAGCCTGAGCAGAACAATAGAGCTGCTGTGAAGCTATTGTCTCAGAGCTACAATCTCTGGTATTGACTTTCCTCCCTCTACGTTTACAGAGCAGATTTCTCGCCACAGACATGCTCATGTGCTGCACGCTGTCATGGATATAATGCATGCACGCTTTGTGTCTGCAGATCACCTCCACAGTTGATCTCTTTGTGCTGCAGTTTTTATGTCTGAGTGTCTGTAAACAGTGTTACTGACTCCAGATCTGCATCAAGGATACAGACATGGGGATTTATGGTGTTAATGGAAGGTGATTAATCATCAGACGTGGTTCCGGTTCTGACATTTTAGATTTTTTTTTCATGCAAAAATTGGACATGTTTGCTAAACACTAAGAATTCAGCATCTCAGATGACAAAGGTTCACCAGTGTGTTGACTTTGATGCTGATGCTTATCGGTATTTTTGTGCAAAGTTTATTTTTTGTCTGCATCCTCCCTGCTGAGGGCTCCTTCATCGCCTTCATCGGCTCCCATAAATCCATCAAGTTTAGAAGAATCTGAAACTTTGTGGGATTAATAGCCACGTCTTGTTAGTAGTAGTGGATATATAATTGGCTGCAGATCAACACAAGACGCCGAACTGCTTAAAAAATAATTTACACCTACTTTCACAAGCATAGCCTCAATCATATGTCCAAATATAAACAAAGCGATACTTTTGGTGATGCTGATTTTACCTGTAAAACGCTAGCGTGCTGCTAACTCAAGCTGATTGGTCGCTTAAAGGTTTACAGGACACGCTTCCTCACCTTTTGCAAACGAAACACTGAAGCGGCTGG
Organism: Neolamprologus brichardi; assembly: GCF_056152115.1. Taxonomy (NCBI): domain Eukaryota; kingdom Metazoa; phylum Chordata; class Actinopteri; order Cichliformes; family Cichlidae; genus Neolamprologus; species Neolamprologus brichardi. The sequence continues at coordinate 22,277,415 of NC_142107.1, forward strand.
ATGCGGCACTTGGAGATGATTGAAATGGAAGTGGCGGTGATTCGTGGTGCTGTCGCAGAAAGGAATTTTGCGACAATCGGATCCCTAAAATTGTCTCTTTTGTCTCAGCTCCTTCTATCCGAAGCACGATGAAAGCCCCCTGAAGTCCAGAGCGCAGGAGTTCTTGAGTTCTTCATCCACTCATGGGCTACGAGCTGCTTCTTTCATGTCGCTTTTAGCTTCTCAGATGACAGGATTTCTACTTTCTGGTTTTGTTTGTATGTTTGTACAGACAAACCCAACCAACACCGTTATTCAGGGGGTTATTAAACCTCTTATGGGTATTGATAAAACTATTTAAGGTTTCATTGACGAAGTAGCCCCACGTGAATGAGCCTTGAGTGTTTGTGTTGTTACAACAAGGACTTTAAAACATGGATGTAGTCACTGCCATGGATTTTTGGATTTCACACTTATTCGGAGCCAGAATATTGAGATAAGAGTGCAGAGTGCAGCAAACTACAAACATAAACCTGAGCGCTAGCATTCAGACACAGAGAGTGAATAAAACACTCGATTTTCTTTTCACAGAAACTGCAGCATAAACTTCCTGGATGGCCTGCACCACACAGCAGCCCATAATATTTTATTTCACAGAAATATTTGTTAGTTCAGCCCTGCAGAGGAGACGTGAAAATAAAACCATGCACATCTCCTCGGCAGGCAGGAGGAAGACGCTTAGAGAATGTGAGATGAAATCAGACAAAGAGTGTACCGCTGCCTTCTGTTGCATGGGGATCGCAGCAGCCGAAATGCTTTGGCAGTAAAGGAGAGCGCCCAGTGATGCGCTGCTGAGCGCGCAGGGACAAAGCCTCAGTGTTCGCAGGCGATGTAGGTCGAGCCGGTTAAAGCCGGCTGCTTTGATGTGCTGCACAGCTCCGTGAGTGCCGTGGGAGCGGATGGCCGAGCTTCGCCAGAGGCCGCCGCACGAGAGGACGCTGAACTCCAGCGCTGTGACGGCTGGCGTGATGCAGTCTGACTTCTGCAAACATTTCCAGAGGGACGAGCTGCTCACGGGGCAGAAGTAATCTCTCCGGTTTTGTTGCTTCTCAGTGAGCAGATTTAAAGAACAACAGTTCACACGTTAACATTAGATGGGTGGCGGTGAGCTGAATGACTGAGGATGGAGCTGAAAGGCCAACAACAACCAGCACAGAGAGGGGAAGAGTCAGCACTTTCCAGGGCTGATAAAGGGATAAGTCCGAGGGAGGATGAAAACTCTTTAGCCTTAGTAATATTTCGGTATGATTTCAAACTGATCGACACTTACTTTTTGTGGCATCACTGAAGTAGACATCTGGTCTTTACCGATGTCTGAAGGTGCCGAGGATGTGGTTTGTACGTCTTTCAGTCAGTAGGTACTCATGTCTTCCAAATGACTCTTTTCTCGTTGTGTAAAATGTAGCAGACCTGGACATGTGCAGTTGTTATGAGATGATCAGTTTGGAGTTTTAGCCAAGAGGGAAGAAAATCTGCAGTTTCACTAGCAACCACTTGAGGCTTCTTTAAAAGTGAGTCAATCCCCACAGACCCCACGTAAATGTCCAAAATCATCCATGTTCTAATGGTTATCAATGAGCAAAGAGCAAAATGCAGAGTCCAGAAGCCAATTAGTGATAACCACAGTGGTTACATCTGTCTTTTTATAAATAGCGTGTGGTTTTGGCTCATAGCTGTCAGGTGTGGGTCTTTATATTATTCCTTTTGTCATAACCAAAAGCCAAAAATCTAAAAGCTGACATGATTATTTCAGGATTTTATATACAACAAAAGAAATGTAGTAAATCCTCAGATTAGAGAAACTGAAACCAGGTGATAAGTTGACATTTTTAGAAGCAGTGTCATTTATTAGTTACGTTAGTGGTTGGTCATCTTTTTAGTAATTATAATCTGTATTAGGGCATGGCAATATAGCCAAAAACATTCATCACGATATATATTTGAAAATTTGCGATAACGATATAACTGACGATATAATGCATGTGAGACTCCACAACTTTATTATATGCAAAGAAAAAACCCATCAATTAGGGGTGGGATTAAATCAGGGGGAAAAATTGATACTGTGTAGCATCGTGATATTTTGTTTGCTAATAATGTATCGATACAGGGACAGCAGAAATCGATATTTTGTTACAAAAAGGTTTTTGTGCTCTGACTTCAGAGCATGTTGATCCTTTTTCTGAGCAAGAATCCTGACATTCCTTCACTGTCCAAATGTGTTTAACTTGTTTTTTGGCAGCAATAAACATGACAGTTTACTTATTTTAATTTAAGACATGTTTTATTTGAATTAAGTTTAAAACTTTTTTATTTAATGTAAAATTATATTTTGTTTTAATTTACTTTCAAATTCTTCAGTTGCTGAAGGGGCTGCATAGTTTTCATAAACTGCATAGTTCAGAGTAGCTATAATTGTACCAGATGGTTACGTTCAGTTAAGTTGGACTAGACTGTAATACAAACCGTTCAGTTTGTCAACAATCAAACTGAAATGAGAGAAAGACTGAGTGTGAGACTTTGATATTAGATAAAATGAATATTGATAAAGTTTACCTTTATGTACAGAATCTGAATATCGCAAAATATTTTTTAAAAATTGCAATAATATCGTATCGTGCGTTAAGTATTGTGATAATATCGTATCGTGGGATGTATGGTGATTCCCACCTCTACCATCAATGTATTTTTACTTAATCAATTTTGTTTGTTTGTTTTTATGTGCATTAAAGTTATATAAATATTTAACAGTGCAAATGCAAATTCGTTGCTGACAGTTTAACCAAAAGACATTTCCAGTGGAAACTGGCCGACATATCCTCAGCATAACCATGTATAATATCCACAAAACGTAAAAAGAGGTTATACACACACAATACGGTAATATTATGTTGAAGCACAGCACGTATCACTCCGCGAGGCTACAGTAGCCGTAATGCTCCGACAATCCATCAAGCTGTGCGGCTTCGTAGCTTAGCAAAGTCGTGCTAAAACATTTTTTGACAGATTTTTGAGCGCCGTGTACCAAATAAAATCGGTTTGGTAATAACGACGGCCTGTTTGCATGCTCTACCAAAAAATGTGCTTTGGTGTGTATCTGACGGACGAAAGCCAAACCAGTTCGACTGAAGTTGCAACATTTTTACAAACAAATTCTGGTTCATCCGTTTCATTCAACGATCCGCTTTCGCCCTTCTCATTCTCCGTCGCCGCCATGCTTTTTCTGCCATGTGCGCATGAAAACAAAGGCACTGCACATGCGCGTTTTACCCATATTCTATCGCGATATTTGATTTTCATATCATTGCCTAACATTGTATCGATATTACCGTGAACGGTATCTATATAGTAGCAAGAACCCACACATGGTTTTTTCCATGCCTACAGGGCTTGTTTGCTGTGCTTATATATTCAAAAAATTAATGTATCATGTTATTCTTTATATCTTCAATATAGAGTCAGATGGCAAAAATGTCTTTTTACAAATGAAATTTGTTCTTAGATTTTTGACTTGTGTTAGAGGAAATCATGACACATTGTGATGGGTATTTTTGTTTGAGCTGCAAATAACCTGACAATCACTTCCTTATTTAAATGATCAGTTATTGTCGCGTTAAAAATGTTTTTATGAAGTGTTGTTCATCATCTGCCCTCGTCAGATCTTCTCTGGGTGGAATAGGTGATAATGAAACTGTCATTCTTCTGCTCTAAACAGAAGAATTGAGATTTTTAAAAGCTGTGACATTCAGTGTTTCACAGCAATAATTCATGTTTATCTTTTGTTACCAAACTCCCAGATTACTCCGTTTACAGTCATACCTGACAGAAGCGTGAACCATCAAATGTATGGCATTTGTTCTTAAAATAGTCAATTTATGGCAATAAAAAGCTTACAGGTAGTGAACTGAGAGGAAGGGTCATCAGTAATGGCAAAAAGTTACCATTTTCTTTCACTGATTGGCTGTTTTCTTTTAGTTGATTGATTGGACCTGTCGGTTCCCAGAGTTCAGTGGACTCAGCTTGACAGACAATGACTGATGACCAACAGCAACCAGAAGACATTTCAGCCCATTAGAGCTCAAACTGAAGCCTTTTTGGAGCATTAATAAAATATACGGTAAACACAAGAAAAGCCCAAGGCTGCTGCTAATTGCTTACAATATTGATCACTGTAAAGACTTTATTTTAGTTATTCTGTCTGTTGAGAAAAGGCTCAAGGAGACGGCCTAAAATGTATTTTTAAAAATTTATTTTGGTCACTTAAACCCCAAACATACTTGGGTCACCGTGAAATAGCTAAAGGCAGTGGCAGAAAAACGAAACTCTGCTTTTTTTTCGAAATGGCACATTATTAATCACCTTCACCTTAAGTGAAGCCATTATTCTCTTCATGGAAAACTATCGGAAAAGCTTTTTATGTCTGTTTTAAGTACATTAGCTCAGACAGTTAAGCTGCCAGACTGTCGCATCTCAAATCCCACATGTGTTTTGTCTGGTCCTGGATTCTGAACATTGCAAGACCGAGATTACTATGAGTCATTCTGTCAGGGTTCATGCTCTCTACTACTGCTGGTATCTTTAATAAATACCAAACATTTAGTTTTGAGAACTTGAGTTTGTCCTCAGATAGTCTTCTATGTTTTTTTGTCTTTAAAACGGAACAAGGTCGTCTATTAAAAAGGCTTGTAAAGCTTTACTCAGAACAAATAATAAGAGCTTTGACACCTTAAAAAGCAGATAATTTGGTATTTTTGTTTTGATCTCTCTCCAAACAAAGAATAAAACTATAAAAAATACTGACACATGCTATTCCTCAGCCTCCTAGTAGATGCACGTATCGGATAAATTTGAAAATCTGTGGTGATGTTTAAAAAGAAATTGACCTTTTAGTAGCTGCATCTACGGTATGAATGTTGAAATCCTGCATGATCTGGGTCCCGAGTTATCACATTGACAAACTTGGGTGTTCACGCTGCCTGAAGATATGTCAAGGACTTTAGAACTGGGCACTTTCAGTGTAGTCACACTAGTTAGCGATTAGAAGTCAGCCATTGCTAAACTCTCATAGAGAACTGGCAAAACAATGTGAGAGATGGATATTCATCAGAAACAACCAAAATAAAGAAAATACACCTCTAAACCTATTTAGAAATCTTTGAAAAGAGAACGCCTGGCGTCAGATGGAGGCAGCCTCTGGTGTGCTGTTGAGACTGTTACCAGGAATAGGCTTCGTCAATCACTAATTAACCAACCAGTCATCCAACTTTATTATTGGCCTCTGTAGCATCAGTTATATCGGAAGTGGAGGATATCTCGTTACTGAACGAAAGGTTAACTGAAAGTTTTTTAAAAAATTGTTTTCGAGTGGCTTCAACTTTACTTTATCACTTAGTTGTGGTTATTTGTTTGTCATAGGCTAACAAACAATCAGATCAAGTATTTTTCCAAAGTATTTTTTTCTTGTTTCTTAATATTTTTTAAAAATGTCTACTTTTTTTCCAATAAGATTCCCAGATTAATTCCACCAGATGGTTGTGAGTAACAAACCATCTGCTGCGACATATTAATAAGCTACATGATGGTATTGCTCTTCTTTAATTTAATAACTGATTTAATTTCTTCCTGTCACCATATTATTGGCTAAATAGACCTGCTCATTGGTGCTTCTATCAGATCTTTTTCTTCTTCCATTTTCTAATTTTTTTAGATCCACATTTAAAAACTCATGGTGGGATTTAGATTGGGATTATTTTATGAATTGTTACTTTGACAGCAGTCAGAATCCTTCACATGCTCTCCAGATAGGATTAAAGTCACTGACTGTAGCAGGAAATATTAAAATCCCCCTCTAGCATAAATCCCATACACTTTAATGCTCCACTTAGGCAAAGAGTATTTTAGAGATGAAGACTAACATCAAACCTGTAACATACCCACTGCGCTAAGTGGGTTAATGTTCTGTACTTGTAATTGTTTTATTTAGCATGTTAGCATGCTAACATTTATTGATATAACGTACACATGGGGCTAATGTGAGTCTTAATAGAACTGCAGGCTTTTTCTTCAATAGATTAGCATTATTCGAACTTCCAAAAACTGAATAGTTTGTACAACAAAGTTTAGAAGAATAAGACAAAAATCTTTATTTATTCATTTATTACATTTACTATAGTAGTGCAGTTCAAAGGCCTGAGTAATAGTGAAGGATAACATTTGGAGAAAGTCTTACAAAACTGAGAAATTATCACCAAAGGTTCTTGTTTTATGTTCTCAACTTCAGAGTTGGAGGAGTAACCAACAGGTATTTATCCACTTGTGTTGGAGTGACATAAACTTCAGCACCACAGGGGGAGCATCGATAGTCCTGACAGTTTTTGGCACCCAATGACACCTCACCTCCAACCGACCGTGGCAGATGGCCGCCCCTCCCTGTTCCTGGTTCTGCCAGAGGTTTCTTCCTGTTAAAAGGGAGTTTCTCCTTGCCACTTTCGCCAAAGTGCTTGTCTCATAGGGCTTAGTCTGATTGTTGGGGTTTCTCTGTATTATTCAAGGGTCTTTACCATCGGCGTAACTTTGTGTTGAACATTGGGGGTGGTGGGGGGGTGTCAAGATCTCTGTCTAAATAAATAAACAAATCTAGTTAAATTCCCAAATGATTAAACATGCAACTATTTTGCTGGTAATACCTGAAATGAGTAAAAAAAATCAACAGCCTATCTATGCAAGATAATTCATAATTTTATTGGGGGGGTTATTTTGGTTGAGTCTGATTATTGGGGGGGTCATAACCCCCCTGGAAATTACGCCTCTGGTCTTTACCTTACAATATTTAGCACCTTGAGGCAACTGTTGTTATTTGGTGCTAGATAAAGAAAACTGAATTACATTGAACGTTGCAGACTTATAAAAACAAATCTCTGCTCAGATAAACATAAAATGTACTAGTGGAGCTCAAAGTAAAGCAAAAACAAAAAACCTAAGAGGTCCTAAAGGTTAATAACTGTAGATATGTGTAGCAGTGCGCTTTCAAAAAAATGTTCTTGCTCTTTTGAGTGTACTGGTTACAAAAAGAAACTCACTGTGGTGGTTTGTTATAGTTGTTAGTAAATACCTTGAAATCTTTAAATGTATAAGACATAAAAGAGTCTTCAGACTGTGAAGGAGGTCATCTAAAGCTCAAGAGTCTTTTCAAGTGTTTGGCCTGTTCGTTTAGTGTGTTTGAGCACAAATGTTAACCTTATGTGAACAGTCAGCAGCTCAGCAAAGGCGTTAGGATTCATCCTACAGACGTCCTGGATATGTGCACCAAATTTCATTCCAGCCCATCAATAGCTGGAGAAATCTAGAGTCATGCTGCTGCTGTTTCACCAGACGTTCACGAAGCAGACATCAGTTCTTCTTTTGTCTTTTATGTCCAAATCATCCCCAAATAGGTCATTTTTTTTCCCCTCTTGTTTTTGGAAACTCTCTGAGGTATGAAAGATTTTTGTCGGGAGGCAGGCACAGTGTAAGATGGCAGCCTTTGTTCATAAATATTTTTTCAGCCTGGTGACGCATTGATTTCACATTACAAATGATTAATTGGGTGCCGATGTTTTACAAGTCGATGCTGGCCTGAACACACACGAGGTGGCAGAGGCTGTTTTTCCTGCGGCACCGGGAGACCATTACTCAGCACTTCTGTCGAGTTTGTCAGGTTTACTCATCGTCACAGCGGCAATACTATTCTTCTTGTAAGTGATCAGTGGTCTCCTCGGATTACTCTTTAGATTACACCTTAGAAAACACAGAAGGAAGCTTCTGACTTTGTCTTTGGCTCAGGATTTGTGGATCTATGAGTTCAGGAACAAATCCTAAAACGAAGAAGAAATTTCAGCTTTAAATCTGTCCCTATACAAACTAAATGTACCTACAGGGACTCAAACATCAATCATGTGTCCCAATTAAAACTCTGGCACTCTCTACAAGCTCCAGCATTGAAACCAGACCCTTCAATAAATGTATTCGGTTTGTTTTACTGCGAATGAGACATTATTAGAAACAAGAGTGTGACATTTTGGCAGTCCAAGAGAAGCTCGAGTTCTGCAGGGAACCGCTGGAAACACAAAGCATCGTCAGGCTGTAGCCATGGCAGCTGTGCCACCTCGCTGCTGCTGTTGCTGCAGGAAAAATCAAAGGTCATTAAAACTCACAGCTTTCTGACTCTGTGCCACTCCAGCTTTCCATCAACAGGCGCTCTCACCGTTGGACTGCACCCACCTGCCAAGTGGCGCAAAAGACAGGTAACCTTATCAGGGCCTAACAGACGTAAAGCAGACTGGTTGAATTCCAGCCGGGCTTTGTTTACCGACTGAAAGAATGATGGGAAGGCGGTCTCGCGCCGCTCATCAGAGAGGCAGACATGGCTCCTTGATGCCCTTGGGGGAGCAGTTACCCCTTAGACTTAGCGGGAGCGCCGGGAGCTGCAGCTAAAAAAACGTTACACCTAATTAGCGGTGGTTGTGGCTCCTTTCATCTCCGGGCTGTTTGATATGACTTCAGTGTGAGAGCACGTGAGGAAGCGTTCACGCTCGGATAGCAGGAAGACACAGAGGGTGAAACATAATTAATGCATATATGTCAAAGTTGCTATGGTTAGGTAAACGTAACGATAGAAAGTAAATGGATGGTGAGTTCTCTGCTTGATTTGACAACAAAATGCGTCTTTTGTAGAAGACAAACATTCATATTTGGTGACATCATTCGACTTGTTGTTGCCAGGTTTTAGTTTTCTAAATTCTCACAAAGTTTCTAGAAAATCAGCAGACCTGTCGGTGTTTTGTTAACATTTCTGAATTAATGAATTATTGAGCCCAGAAATCAAGTACGTGATTTAATTAACGTGATTTTTTTTTTTCTTCTTAAGTTTTAGTGGGCTAGTTGTAATTTTTCTTTCTAGTAGATGTACTCTTTTTATCCCATAATTTAATTTATTTATATTGGGGGAGGGTCATTTTGCTTCCTTTTTTTAAATAATACATTGATAAAAGATTTTATTATCCTGTATTCCCCCCCCCCCCCCACCCCCCATTGTCTTTCTAGTAAATTGGCCTTTTTTTCCTACATTAACTGCCTTTTTTTTTTTTTTTTTTTTTTCTCTGAAGGTTCAGTAGCGGGGGTTCATGTGGTCAGCGGGGGGTGCTGGCATGAATTTTTAGTGAAAATACAAAGGAGGTGACTTTAATGTTTGTTGCTAGTATTGCTCCCATGAGCAGTACTAGCTAACAGTATAGTATGTCTGTGAAGGTTCTCAGTCATCCAGGTCATCGTAGTCAAAGGAGCTTGCAAAGAAAAGCGTCTGGACTTCTTTAAGTTGCTTGAAGACGTTTCACCTCTCATCCGAGAAGCTTCTTCAGTTCTAAGGTCAAATGGTGGGGAGTCCCAGATATAACCCTAGTGGGAGTGTCCCCCCACAGAGGGACAAAAGGACCCCCTGATGATCCTCTAATCGCCTGAGCCAAGATGTGAAAACGGGTGTGGGTCCCAATCAGCCAGAGTTTCGGGTGAGTTCATTGTGAAACCTGGCCCCACCTTATCATGCGAATTCCTGAGGTCAGATGGCCCAGGATGTGAGTGGGCGTTAAGGCGTCTGGGGAGGGAACTCAAAACTGGATTATAGATGGCAGACAGTTGGTGTCGTAAACCACCGCCTCTGTTCAAAGATGGTCGCTCACAGTGGACATAGATGGCTTGCGGTTATCTTAATTGGGCGTTCTTAAAGTCAGCAAAGAGGCACAGAAAAGAAGCTCAGACACCAGCGAGGGAGGATAAGAAGGACAGACGCAACAATATTGTCATCCCCTATGTAGCTGGTGTATCAGAAAAACGAGTTTTCTCCAAGCATGACATCCCGGTGCATTTCAGACCCAGCAACACTCTCAGACAAAAACTGGTTATAATAATAATATATAGAGTCCAGTAATCTAAAGTCAAGACAAAGTCCAGAAAAGGACAAAAACTAACAGTATAAAGCATAGATACGAGCAGTTTTCCCAAAAATTAGGAGATTACTGTGGTGGGTTTTTGTTGTTGTTGTTTTGTTTTGGTTTTTTTGTCTGATTCAAGCTTGTACATGGAGTACTTGCTATTTAAAATAATGATTTGGTTTCACATAATAGCAGCAGTGTCGGTAATAACAATGGTTTTCTGGGATCCTTTAATGCTCCAAATGAAAGTCTGAAACAGAACAGGTGTATGGAAAAAACATTTACTGTCCTTTAACAAAAGGTCTCTGCAGTGTCTCTTTGTGCTGTGAAAATGTGTTTGACACATGAACAAAGAAGAGAAGCACAAAGTGCTCCTCCTGGCATTATTTGATCATCCTGAAAGCAGAGGTGAGATGCTTCGTTCTCTTTGTGCATCTGGGCTCGTGTTCATTTACTGGGCCCTCGCTCTGACCCTGTGAACTGTACTGCTGGCTGAGCAGAAAAACTGTGCAAGAAAACGGCCATTATTTTGGAAAGGGCTCGAATTTTAATTAAAAATCTACCTACGTATCTAGCATGTAAAATTGAGATGCCCGAGTGTGTCTGTTTGCAGCTCTAAACACTCTCTGGCTGTCTCATCCTTTCTGTGCTTTATTGACCTTGTCAGAGGGATGCTGAGAGGACCGGTGATAGACAGCCAGTTGGCTCCTTTGGGTTCAGCTGAGTCCTCATTTTTATCAGCTTGTCGTACTTTAATGCTCAGCACATACTGTTTATTTCGAGGGCCAATTCCATCCTCCGCTGTCACTCCAACACAGCCGAGCTCACGGCTTCCTTTCACTGTTTTTTAACGCAGTGTTTTCAGCATGTCGGGGTTTCAGTTTTGAACATGTCAGTCTGCTTTATTTAGCAGTAACAAAGGTTCTGAAGAAACAAAAGCACAGTTAAATACTACATTTTGTTTACAGCACAGCCAGAGTTATACTGTTAGCTTAAAAATTCAAGATATTCATCACTGATGCCAGTTTGAGTTTTTTTGTGTGTAACAGATTGATGCATTACTGAGATTTGGAGGCAAAGACATAAAATACAGTTGTGTAAGATGTAGGTAGGCTATGAGACTAAATTCACACCAAAAGTAAAATGTTGTAACAATACTGTTTGATAATAAATTTCATACAGTTGGAAAGCCTGTTTATTTCCCCTTGAACGGTGCCACATTTGTACCCACAGCTGCTGCTCAACCCACAGTCATGGGTTGAGCAGCAGAGTTGAGTATGTGGGTTGAGCCCATGAAAAACTTGCCAAAAATCATGTTTTGTTCTCAACTCTTGTTCGGTGTCGTTTATATGATTGGACAATTAAAAGCTGAAGAAACGAGACATGAAAAGTTCTATTCATGTAACAAACAACTCGGTGGAACACTCAACGTTTACGCTGAGCGGTCAGTGCAAACCGGAAACGAAGACCTTCAAAGGCTCAACTTTCACAGTAAGTTGCGCCTTTTGAGACATGCTCACAGCACGACTTTTACTTTGAAGGTGTTTTTACAGTTTCACTACCACTTGGTGAGCAGTTGCAGACAAGTCGGCGTCTTTCAAAAATGAACAGAAAAAAATGACATTAAATTCTCAGAAAAACATTTTTTTTTTTTCCTGTGGGTTGTTTTGTTTTTGTTTTTTCACAATAAAAGCCACCCTGTGAAGCAGCAGGAAGTGTTGGGTTAATAAAGGCTGTTGTTTAATCCAGCTTGAGTACGCTGCAAACACTGAAGCTGAGATCAGTGACATTAAAAAAAAAATAAACGTCCCGGTTCACGTGCTGCATTTGTTTCAGTAAAGTAAATCTGCATTAATAGGCTTTTATTTACTCAAATCACAGTTTTACTCTCACTGTGTTTTTTCCAAGCGGACCATACTCTGTTGTTGTTTGGGTTCATTGTTTTCACACGCGTTACTTGAGTTTCTTGTACACATTTCCCCATCGTGCACACTCACACTGTAGATGGGAGCCAAGCGGGCACAGATGGACCCGAAGCACAGGATGTGGCTAGCATCCCGTCTCCTTCAACACTTTCTCATCCCTGTTAATGAGACATGGTGCAATTCTGCTGGGCCATCAGGGCTGTGAAGTCTCCGCATTCATCCAGAGATCTGAAGTGTTGCTTGGCTCCCCTCGGCAGCAGAAGGAGCCGGAAGGCGAGACAGATTTGCTGAGTGAATGGCAGCAGGCGTGACGGAGAAGAAACACGTCAGTTCGGAATTAGACGTTCGTTAATGTGGAAAGATCGTTAATCAGCTGCAGAGGATCAGCTCTGCAAATAGCAACACTTCTCTGCTCTCAGGGATGGACTCGTTCAATTAATTTTCTTCATTTTCTTTCATCAGTCAGCATCAGGACGTTGTGCCGGGGTTATATCGCCTATCTCACCCAAAGCTATGCAACTTGGATGTCTTTGCACAAGGTTAACAAAAAAGTTTGCTGCTCGGAGACTGAAGTTCTATTTGTGTTAAATAAAACTAGAATAAAGTAGAAACAGAACTCAGGTGCAGGGAGATTTTCTGTTTTAACCTTGTGGCTGTAGTAATGACACGTGGTGCTTTTTCCATTATCAGTATTATCTATACAAAGCTACTTATGTAAGAGTTAAAATCCTTTTATAATCTAAAGCAAATGTCCTAAAATATTATTAGAGAACCCAATAATTACATCATTTTTTTTGTAAACAAACACTTGGCAACTAAGAACTACATTTTTAACAGGAAGGAGAGACATCAATAAGCCATATATAAACATTTTAATCTTGCAAGGATGCTAATTTACCTTCATTTACCAAACTTGCATCATTTTTTGTCTTTTGTATACTGAATGTAATACAACATGAATTTGTGTCTGATGCATTATTTGTGCCAATTTTAGTTTCTGTTTAGACTTTGAAGGTAACCGAGCTGTGTGAATAATGAACCTCTGTCTGAATCTGCATATATTAAATGGGCTTTGATAGAAAAATTCCCACCTTTTGTTCTTCGATTATGCTCTTTGTTGCTATGAGGAGCTGTGATCTTAGAAACTATATTTTCTCAAAGTAAGAACACAGTGTAAAGATTACATAACGGTTCACTGGCCTGGACTCAAAGCGTTTTCTTTCCCTTTGATACCAGTACAGTACACACATGCAGTACAAGGTATGCTTTGTAAAGCAGTGGTGTATAGTTTAGGAATGCAGACATGGGTGGATAAGTTCCCTCACAGTAAACCTCGTCTTCCTTCCTGCTCTCCAGGAAAATCCATCTCCAGACCAGCCCTCGGCCCCCCTCGCCCCGTCCCTTTAACCAACATGAACTCCTTGCCTCATGGCTCCCGTGCCTCCATCGACATCCTGGAGGAGCTCCAGCTGATTGCTGCGCAGAATCTGGAAAAACTGGACATCAACAAGTACTATGAGATCATCCGTGAGCTGGGAAAGGGCACCTATGGAAAGGTGGACCTGGTCATCCACAAAATCAGAGGTATTAACTGTGGTTGCTTCTGTAAAGAACAAAAAATTGTATTCATATCTACAGAACAAACAAAAATAAACAACTGGTTGATGCACGTTTACCACATTTCAAACGAGACCAACATAAAATTTTAAAGAAATCACTTTAAATATAATTTCGTCCAATAAATGTTTCCGTTTTTGTTTTTTTAATATATTAAGTAAATTTTTGCATTTTTACCACAAAACACGACCATAGTGGTAGTAACAGTGAAATATGGAAGAAGAGGTTGTTTTGGGGGGGGGGTTCCTGTCAACAGACTCTAATTGGCAAAAGTATCCGAATTTTTATTTATTTTGTTTTCCAAAATACAAATTGCATAGAGCACAAGGAAAAGCTTTTAAATGGTGAACCCATGTTGGTACTCTGTCATTTTAAAACAAATCCATTTACCATTTACAATATTTTTAGGACAAATTAATAATGTAAAGGTTTTTTTTGTTTGTTTTTCTTGCTCTTGGGGGAAGAACTAACTAGTTAATAGTCAAGTTGTACTTACATTTATTAACTTTTTGGTATTTTTGTCTAAATTTTATTGAACAAAAATACCGAAAGCTTTTCAATAAATAAAAAATAACAAAACAGTAAATGGAATATATTTGAATTTCCTAATTCAAATGGCTTTTTAGTTTGGGATCTGCATTAGCATTAACTTCATGATGTAGCGTCAATTAAATGAATCTATCATTAGTTTCATTGGCTAGCTAGCTGTAGCTAATAAATGCCATGATGGTTGGTGATCGTGGCTCAAGAGTTGGGAGTTCGCCTTGTAATCGGAAGGTTGCCGGTTCGAGCCCCGGCTTGGACAGTCTCGGTCGTTGTGTCCTTGGGCAAGACACTTCACCCGTTGCCTACTGGTGGTGGTCAGAGGGCCCGGTGGCGCCAGTGTCCGGCAGCCTCGCCTCTGTCAGTGCGCCCCAGGGTGGCTGTGGCTACAATGTAGCTGCCATCACCAGTGTGTGAATGGGTGGATGACTGGATATGTAAAGCGCTTTGGGGTCCTTAGGGACTAGTAAGGCGCTATATAAATACAGACCATTTACCATTTTGAGCCAGAAAGATGGCTATGATCTTTTTTCCACGTAAGTAAATTTTCTCCTTTTTTCACATCTGTTTCATCCTCATCTTGCATAAGAGGAAAAATGAACCAGAAGGTAAAGCCCATGAAGACAGTTTTCTTTTTGAAATTCAGATCCATTGCTTCTTCTGGGGAGAGGAGATTTTCTGAGAAACTAATTTGCCCACAAAATAAGCAGATCTGCAGGGTTGCACTTGCAGGAAATGAGATGCTGTCCTCATTTGTGGCCCTGTTTTATGACTCAGAGTAATAACACAGTCTAATATGAAAGCAGCTCTCGAGTCAGATGACGGCGTGTTTTTGAAGGTAAAGTACTTCTGCTCACGACTGAAGTGTTTACTTTCAAAAAAGCCAAATTGGAGGTATTGGAGGTCGCTTTCGTGCAGGGATTTTTAGCCCAGGTCGAGATCCAAACTGCCTCAATTCACCACTTAATTGACTGAAAATCTAACCTTTTCACATTAAAATCCAAATTGTTGCCCATCTGTTCTCAGCCTCTTAATAGTCTTTTTTTTTTTTTTTTTTTATGGAGTCACAAAGCCTCTGCTTCACTGCCTGTTTCAAGTAGCAGCAGACTCTTGGAGTGACAAATGGTGACCTTTTCAAGCCATTTGAGGTGTGCCGTTAATGGATTTATAAAAAATGTTATATACCTTTTGGTTTCATAATTTGGTACTGAACCGCCAGCTTCTCCCCAGAGCCGTTAATAAGTGTAGCTTAAATTATCTGACCTTCAGTGTGGAGCAGAAAATCAGGTTACCTGTGGAAATGGATGGACTGAAGGTGTAACATTTAACCTTTTTAACCTTTTTACTTTCTTTTTTTAAATGAACAAACTCAAGTGTTTCATCCCCAGATGTTTCTCCGACATGTGTAGAACTTGCAACATTTTAAGCAGTCACATGCAGTTTGAAATGCATTTTGTATTTCAAAGTTAAAACTCAATTAAAACCTTAAAAGGTTGTTTTCACAATATCTTAGTAATTCAATTCAAATGTCTGTTTCTCTTTGTCATCCTTTTTGATGAATTTGAAATTTGAGTTTGTCAATCATTGTTTTTATTTTTCTGTATTTTGTATGTATAAGTACTGATGGTGTAAATGAATCTGTGATATGTCAAAGCTTGTTGATTTAATCGAATCACAATAGCAAAGTTCTGAGAGTTTAGAATGTTCTGTGAACCGAAGTGGATTGTTAAAAATCATTTATTCTTTAAATACGATACGAGATAAAAAAAATACGGTAACATGGCCAATCAGAGTAGAAGTGGTTGGTTTCGGTGAAAGGATGAAGTGATGGCTGCACAAAGACAAAAGTATAAAATAAATAAGGATTATTTTGAACTGGATGTATCTGGAAATGAGTAACTGATGCCTGTTATGAATTATTTACTTATAATTTTAATAACCGTTAAATAAATAACATTAGATATAATAGAAAAACCTTTTTTAAGACTTTATTAGACTATCAGTGGTTTGAGATATGAATAATATGTCAAATTCTATTAACATTATTTATGTATTATTATAATATTTATTTTCAAAAATGTGCTAGCTATATTGGACTGACTCACTTAGATTAAATAGTAAAGTATGTAAGCAGAGATTCAAAATGAGAAGGTATTATACTTCAGTTTGATAGTGACAAACTGAAACGTAGATCAGGTTATAGAACATCTGTTTTTAAATCGCCAGCTGCCAAAACAATAGGTTTATATTTACATGAGCAGTATATTTACCTGATGATGAGTTTGTTGTTATGTAAAACTGAAAGTAAGTCACGGTTTCAGAGGAAAACAACCCCAACATCTTTGATGTTTTGTTCGGGGACTCGATTGTTCAGTGGGTTAGATTTATTCATTTATTTATTTGTTTATTTTGCCCTAAATATAGGTTATATTTAGTTTCTGCTCTAAAACGCTCAGTCGTAGCTCAACAGGAATCAGCCGAGTCTCCCTGAACAGATGTTGTTTATTTTTGCAGCTTAGCCAGCAGGATCTTTTACAAAGCAACTAAATTTCCATATAAACATGATGAAATTCCTGCAGACGACCTGCTGTTGTTGGAATCGGTGCAAATCAGACATGTTGGCGCTGCACAGCCAGGAAGCTGCATTTATTATACTTTAGTCCTGTAGTAATGTTACTAGACAACCTGCTAGTTATTGGGTTTGGTGTTCACTGCAATGAAACATCTGCAAACCCATTTAAAGTGAAATAAAAAGGGTATTTATTTAGAAACATTTTCTCTTATCAAAGTAATGAAATAATACACTGCAAACAAGAAAACATTTTTATGTTTAAGCTAGCACTTTATCACATAACTGCTGTTTGAGTCCTTATCAATTCATTTACTTCCTTCAAATGCATCAGGATGGGTTGGCAGAGTAAAAGGATGGACGGTGCATGTGAAAGACATCTTTGTAAATATGACTCTTTAAATTATTTTAGATATGACGGAAAGACCTTTTGAGAGACTGAACATTTTCTAAAATAGCTGTTTCATCGATCACGACAATCTCACGAACTGTGGTTAGATTCTGTTGATCTTTTCTGTACAGTCTGTGGTGGCACAAAGTGTTGCTACCAAGAATGCCTTTTAATTTATTTCTTTTTAAACTGTGTCACCGACTAACAGAAAATCCCCCTCGACCTTTCTAAAGTGGCTGGATGCTGTAAGAAGCACAAAGCACTTTAGGAGAGCTGATCCGGTGGTATTGGAGAAGTCTCTGCTGACACGCTGCCTGTTGGAGGGGAAATTATAAGCAGACATGGCAGCCGTCCAGGTTATTGTCTGGGGGGTTTTCCCCTCAGCGTTCAGATTATCAGATTAGTCCTGGGAATTCATGTCCCCTCGGTGCTTCTCTTGTTCTCGGCCACTGAGCGGAGGTGAGGCGGCTGAAGACGATGTGCTGTCGTGCAAGTTTTACATGACATTTCCATCTGTAAACGACGCTTTCTGCAAAACTCTAAACACGAAAGCAGCGTCATCCTGCTCACACAGTGCAAATATAACTAGTGCAGCAGAGGATTTTAAATACTTAAAGCATAAATCATCAGGATTTGACTCTGTCGAGATTTTAATTATTCATCAAATTGTTTTAATTAAGTTTCCTGGAAGCAATTAGACAGCTGTGAAATAAATCCCTAAACACTTTAATGGGGTGGAAAAGAACAAGAAAAGAGGAGTGAGACTGGAGGTTATGTAACCGGTCCTGTCCTCGTTTTCAGGCACGAAAATGGCGCTAAAGTTTCTGAAGAAAAAGACCACCAAGCTGAAGAGCTTCCTAAGAGAGTACAGCATCTCCCTCTACCTGTCGCCCTGCCCGTTCATCATCAACATGTACGGGATCGCCTTCGAAACCGACGACTACTACATCTTTGCTCAGGAGTACGCGCAGGCGGGAGATCTGTTTGACATCATCCCTCCACAGGTGAGAGCTTAGCCATTCCTGTAGTTTAACAAATCAGCTGCTCCAAATCCTAAGGAGCCAGGTCAGGCGTTTCAGACATGTCCGACTGGGAGGAGATACCGGGCAGACCCAAGTTGTATTGGGAACACCTCAATATTCCCCAGCAGGGGTGGCCAACTGCTGCCGACACAATCCAGACCTGGATAAGAAATCTGAGTGGATGGATGGTTTCTATATTTGATGTAGGTTTATTCAAATAATCCAGATGATTATCCCTTAATCCCCCTTGAAACTGGAAAGCCCCAGCTGCATACATGCTGCAAATTACACATTGGCATTCAGTCCCGACAGCGCTCGGAGGTCCTCTTTTTGTGCCAAAACACGAAAATTCACGGACTAAAATGTGAAGCATTATTAAAATAAAAGGCCGTCACCTGGTGGTTTTGGACGGTTTCTCAAGTCTGACAGGTTTTCCCTCTGCTTTGTGTTAAAATGACATTTTTGAAATATTTTATGTGTTTGCTAAAGAGGTTTTTATAGTGCCAAGACCTAAATGAGACGACCTTAAAAAGACATTCTGTAAATTCCCGTCTTTAGTTAATAGGGCTGCCACAAACTATTATTTTGATAGTCGACTAGTCACAGATTATTTTTGCGATTAGTCGACTAATCAGATCATCATCTATTGGACGTAAAACGTACAGCTTACTGCACCAGCAGCATCTGCTCTTATATAACTATCATTAGCTTACAGATTTAAGTGTTTCAGGTCTGTGCTAACTAAAAATAAAGACAAGATGATAGTTTATTACATTTTAATGAAATTTGCAGATTGTTTCTGTGAAGTTTAATAAACTCCTTGCTATCTAAAATATAACAGGACACCGGAGTAAATTCTCGAGCATCTCACACTTCTGATAATCAGCTGTCTGCTTGACGTTTATTCAGCTGTGTAAAAACTATGACTTTAATCTCAGCCAAACCGATTTACTCAGGAACAAATAAAATACTAAAAAAAAGCCAAACAATAACATTTTTAAGTTATCTAAGTGACTTATATATGTTTAACCTGAGTAGCGAAAGACGGCGGTGGGTTTGAAAACGATTTGCCAGCAGTCCGGTGTTCTCACGGCTCTAGTTAGCCTAGCCCCCGGCTAGCTATCGAGCTAGTGGCTAACAGACGTCTCCGAAAATGTCGGAGCGCTTTTGAAAATATGTGGTGTCTTGATAAACTGAGCAGATATTTGAGGTTTATACAGCTACATTCTCACCTGAAAATATGCTAAACGTTTATTTTGTGACCCAGAAAGAATAATAAGAGTAATATTAAAACTAACTAGCTGCCGCCATTGTTGGAAACTGAGCTGGGCTGCGCTATGAATTCTGGGACACAGCTTCTTCTTCTTCGGGGTTTAACGGCAGCTGGCATCCTTGTACATGCAGTGCTGCCATCTTCTGTTTCAGTCCGTTATTACACTCTTAAATCCTACTACTTATTCCTGCGTCTTTTGTGATCTTACAAAGCTTCAAACGACGCGTCGACTATTAAATCAGTCGTCGACGATTTTGATAGTCGACGTAATCGTGACTAGTCGACTAATCGTGGCAGCCCTAGTAGTTAACGAACCTTACAACCTACAAACAGAATCCAGTGAATCCATCAGTATGAATTTATGTCCAGAATATCTGTTTTGTATTGAAAACTGATGGTAAAAACTGGCCCGTCTGTACTTTATGCTGGTCTATTGTGTCCCGGGAAATGGTGTAAAAGATGGATGTAGATGACGTCACGTCACGTTTTGCCTCGAAATGAGTCGTCAGCAGCCAGCACTCTGCTTCCTGTTTACACTGGCCAAACATGAGCCCAGTGTAAACGGTCACTATGATGAGCATTTACATAGATGTGTTTGAATAAAGGGAGATTATATCTAAAACTGTGTTAAAGTGCTTTTACCACAGTTAATGGGAATTTAATGTAACGTGCCCGGTGGCTCCAATCAGCTGTGACCTACTGTTAATATAGTAGATCGCAGGAAGTGCAGATGTTATCTTGAGGGGAAAAGGAAACGCAAGCACCACCATTATTGTGTCATCTACAACTGGTTTCATGTTTCTCTATGAGTTATGTAATGTTCAGTTCCCAAAACACAATGGTGGCAGCTTCTCAGGAAGCATGGCGCCGGTAAGAAAGTGGTAAGTATGAGGTTTGATAAAGCAAGATTCAGATCCTCTGAACTTTGTCCCCTTTATATGGACCTAAACTTCAGTTTCATGTACATGACCTACTCCTACTCCTCTTGTTCTCTGCTCAGGTGGGACTTCCTGAGGTGGTGGCGAAGCGCTGCGTGCACCAGGTAGCCATTGCTCTTGACTACCTGCACTGCAAGAAGCTGGTGCATCGTGACATCAAACCCGAGAACGTCCTCATTTTTGACCGAGAGTGCAGAAAGGTTAAGCTGTCAGACTTCGGCATGACACGACGCGCCGGATCACCGGTGAAGCGCGTGAGCGGAACCATCCCGTACACGGCGCCAGAGCTGTGC
Organism: Neolamprologus brichardi; assembly: GCF_056152115.1. NCBI lineage: Eukaryota > Metazoa > Chordata > Actinopteri > Cichliformes > Cichlidae > Neolamprologus > Neolamprologus brichardi. Next base: position 22,297,990 of record NC_142107.1, read on the forward strand.
GACACTTCCCGACATGAGGGGTTCTGCGTGGATTACAGCACAGACGTGTGGGCGTTCGGGGTGCTGCTCTTCTGCATGCTGACAGGAAACTTCCCCTGGGAGAAGGCCATGCCCAATGATGCCTTCTACGAGGAGTTTGTCCGCTGGCAACGCCGTCGGACCGCCGCCGTGCCGTCGCAGTGGCGCCGCTTCACCGATGAAGCCTTGCGAATGTTTCGTAGGCTCCTTTCCATCGAGCAGGATCGCCGCTGCTCTGTCAAAGAAGTCTTCAGTTACTTCAACCAGTGCTGGATGCTGGATACCGAGAACGGGAACTGTAATGGCAGCAGCGGGGCTTTGGCGAGTAGCGCGCCTCCTCTGGACATCAGCTCATCGTCATCAGAAGAGGACGTACTTGTGGACAGACTGAAGCAACAGAGCCTGTCGCCGGCCTGCGTGGCGGCAAAGGGAGGGATCATGATGGACACCCAGTACTCCTCCATGTCCACCAACAGCTCGCCGTCCTCCACCGGCAGCTACGAGCGAGTCAACAGAGAGAACAACGAAAGAGGGCGCATCCTGGTGACCACACCCATTGAGATCTGCGTGTAGAGACGGCGCAGCGCTGCCTTTGTGCTACCTGCTCACGCGTGTGTGCTGACGAAAAAGATTTCTCCGAGCGGGAGAAAGAGGTGCGGCGAGCGATGTTTGGCATCGGGAAACGAACGACAGTCTGACGTATGTTGTAGCTTTGTCGTGGATTTGCTCATTTCTGATGAAGATGAACTCTGAGGAAATGACCCGCGACACTCACACAGCTGTAGCTTCCTGTGTGTGGTTTCAGTTACAGGATTAAAAAAAAAACAACCAAGAAAAGCTGAGGACAGGAAAACAAAGAAAAGCAAACATAAGCCACAAGCAATAGGTTAAAAAAATAAAGAAAAGAGAAACTGAAGAAGACGACGAACATGGTTTGTGTGTAACGAGACCGTGACTTTGTGTTTAACGTGCTAGTTATGTTCACATTTGGTAGATTTGTTCATGTAAAGCGTTTTTTATTTGAAGTTAATTTATTTATTTATGTCACATAAATTTATTTAGTATTTATTTTATCAAGTGGGACCACAGAGCTGAAGATTGTTTTGTTCTTCTTTTTTTTTCCCTATGAGAAATAAAAAATAATTTTCAACTACAACAAAAAGAATTGTAGAAGCAGGTGGATTTTCCAGGCTAATGAAAACATTCACCACAAGGTGGCAGTGTGGTGAACGTTTTTGCATTCTATTTCTGTTTTTTTTTTTTTATTGTTATTATTTTGTATTTTGCTGAAAGACTCCTTCAAATCCAAAATTTTCTTGTCTCGAGTCCCCCCAACACAAATGAGCTAAGACTAGCTTAAATAACATTGAAATAGCTCGTGTTAGCAGGATGCTACACTGGCTTACTGCATCACTTTGTGGTTCAAAGTGGTATTACATTAAAGTACCGCCTTGTTTAAACACTACAAAGACGGCTTGGACATTATGCCGTAGCTGTTTTTCTGTTCGTCCAATTCTTTTAGTTTTAATTTAAGAAGCTTTTAATGTGTTTCTACAAAAAATTACCTTAAAGTGGCCATGATGTTGTGACCTCTCATAAAAACTTGAGTCATTTTTTTTCATGTTTTCCCATCATTCCCAACAAGCTGTACAGTAGTAGTCAACTTTAGCCTACCCCCATTATTAGGAAGTAATCTAAATGCACACTTTTTATGGTCTGTCAAAATTTATCTGCTAATATTATCAAATAACTACTAAAAAAAAATTCAAAACAGTTTTTCTAGTTGCATGGTGCGAAAATGGAAAACTGTACCCTTTCATTGAACAGTTAGTTATTCTGCGATATGTTTGGACTGTTATGGGGGGGCAGGGGGGATAAGATGTCACCAAAGCTGTTCAGGTAAAAGAGCAGATTTGGTATTTGGTGATACTATAAGTTGTCTTCTTTTTTTAGTATTGGTTTAATAAAAAAAACAAATAAACTGTAAATGTGACAGGAGAGACACAAAATGCTTCTTATACCCCTTTTTTCTTTTGTAAAGTATTGCATGAAGTAATGTTACTGTGGTGAAAATTTGCTAAAATAAAACTCTGAATTAAAAGACTTGTAATTATTAAATACATTTATAAACAGTAATCAGCAGATCTTACCTGAGGCAAACTGATCCCAGCGAGAGGATAGACTAAGCTTTTTGAGACGTTACTGAAATGATTGAGCAGCTGGAAAAGGGGCCCCAGGTACCTTTTCTGGAGCCAAACCTGGAAGGGGAACTTCTGGGTCAAGCCTTAGCCCATGGATCCACCAACCAATAGGGGACCCACTTTGCTTTATAACCAGACAGGCAGCCAAAGGCAAAAAATAAATAAAATAGGCTTGATAGAACCTCCTTCCGATGTGTAGACTGGTCCGAGGAGTCTGGAACTTCCCATCTTTGGTAGGAAAGGAGCCCAAGCTAGTTCAGTAGATGGAGTGGTGCCAACTAGATATCACTGTACAGCAAGGGTATTCCTTGGAGTCTCCTGGAGTCTCAAGGTCCTGGATAGAGAGCTGGATAGCGTAGTAGTAAGACTACATGGCTTTGGAGCAGGAGTCGCAGGTTTGATTCCCGGCTGGGGCGTCTGTATCCAGTAAGGAAAGCTGCTCTCATGGATGGGTGGAAAAACACAATGGTGGGAAACAGAGAAACTGTCTTTTTAAGAAAAAAGAGCCTGGATAGCTCAGTTGGTAGAGCATCAGACTTTTAATCTGAGGGTCCAGGGTTCAAGTCCCTGTTCAGGCGTGGCTCTCTTAAATCAAGATGCTCTCCAATCACTGCCAGCTGTAGTTAATGTCAGTTGACATAGTGACGTTTAAAGTGCTTAGCTATCCTATAATTGTCATAGGAGACAACACCACCTCAACAGCTCCTTTGGAAACAAGACTGTCCAATGCCTGGTTTTACTGGAGGTTTCTTCCCGTTTAACCTCCCAGGACCTGGTGTCCATATGTGTGGACGACACATTTTGGGTTGTCTCGACCAAAATACCATATTTTGCTCTACAAGCGCCTGATATCCACTTACGAGGACATTATACTGCCACTGTTCCATCGAGATTTAAAACGAATGTCCTCATATGTGGATCTTATTTTTCTCTGAAACAAAAATCAGGTATATATTAAAAATAAAATAAATTAAAAAAAAATCAGATAATTCTTTGTTTTCACATTCATCGGGTCCCAATCAGCCCAAATAGCAAAGAGAAATTAAAAATCATGCCATGAAAGATTTCGGGTCTTAGGAGGTTAAAGGGAGTTTTTTCTTACCACTGTTGCCAAAGCGCTTGCTCATTAGTTTTCTTTATTATTGTAGGGCCTTTACTTCGCAATATACATTTTCTGAAAATTGAAAAAGAGGGCTCTACTCTGAGGTGTTTACAGATGGCTGAAACTACAACTAGCAGTAAAGTTACAATCAGAGACCACACTTATGCAATCACTGGTGACCAACAGTTGGCGACAACACAATGCAGGACGAGTGCATCACATTGATTTATGTGGATGTAAATTAATCAAAGCACAGCTGCCCCACAGAACAAACTCCTTTCGGCTATTTCTATCAGTGACCTTGACCTCACCCAGATCACAGGTTAAGGTAGGAACCAGTTCACCTCTTCCCTTTTCTCCACAACATTGAGGGTTTAATCCCAGACTCTGATTTACCAATGACAGCAGGAAGTCTTTGTGTTTTAATGTGATGTCTGTGGTGTTTTAGTCAGCAGATGAAACCTTGTGCAGCTCATACTCTCCCCTCTCTCATCATTAAAAATGAAAACGGTCAATCAGAGTTGGCGCTGGATTTTTCTCTGCTCGGCTTTGAAGCAGGGAACAACTGCACGCTAGAAACTATCGTTTCATTTGATCAAACTGTGGCTGTATCAGCACACGCATTACTGCTTCAGTGGTTGAAAGCACACTACAGTGTTATTTTTAAGCCTTAGATCAAGCTTTGCTATAAGTCGGTCACATAGTTATGCCCCAATTAACTCATAACGCCCTGCGAAGCTGTAAAAGCACTGAGGCATGTTTGAGGCTTGGCTGTAATAAGCAGTGACTGCCTCAAAACCTGGCTAAAGAAAGACTTACATAACCCTCCTACCTCTTATACAGCGTTATCCATACATCAACCACAGAGCTACAACAACCTACAGAGGCTTAAACCTAAAGCAGCTGAGCAGGACGTTTAAACTGAAGCATTTTACAGGCTGATGAGAACGAGCAGGGTGAAGAGAGCCTTTCTGATGCCAGTCCGATAAAACAATCTGCCTGAATACAAAGGAGACGGGAAGCTGAGCTGGAAAGCAAATCATTAGGCATGTGCAGCATAGTAATTACAGCAGAGGCCTGCACTTACCGATCTCAGTTTCTCCCACCAGCGTGTTTACATATTCAGCAACGCCAGTGAGGCGTTTGCTTGTTTAGTTTTATCAAGAAACTAAAAGTAAAACACCCGAGGACTGGAGGTCACGAGGGTTACGCCGCTGCCTTTGATCTGCCTTTGTAGTTTGCACCTCAGGCCCTTTGTAAAAGTTCAGAAAACAAAGAATTTATTACAGTTTCTCATATCAGCCACGACACATTTCTGGAATCCATCATTTTCTCTCCATCTCTGAACACAAAACCTTTTATAGCAGAAAACCTCACAAGCCCGCCAAACAGCTTCATCTGCTCAACATCAAACAAAGAAAGCAAGCACTCGAAATAACGCCACTGAGCATTTCACATGTCGAAATATTTAAACAGTGTATATATAGCAGCTGGTTCAGTTTAGCGTAGTGGTGAGACTACACGCCTTTGAAGCGGGAGTTGTAAGTTTGATTCCCAGCTGGGACATCTGTATCCTGTGAGGGTACTGGGCTGGAAGACTTGGTAGTAAGCCCTAAGTGTGATCGTGATATCGGCTATGGACGGCTATGTGCGAAGATGAAGCCCAAGCTGGGCTCTTGCTAGAACCTCAAGCTCTTTATTCACAAACCAGGTGAAAATAAGTGGCAGGAAATTAATAACTAATTGTAGCTCAAGAAGTAAAGCATGGAGGATAGTTTGATTTGATTTCCAACACAGGATGCAGACAGATGTTACACACACTCCTCAGGAGTAGTTGAGGAAAAATGTGGGCAGTTTTTGTAGTATTTAGAACATTTGTCCCAGACCCAGCATTTTAATTGTAGATGAAATTTAGGCACCACCTTCATCAATTACCCTAAAAAACCCCAAAGAATTTGATTTAAATGTCTCTCTTAATGCTTATTTTTAAAAAAGTAAATCTTTATGGGCTTTTGTTGCTTCTATGTTCTGCTGATGTGCTCCTGCATTACGTAACAAAGCGTTGCTCCGAGCGTCGTTCACGTGTTTGGTTCGTCTCGGTGTCAGCAGCAGTTTGTGCTGAGCTGCAGAGACGAGAGGAGGGCTGTGCTCAGCCCTAAGACGAGAGATCAGCTCGAGCAAAGCGTGGCTTGTCCTGAGGCAGGAAGTGAAGAGACGGACTGAAGAGGAGGAGGAGTAAAAGACAGTTTGTGTAGGTTTAAAGAGGCAAATGTTAGGCTGCTGTGTCCTTATAATTTGCTTTAAAATTACATTTTTACATGAAAAACCCCAACAAAGCATTGGGGTTTAAAAACTTTTCTGACTCTGACCTTGTCCTTTTGTTGGAAGGAATTTAATATGGAAAAGTTCAACAAGCAAGTCATCGAAAGATCAAAATGAACCAATGAAAACACAAAGGAAATGTTTCATTTTTAGCTCATGTGATGATCACAGCTGTGACTAAAGGTTTAGTTACCATTTCTTTCACTGGAACATCCAAACAGTCCAACTGAAGTTCAATGTTGGGATTTCTCAGACCATCTAAAGGAGATGGGGCCTACGCGCCTGGATACAGCTTCTGCAGACATACTAACAGTGTCTTCTGATTAAATGCTGAAAATTTCCATTTTCTCATATTCAAATGGCCTCAAACAGCACAGCTGCACATGCAAAAATAACGCCATCGCTATGCCACTACCGCCGCCACCGTCTCCAACAGCCAGGCTTTTTGAGCAGGTGAGACCAGCAGCCCGATGATGATGATGTGACGAAGCAGAGGTGTAAGAAACTCCCAAATATAGAAGCCATCTCTGTGACACGAAGGCTATTTCTATCCAAATGAGTCAAACGGAGCTTCAGATATAAAGTGTTGAACATAAGCGATGCAGCAGCTCGCGGCCCACATGTTCTCTACTACCGAGGAACAACAACTCTGAGACGATCAGGGCAGGTCTATAAAAATCAAAGCCTTACCTGATTTAAGTTTGGCCCGGCTCACCTTCAGGGTCACCTTCTCAGGCCTTACCGGACATTTTTAGATCATTCCCTGGAAGTCCTGTTCAGAAAGCTTTCAATGGTACATCAACACATTTGGTTGAAACTGAAGAAGCTGACATGGCTTTCATGTGGAGGATCATCTCTGGTAACGAGAGCCCCATCTTCAGCTACAATTGAGTTGGTTTGAGCAGCTTTGAAGCCAGATTTGAGTCCGTTTGAGTTTATCTTCTTCCCGAAAATGAAAATCAAGCCCATCGCAAGTTAACTAGTGATGGCAACGGGGCTTCTGAGACATCTAAAATAGCAGCCACGCTAAGAAACCACAAACAGAGGCCACCAGATTTGACCCAGCCTTACGATGCAAGCTCAACTTTTGGATTTGGTTATCTGGCGTCAATTTAACATCTGGAGTCAGGCTAAGCAGTCATAGAAAGGTGGTTATTATCTTGACAAGCAGAGTGTGTTCACATGAAAGCAACCACAGCAGCAGCTGACCAATCAGACACATGGACAGTAGGGCTGCCACGATTAGTCGACTAGTCACGATTACGTCGACTATCAAAATCGTCGACGACTGATTTAATAGTTGACGCGTCGTTTGAAGCTTTGTAAGATCACAAAAGACGCAGGAATAAGTAGTAGGATTTAAGAGTGTAATAACGGACTGAAACAGAAGATGGCAGCACTGCATGTACAAGGATGCCAGCTGCCGTTAAACCCCGAAGAAGAAGTTGTGTCCCAGAATTCATAGCGTGGCCCTGCGTAGTTTCCAACAATGGCGGCAGCTAGTTAGTTTTAATATTACTCTTATCATGCTTTCTGGGTCACAAAATAAACGTTTAACATATTTTCAGGCGAGAATGTAGCTGTGTAAACCTCAAATATCTGCTCAGTTTATCAAGACACCACATATTTTCAAAAGCGCTCCGACGTTTTCGGAGACGTCTGTTACCCACTAGCTCGATAGCTAGCCGGGGGCTAGGCTCACTAGAGCCGTGAGGACACCGAAATCGTTTTCAAACCCACCCAAACCCTTTCGCTACTCAGGTTAAACATATATAAGTCACTTAGATAACTTAAAATGTTATTGTTTGGCTTTTTTCAGTATTTTATTTGTTCCTGAGTAAATCGGTTTGGCCGAGATTAAAGTTATAGTTTTTACACAGCTGAATAAACATCAAGCAGACAGCTGATTATCAGAAATGTGAGATGCTCGAGAATTTACTCCGGTGTCCTGTTATATTTTCGATAGCAAGGAGTTTATTAAACTTCACCGAAACAATCTGCAAATTTCATTAAAAATTAAACAATCATCTTGTCTTTAAGTGTTTTAGGTATGTGCTAACTAAAAATAAAGCTGTAAGCTAATGATAGTTATATAAGAGCAGATGCTGCTGGTGCGATAAGCTGTATGTTTTATGCTCAATGGATGATGATCTGATTAGTCGACTAATCGCAAAAATAATCTGTGACTAGTTGACTATCAAAACAATCGTTTGTGGCAGCCCTAATGAACAGGTAGCAGCAGAGCCACTGATCAGCACTTCAGACTGTGTGTAAAAACTAGTCCTGCCTTCACGCTAACGCCCACAAAGAAAAAGAAAGATGTTACAATAAAGAAGTTAACATTACTGAAATTAAACTCACGTCTTACTTATTGGTTACAAATACTTTGAAGACTTGCAGCGAAATAATCTCCTACGATAGTCTTCTATTAAAGAGAGTTTGTCTAATTTGGATAAGAGTTTCTGGTCGTTAAACTTCAGATACCAGCAGCAGGATGTGTTCAGTTGTTTATCAGCAGAAAGACTTAAAGTCTGAGAATAAAACTCTTCAGATGGTAATTTGCCGAACTCACTACCTGCCCTGCAGCATCGACCATTTTGCTCCTGTGTGGGAGCAGGAATGAAATTTCGGCATGAACAACATTAATAAACTTGGCGAAGCTCAAAATCATGCATTTCCAGTTCAAAACACAGACGAGGCTTCAGTTTAACAGACTTTTATTATATAACTTTAACGATTTAGTAATTAATTAAGAGGAAGTGCAGGCATGAAACCAAACGGACCGTTTCCTTAAAAGCTTTTTAAACATTTCAGTCCAGTAACAACAAACACAGACGGACAGTCAAAGCTGCACTAGGCCACTCCAGCACTGCTAAAGGGTCCATTCACCCAAATCACAACTGATTATTATTAATTTTAATATTATTGATAATGATAATTATATTATTATCATTGTTGAGGACAATGCATAGACCCTGGCAAAAGTTAAATCACATTTTTGATTTTTTTTACCCATTCGCTGAACTTTAATCAAAATTTCTCTTAGATTTTAAAAATTTGTTTTATATTTTAAAACTGTTTATTTTCATAGCTGCTTAATATAGCTTCCATTGTATTGCAAAGGCTGAATACAACAGCTGAAATAAACTGCAACTGCCCTTTAGCTTTCCAAATTCCTCATCATACAAACCACTGAACTGTTTTTTGTCTGGGCTCAGCATCGGTGGTATAGAGTTAGTTATAGGAATACAAACATTTCCAAATATTTTTCCTGGAATTTAAAAAAAATTCTTGTGCTCACCAGAGACGTTTTGGCCAAAATTAAAATCACCAGGACTGACAAAACTATTCAAACCAATTTTTAAAGGTGAAGTTTCTCACACTTAAGACACAAAACACTTTTGTTTATCACCTAGCCTTAAATAACAGGAAATTGACAGAAGTCAGCCCTGACTAACTGCTGTTTACTGGGCTACAGAGCCCAACTGATTCATCAATAGGCTGACAAATAGTTATTTTTAAAAGTAAAAAAGAAATTAAAAAACAAAACAACACTGCTCACCCTTGTGCAGTGTGTGAATGGGTGGGTGACTGGATGTGTAAAGCGCTTTGGGGTCCTTAGGGACTAGTAAAGCGCTTTACAAATACAGGCCATTTACCATTTGTTATGAGTGTTGATGTTGCATAGTTTGTCCACCAGAGGGCACTCTGCAACACGTGTTTGGAAAGCTACAAAGAACCAGCTGATCCAAACAAAGCCAGGTGGAGTGACTGAGGTAATAACTAAACAAATTTGATGACTTAATTTAAAAAAAATAAGTTGTATGACTACTTTTGCCAGCAGGTGGCGCTAATGAATTGATAGTTGAAAAAAAATAGACCTTAAAAAAAGGACTATTGAAAGTTGATGATAATTAAGGGGCTGGCAAGAAAGCAATAAAAGAGGTGGGGAAAAAAATGTTCACGCTTAAGTCAGAAAAAAATACAAACTTTAGGAATTTAAGTGTAAATTTCTTCCCAAATATACAATAAAATGAGATATGATGTCATTCTTAGATTAAAGGGAATTGCAAGTTTCTGCCTTGCAAAATTCACATAAATCATAAATCTTCCATCTTCATTTATGATTACACTAATTTTGGGGTGTAAATTTACTTTATTTACCTTTACTACCATAAATATTGTAGATTTTTTAAAATTAATTTATTAATCGGGTGTTTTTTCACTTGCAAGGGTTTGTGCCTTTTGTAAAACTCGTAGCATTAAAAGTAAAATCAACCACCTCAGCTATGCATTTAATCCACCCCTTCAGTGGTAATAATATCCTATCATGTATCCCAGAAGCTTTACATTTATATCTTAGTTCAGCATTTTCCCATCACCCAAATTTCAAACCTCTAAATAAACGTGTGATTTGGCTGAACCGACCCTTTAACTTTCCTTTATTTTTATTATTTTTAAAAAATCCTTCTATGTGAGATAAACACTGATGAAAATCTTTTTAATGGGTTGAACCTTTTCCTCTATTTGGAGAAAAACAAACTCCTGACACCGCTGAATGAAATGTGCTTGACTCTGGTGAATGTGCAGCTTGTTATCTCCATCAGCGAGGACGGGACGCCCTCGTTTCGAACTGTGAATCTTAGCTTAGTGCAGCTTTATTTAAATTTAAATAATTTAAGTAGAAAAAGGGAAGAACAGACGGACATAAATAACAGCTGAGTAATAACTAGTAAAATTAGACAATAAAGTGCATCATAGCAAACAGCCGTGCATGCAACTGGAGGAAAATAAATTATGTTATGACTGAACAGGAATAGAAAAGTAGTACAAAAACAGTAGAAAAAAGTGGCCTCATATAAAGATATTATACTCTATACCGTACATCAATAAAGCTTATTTAAACTCTAACGTAATGTTCAAATTATAAACTATCTTTGTGGCTAGTCCAAGTGTGGATCTCCAAGAGGAGGAATAAATAAACACAAACCATCTCAGCTCAGTCCAGTTGGGGTAAGTGCCTGTTAAAGACCTACAGAAACAGAACCAAAGACACTTCTTACTGAAAATAAACCCAAAGTGGCCGCCTGCTTCCATCTGTCTGCCGTGATGGGTGAAACCTTACCAGAAGGTTTGTTCTTCTGCTCGAGCACACACGTACTTTAATTAGTGTTTGCAAAACAAGGGGAAAAAGAAAGATTAACAGCTGAGGTGAAGTCAGGCAGCTCCCGTCGCACCCTGAGGAGATCTGAGGAAACACAAACACAGGAGGACGACGTCAGGCCAGGACACGATTTTTGTCTTTTTAACGCTTTGAATTCACCTTATTTGGATACGTGACACAACTTTTGGTCCTAAATAAGCTCTTCAAAGTCCCCAGATTCCATTTATAATTTAAAATACATTAATAAACAGTGTTAGCACTGCTGCATCACATCCAGCCCACACACCCACAAAAAAGGACTCTTAAACCCAAGTTTCATGTCCTGGTTTCAAATAAAAGTAAAGGTCGACAGTACAAACCTCCAGTGCCCTCATGTGTCCTCTGTGTCACCTCTTCTGCTGTCTGGTCGCACTTATGAACAGTTTGTTCTGTTGGAGACAAACGAACATCAGCTGCAAATAAAATGCCAAAATCAGGACGTAGAGAAGAGCAAACGTTTAACTCGTGCTGAGCTTTTAGACAGCATCAGCTACGAGGCTAATGCTAATGGAGTCAAAAGCTGCAGTTCCTCTAACGTCCACTTGAGGCTTCAACAGCGAGCCAGTCCCCAACGTGCAACTTTACAGCAGAAATAAACACGTTCAACCTGCTACAGGGTCCAGTTTTGACGTCTGGTTTCATCCTACAGCAGGTGGACTTTGCTTTCTAACTCAGCTGAGGCTTAAATTCCAGATGTGGCTGCTGCGACTGACACACTCACTCAGACTCAAACTCCAGCGCCTCGGACTGCAGCTGGCATCGGCGGTGCTTGTTCTGCTCTGTAGATCTTCTGCAGGCTCGAGGGCCTCGTGAGGCAGGTGGAGCAGAACAAAGACTACTGCCGCCAGCTGCAGTTACAAGACGATGGCGTTTGGGAAGAAATCCACTGGAGAGACAGCCGTTTAAATGAATCAAAGTACAACCTCCTTATAACCATTTAATAAGGCATTTAAGGAAAAGACACTTTTGATTTTAACTCTTCTGTTAAATAATTAAAAAAAATGTTTTAATATCCAGTTAAATTTCAAACTGCTTCTTTGGCCTCGCTGTGTGTAGCATGTGGAAACGTCCTCTACTTTCACACACGCCTTTAAACATCTGCAAAAAGCAGCAACAGTGACCCCTGCAGGCCGAGCAGCTCCTCACACTCCACCTCATTGCTATGTTTTTACCTTGTGCTCTGGACATCTCATTGAGAAGTTATCCTCATTGAGGACACAGCCTGGAAAAACAAAAGCAGGACATGAAATAACCAAAGGAAAGTCAGTGCTGAGCATCAGCGAAGTGCTGAACTCGTACCCGACTGGATGGCACATCTGTAGTGATAATTCCTGGGGCAGCCCTTCTGGAAACAGCCCATTATTGCGCCTGTTTGCTGGCAGGTGGAACAAATCTAAAAAAAGAAAGAAAAAAAATATTAATATTTATTCATATTCATATGTATTCTGGCTCTCTGATAGAGTAGCTCTGCATGATTAAACAATTCAGAATAATCCATATTTATGGCTGCCTCTCAGAACAGACATCTCCTCATCTCCTCCTCCCTTTAAGCCAGCTTTCTTCTGATTGGCTGTGTGTCAGAGATGACCCCAAGAGGGATATCCACTGTTTATGACATCACACAGAGCCATGAGAAGAAAAAAAAGTCTGTACCTCAGTGTTTGGGCTTTGAGGAGCTACTTGCTCATACACTGACCTCATAATGTGAAACTATGACTGTTCATAAGAAACACGACCATCTTTGGGACTTTCAATAGATTAAAAAAAGAAAATCGTGTGATAAGGATCACATGTTCTCAGAGCGACACCTCTGTGTTCTACAGCATTCATCCCAGCTCTGGCTCTAACTCACCGTTTCCTGCGCGAGCCGCGCTCCCTCCTCCAACCCGTACAGCTTTCCTCGGATAAGGAAGACGCCGGCAGACCAGATGCCGCAGTCCTCGTGGATCCAGCACTCATCCAGGTGAAGAGGCGCCTTCGGGGAGGCGTTGCCATCAGCAGCTCTGCTGTCGTCTGAGGGATTTACCCCTCGGCTTTTAGAGAGTCCGTTTAGCTCCTCCTTCTGGGCGTCCACGCTGGGATAGTAGGGGCCGTGAAGGTCCCCGAGGCCCATGACGTTGGCGGTGTGGCCGCACAGGCAGCAGAACAGCGATGACTCGCACCGGCTGTCTGAGCTGAGCCGACCCGGCTGAAAACAGGAAGTGTTGGGAACAAACCCGGACAGAGACTTGCAAGCAGCCCGCCGCCCTCCTTCGCTGCTCCGAACAGTTGCCTCCTCCTCCCGGTAGTTGACCACAGTGCACGCTCGCCGCTCCAGGTGAACAAACGGGCAGAAACTGCCCGATTTCTTCTCCTTTTTGTCTTCTTTAGTTTTCATATATTTGAGCTTGATCTCAGGCTCTGTCGGAGAAAACAGAGACGAAGGCCCAGTCTGACGGCGGCGTTTCCTCCGCCACCTTGCGACAGTTTTTTTGCTCGCCACCGCACTCCTACAGGCTGAAGCATTCTGGTGCGGTGGCGGCGATGGTGGCGGGATCCTACGCTTCTGTTTTGTTCTTCTTAACTTTTTTGTTTGAGGAACTGCAAGCGGCTTCTTTCGTTTGTGATTAACGGTTTTTGCATTTGAAGCGTCACGCTGACGCTGCGTCTCAATCTGCGGGGACTTCCTGTCCGTCCCGACATCTGCGTCAGACTCCTCTGAATGGCTTCTTGCTCTTTGTGGCGACTTCACCGGCAACTCGTCTGAGCTAGACACCCTCAAGACGTAGTCCATCACTTCATCGGAGTCGCAGCTCTCGTTGTATATACCCACAGCGTCGTGTTTGACTCGCCTGCTCAAGCTATGGCGAGATACGTTACAGGTGAGCGGCAGGATTTCTGAGGCCGGCCTTCGTATCCTAGCGCTGCGGCGGACTTTGCTTTGCGGCGCCTTTTCGCTCTCGCTCTGAGGAGGAGGAGTCTTCTGGTAGCATTTGTTTTTCTTCTTCTGATCGGTGACAGAAACTTCGATGATGTCGCTGTCATCGCTGGAGATGTCGACCGCAGATTCAGCTGCGTTGGCGTAAACGGCGCCGAGGTCGGAGAGGAGGACGACGGGCCGGGTGTGATGTACAGGAATGTCCACCGAGCTGTCCGAGGAATCTTCCGAGTACGAGCTGTCAGGGCTGGGCGAGCTCAGAGGCTGAGGTAGGTGGTAGCACGCTCGCTCTTCGTCGAGCGAGGACGCGGCGGGGGACAGGGGCTCCACCATGTGTGTCACGCCATCCTGCATGAAAGAGCCGCACAGGAGCGGCTCCTTCGCAGAGGACACGAGGAAGATGACATCAGAGCCGCTGTCGCTCTCCTCGCCGCCGCTGCTTTCAGGAACGGGGCCACCGCTCTGCTCGGGCCCATAGAAACCTCGATGCCACAGGCTGCCGTGGACTCCGTCGTGGTACAGATCCAGCCCCGGACCAAGCGTCGAGTTCATGTAGCCCCCCAAAGACTCTGGGCCGTCCTCCATGTCCCTGCAGCGCACGGGCGCTCCTGGCTGCGTGGAGAGCGAGCCGTAGGAGGAGGAAGAGGCTCTGGATCTGTACGAGGAGGCGAGATCTGTGCTCACCGGGCGTCTGTGGTACCACTCGGGCTTCTTGGCCAGGTCCATGGCTTCAGCGTGGCTGCGGGTCAGTGGGTTGTAGCTCTTTGACAGGTCCATCGCCATGAGAGGAGGATCCTGGGAGGACACATCCATCACTGCAACACACAGACGAGCAAAACCCTGTGATCCAGTTAGCACAGCTTCCCAGTGATTAAAAAAAGACACACAGACTGAAAACTGAAAACAGTCACTGGAAAACCAGAGCAACTGAAACTTTAAGAGCTGTTTTGTTAGTGTAACAAATAAGTTAACATTTAAAGCCGCGCATGCAACTTAAAGAATATTTATGGAACAGACAAAAACAATCAGTTCAGTGTTGGTAAACAATGGATAGTCATATGACCTGTTTGTTATTAATATGAGTTTACAGGTAAATGGTATAATAAAAAATAATATGCATAGAGCTTTATAGCATGAACACATTATGATAAATCAATGAAAAATTATTTTATTTTTTTAAAAATTTCTGCTGTCAGTCTCCAGGATTATCAGTGATAGTGATTGGTCCACAGTGACACTGTAATCCATCATTCAATTACACTATTCTTCTTTTTGCCTTTGTACAGCTATGACTGATTACAGACTGACCTTGATGCATTTCTGTTTTGTATTTTTGAATCATTTCCACCCAAAAAGCCACGCAATCAATAAAGTCAGACACGAAGTATCATTCCTTTTTTTAAATTTGCATTCTTTTTTTTTTTTTTTTTTTACCCGTGATAATCGTGACATGAAAACAAGCTCCTATCCAAGAAGACGATAAAGGATTTAGTTTCACAGTATCGTCCTTTCTAATCAAATTTCGATGTCGATGTAGCTTACTATTATTTTATTTATTTAGCCGGACAAGCAGTAAAATATAAGCTACTTTTAAATAATACACAGGAAATAAATGTAAATATCACAATAATTTATATCTGATGATTAAGGATATGGCTTTAGTGACTGATGGATGAGAAAAAAAGCCCAACTAATTAATCGATAAGTTATGTCAGCTTTTCCTCTAACAGGTAGGCCCGTTCACTCAGATGCCTCCTAAAACCTGCCTGTTACAGATGTTTTGCTGTTGTCAAACAGCTGGGGATCTTACCCCTGAGGTGTGGGCGGTTGGGGCGGACCTCCCCGATCCTGACACTGCGGACTTTAGGGTGACACCTTCCCCGGAGCAGCGCGAGTAGCGCGGTTAGCTAACGCAGCTCTCCAGGCCCATGGCCCGGACTGGATGTAAACAGCAGCGACGCCAGCCCCAGCTCATGCTAGCCGGACAGCAAGCCGACGTCGGCCCGCTACGCTGCTCCGAAACGCAGCCGATACTTGACGCGACGATGACCCGTGAACATTTCCGCGGAGGTGAAATCCACCAGGTAAACCCCGACCTGCTGCTACCATCGGTATTTTAAAGTTGTCATCATGGACGTCTCTTCCCTCCTTAGTCAAGCCACCGCGAAATAAAGCGGAAGAGAAGGCGGCGTCTTCAAAATAAGAGCTTCGGGAAACCGTCAACATCTATTTGTATTTCAACTTTGTGTCACCTTTGCAGTCACATCGAGCTCAGCACTTCTGTTTTGTTTGATTGAAAACTTTGTTTGTAATCGTGACTTCACCAAAATATATGTCACTCTCGTTTTTTTTGATCATTTTCTTTTTAGTATACTTATACTGAAGACTTATTTCACACGTTACCAAACTACTATCCCATATCAGCCAGAACATCCCCCCAAAAACTACAAATGTGCAGCTCTATGGGAGATTGTTTCTGCCACTTTTGTGGTGAAGACTTTTGTGGAAAAAAAATGTGCTGGAAACAAACTTTCCTAAAGTATAGCATTTTGCATATTAATAATTTATTAACTGCATTCTTTTCACTAGTACTATGTAAAATGATGTTCATGGAAATCTAAAATAAACTCCTACGTCACACAAATGGGGCTTTTATTGTGAAATATTCACTTGGAAATCACCTTTAACTGTCAGGCATCTTCACTCGCTCCTTCTAGCATTCACATTCTGATTCTTATTTACTGCTGCATCTTCACAAGATGTCAGAATAACTTAATTTAAAAAAACTGTTAAATTTTTATCTATTTATTTTTGGTACAAATTATTGCTGTTTTTTATTTTAATTAGAGGCTAAATAACGAAACATGTAGCTCTATGATACGGAGGACCACAACTGCCAGAATAAAGGTAAATGTGTTGATAAAAACTTCTTATATACAGTGGTCCCTCGCTATAACACAGTTCACCTTTCGTGGAATCGCAATTTTTTTTGTGCAACTTTGCATGCTTTTTTTTTTTACAGCCGACTGTTCTGCGTCCTGATTGGCTGCAGACCATTGTCAATCAATCTTGTGCTGTGTCTCCTGTCCAGTACACAATGCGTTCAGCTTGTCAAATTTACATAAATCTTCGATCGCTAGCAGCGTGACTCTGAAGTGCTGTACTGTATGTTTGTAAGTTTTCTCCCCAACAAACACAACAATGTCGATGAAATGTTTTGCACCATCATAGGCTCCTTTGGTTTCATTCTATACTACTGGACTTATTTTTCTACGAAGGTTTGAACTTTGAGAGTGTTTAAACAAGAGAGAAAAGTCTGAAAATGTTCGTGCCTGTTTGAATAAAGTGTATAAAGTGTGTAGTGAGGGGTTTTACGGCCTTAAAACATCCATAATAATTGTAAAAAATAAAGTTGGCTACTTTGTGGAGGTCATTTATCGCGGGTTATTTTTAGAACATCACTCCCGAGATAGCCGAGGGACCACTGTATAGGAACCCAGTGCAATAATGAAAAGCATTTCACCTTTAGCACAATGGAACACAACATCGCTGGTTCAATGACACAAATTCATTTAATAAAAATAATAGTTTTACAATAAAAACACTGCAGTGTTAAAGCCTGAATACAAATATAAATTACAGTGCAGCTGTATCAGCCAGAAAAGGAGTTTAATTTAAAATATTTTCCTAAAATGACAAACAACAAAACAAATATTTTACAGTTTTTTTATACGGTAATACTCAGCAAATACAAACACATCACAGATTCAGTGTCAGAAAGGTTAAAGCAGTAAAAACATCTTTATCTCTATAAAAATCTGAAGTAAACTGTGGGGTGAGGTGGCATATAATGAGGAAATAAAACTGGCAAGTCGTCACGGCGACGTCCGTCCCAGCGCCTGATGAGCCAGCCTCAGGTTTTCTCTCAGCTCGTCTGCCTCTCGCTCCGCTTTTGCCCGAACGATGCTCAGCTCCGTGTACATGTCCTTGTACTTCTTTGTCGCGTTCCTCTTGTCCTGTCACACCAAAAAAAACAAAATCTGGTTTATTTATCTGTTTTGTCCACTCGATTCGATCACCTCCAGGCACAGATCACCCTCAGTCCTAATCAAACCCTGCAAGTAAGTCACCTGTACGCTAGGGCTGCCACGATTAGTCGACTAGTCACGATTACGTCGACTATCAAAATCGTCGACGACTGATTTAATAGTCGACGCGTCGTTTGAAGCTTTGTAAGATCACAAAAGACGCAGGAATAAGTAGTAGGATTTAAGAGTGTAATAACGGACTGAAACAGAAGATGGCAGCACTGCATGTACAAGGATGCCAGCTGCCGTTAAACCCCGAAGAAGAAGTAGCTCTGTACCAGAATTCATAGCGCGGCCCAGCTCAGTTTCCAACAATGGCGGCAGCAAGTTAGTTTTAATATTACTCTTATTATTCTTTCTGGGTCACAAAATAAACCTTTAACATATTTTCAGGTGAGAATGTAGCTGTGTAAACCTCAAATATCTGCTCAGTTTATCAAGACACCACATATTTTCAAAAGCGCTCTGACGTTTTCGGAGATGTCTGTTACCCACTAGCTCGATAGCTAGCCGGGGGCTAGGCTAACTAGAGCCGTGAGAACACCGGACTCCCGGCAAATCGTTTTCAAACCCACCGCTGTCTTTCGCTACTCAGGTTAAACATGATATATAAGTCACTTAGATAACTTAAAAATGTTATTGTTTGGCTTTTTTTAGTATTTTATTTGTTCCTGAGTAAATTGGTTTGGCTGAGATTAAAGTTATAGTTTTTACACAGCTGAATAAACATCAAGCAGACAGCTGATTATCAGAAGTGTGAGATGCTCAAGAATTTACTCCGGTGTCCTGTTATATTTTAGATAGCAAGGAGTTTATTAAACTTCACAGAAACAATCTACAAATTTCATTAAAATGTAATAAACTATCATCTTGTCTTTATTTTTAGTTAGCACATACCTTAAACACTTAAAGCTGTAAGCTAATGATAGTTATATAAGAGCAAATGCTGCTGGTGCAATAAGCTGTATGTTTTACGTCCAATGGATGATGATCTGATTAGTCGACTAATCGCAAAAATAATCAGTGACTAGTCGACTATCAAAATAATTGTTTGTGGCAGCCCTACTGTACACAGATCGTGACTACAGCTAATGTTTGGGAGCCCCGCCCTGGTAGAAGCAACATTATCTGCTTATTTAGTCTAAAAGTATGAGCTGTTCAGGCTCAAGCACTCCTT
Organism: Neolamprologus brichardi; assembly: GCF_056152115.1. Classification (NCBI taxonomy): domain Eukaryota; kingdom Metazoa; phylum Chordata; class Actinopteri; order Cichliformes; family Cichlidae; genus Neolamprologus; species Neolamprologus brichardi. The sequence goes on from NC_142107.1 coordinate 22,317,018, forward strand.
CAGTTCTCAAAATCAAACACTGAGGTTTAAAAACAGATGAAACTTAAATAGCAGATTACAATATTATTATTAGTAATATTTGTATTATTAGTGCAGCTGCTGTGAAACTGACCCTTTGAGCCGACTGCAGCTCGTCCTTCAGAGACGTGATCTCCTGCTTCAGACACTGGACCTCAGACTCCTTCACTCGCAGCGTGATCTGAAATGAAATGTGTTCTTAACCTTTGAGTCGGCTCACGAGCACATTTACATAGTTTACATATTGTACGTGTGAGCCAATCATGGAAAACCATCATTCTTTATGTGGAATCACCAGAGTCGGTGTAATTTCAGTTTTTGTGTTGATGGAACCAGACACCAGCTCCAGAGTGGCTTTGCATGACTCACAGTTCAAAATAATCCTTATTTTTCTGATCCTGGGCCTTGGTGCAGCCTCAGGTTCATCCTCTCTCTTTCTTTTAAAGCCACCCACCTTTATGCAAGCCTTCTTTTGATTGGCTGCCCCTCTATCTTCTTACTCAGTCCTTTTTAATAACTTTGAAAGCTGGAAATAAAGCCGTGGTGGCTCTGTTTGTGGTAGAACGTTAGAATCCCCTAAAATCCTCTCGATGACCGTGCAGAGCCAAACTCACCTCCATCTCGTACACGTCCATCCCCTGACTGAGCGGCAGAGCGTCCTGTTTGGCGAGCGTGCACAGTCTGGTGATCTCTGCTGCCAGGTGGCCGCTCAGCTCCTGAACAAGTAAAAGTGAAAAACAGGAGAAACGATCAAGCTGCTTCACCTCTGACCTCGAAAACACTTTTTTAAAAGTATTTGGAAACATGTTTAAACCCCCACAGCGACAGTCGAGCTCACACCTCTGGTCTCACTGGAGTCTGTGAATATCTTTTGCCTGTTTTTTGACTCCTGCAGCTCTTATTCACAGTGAACAACAGCTCAGCTTTTTAATGTGCGTGCATGAAAAGATTGTAAAGCCACAAACACTCAACAATGAATGATTTCTGACATGATCCAAGTATAAAAGTCCATGAATCTACTTAGGAACAGTAAAAACACTGAATTATCCTGATTAGTGTTTCACCAAAGTGTAAACAAAGGCTGCATAAATGGAACTAAACAGAGAACAATCGTCATGTGGAGATTTTTACGATGGCGGCCACAGACTTAGATGCTAAATCAGAAAGCTGCAGAGGAAAATGAGAGTGATCTGAACTGAGCTGTAATGTCAGAAGAAGCCGTTAACAGCCTTCGTTGTGCGTCTCACCTGGTTTCTGGTCCTCAGGTCCTGGTTTTCCTGCTGGCACTGGCACAGGGCCTTCCTCTCGGCATCCAGAGCCTGGACCAGATGTCCGTTCTCCAGACACTTCAGAGAAAACTGATGCGATAAAACCTCGAGCTCCCGCTGACAGGAGGCCAGCTCCTCACTGCAAAGACACACACTGAGAGTCACAACCTGTCCGCATTTTCTCTGTTCAGCTCTCCTGTCGGCACACCGAGGTGTTCCCAAACCAGCTGCCAGACTCGATCTGTCCAGAAAGTACTGGGCCTCACTGGCATCCTGATCACAGGCCTGAAACACCTCAGCTGGCTCCTTTTGATGCAGAGGAGCAGACAAAGGTGCCAATTCTCATCACTGCTGCTTCCCAGCGGTTATGACAGGGTGCTGGTTCCCAGTCTGGATCCAGTTTCACTCATTTCCATCAGGAAATAGACTGATTTAGAAAACTGCTGCGAGTTTGAGAGCCTGCTGTGATTTACATGTTCTATGTTATGTACGAGCACCTCCTACCTGCCTTCACAGAGGAGGGCAGGCAGGATTTTTTCGGGCTCTGATTGTTGAAAAAAATATGATGGGATTTAAAACATCTGCAGCCAGTTCAGTTCAGGCTCTGCACCGGCACCGTGTTGGTGGGGAAAAGGTTTCCTGTGGATTCTGGCACAGAGCTGAGAGCTGCAGGTGCTTTTGTTCTCCCTGTAAAAACATCTTTGACCACCAGAATCAACAGTCTGCTCTTTGTCCTGACGCCGGCCTGCGGTGAGGATTTTTCCAGAATGACATTTTGGTTTAACTCCAGTGTTTCTGGACCTGCTGGGATGCTCACGTACCTGTGCTGCCTGTGGACTTCCTCCAGGTTTGAGAGCCCATTGCTGTTCTCGAACTCACATCTCCTCTGCACCTCCCTTTGCAGCTCCAGGCGGTGAGCGTTTTTGATGGCTTCGATTGCTGAGAGGAAGAGGAGGAAGTCTGAATATTTGAAACTCAAACTCTCCATAATGTTTTTAATATCTCAGATTTAAAAAAAATTGTCTGGATCGATCCAGGACTCGTCTACAGGTGAGGAACGTTAGCAGGTGCTGAATCTCCGCAAACCACAGGCATTCATCAGGAGGCTGATCTGAATCTAAAATTTTAATCTACTTTTAATCGATTTTGGGCAACGCCTCATCTCTTACTGGGCGGTTTCCCTCACCTGTTGCAGTAGCAGCGCTCTCCTCCTCTAATAGTCTGTCCCTGTCCACCAGGAGGCGCTCCACTTCCTGTTTGTGTCGACGCTGCAGCTCCTCAACCACCTTCAGGTGAGATTCTTCCATGGAGGCGAGTCCACGCTCGCAGGTGACCTGCAGGCGCAGCGGACGCTCACACAGGTCACACACAAAGCTCGTGACAGGAAGTCAAACAAAAGTGGATGAAAGCGGCACCTACCTTCAGCTTCTCCGTCTCTTTCTCGTGCTGTAGCTGCACCAAAGTCAGCTGCTCCTCCAGCTCCTCCACCTTTCTTCTCAGAGCTGAAATCAGCTCCACGTTTCCATCTGGTTCATCGCTCTCCTCTAAGCTTTCATCTGAGACCTTCTGTGGGATTTCCATCTCATCTATCGGTTCCTCCTCCTCTTCTTCACTCTCCTCTGCGCCCTGAAGCTCCGCGTCCTGGAGGTAAATCTCATCAGTCTGGCAGCCTGCGTTCACCTTCGATGTGCGTTGTTGTTCGAGGTTTGACAGTTTTGCTTTGAGGTCCTCGTTCTCCTCCCGGAGTTTGGCGCATTTTGAGCAGTTGGCGTGTTTAGCCCAAAGCCTGCACAATCGATGGCGGTAAAGTGCTTCGGTTGCCGCGGAGTAAATGAACGACGCTATCCAAGGATGATCTGAAGAGTGAAACTCATACAGTCTGTCTGCTGTCGGCTGGAGTTCGTCGTGCTCGGCGGCGGCGCTGAGGGAGGCGGCGAGCTGGTCCAGCAGAGAGATTTTAATCTGCGTGACGGCTTTGAAACGCTCAAAGTCACTCAAATCAAAGATGCCGCTCTCCTCCTCCGTCTTCGTGGTTTCCAATGCTACATCGTTAGCCTCGCCCTCGCGTCCGCCTTCCTGCGCCGCCTGCTCGGTCTGAAGCAGACGGTGGCCTATGAGCAGCATTCGTGTCTCCAGCACCATCTGTTCCGCCGCCTCGCCGACCCGCACATCTGCGGGCTCGATCAGCTCGGACGGATCCTCCTTCAGTTTCTTCAGCAGCAAACTCCAAAAAGCTTCCTCCGACTCCAGCTGGCTCACCACAGCAGGACTCCTCTCCCCCTCCTCCACCTTCGCCTCACCTCCTTCCAACGTGTCGATCGCCTCTAAAAGTCTCCCCAAAGCGCTCAGCCTCGCGACCATCCCCTCGATCACCTTCTGGGTCTTTTCCTCGGCAGAAACACTTCTGTCTCCTCTCAGCCTCTCCTTCTCTAACTCCTCATTCAGCCTCCTGATGTCAGCCTCCGCCTCCGCCGCTCGTTGGCAGGAAAGTTTCTCCGCTTCCTGCAGCTCCCTGCAGTTCAGCTCTGATTGGTCGAGCTGTCTCTCCAGCTCTGTCAGCTTGGCCTCGGTCGCTTCGAAACACCGCAGCAGGTATCCCTCCGGTTTCTCGTTCCTCTTCTTGTTTTCATCCTCTCCTACCTGGTCGCTCAGCTGCAGCAGCACCTCCGTCTCCCTCAGGGTCTCCTCCAGGGAGCTGATCAGCGTCTGGGCCTCCTGGAGCTCCTGGTTCTTCAAGTTCAGCTCCGTCTCCAGATCTTCCACCCTGGTCTTCCCCTGCTGCTCCACCTCAGGGAGGTCACGGGGCTCTGAGTACCTGCTGCTGAGCTCCGCCTTCAGCCTTTCGATCTCGCGGTCTGCCTCCGTCAGCTGGTTCAGCATCTCCTGGTTGCGCTGGTTCAGAGCCTCGTTCTGGCTCGTGAGCAGCTCCACCTCCAGGGAAAGCTTCTCCAGGGTCACCTGATCAGGAGTCACCTGCTTCAGCTGGGACTCGTCTCCCTCTGCGGGCTCATGGGCCCACGAGCCGAACTTATCCACCTCTGTCTCTGAGACAGGAAACAGCTGACGGGCGTCTGCGTGAAGCTGGTCCTGGAGGTCGGCTGTCCTGTCATCGAAGCTCAGTCCCTCACTCTGAGAGTGTCGGCTGTCTGATGCAGGTGACAGTAAAGGTGAGGCCGCTGTCTCAGATAATAGATCCTCCAGTTCTTGCAGCTCGCCCTCTGTATCGCAGAGCCAGATGCTGGGCAGCTGTGGTGTCGGTGAAGGTGTTTCCTGGCCGTTCTGCTGCTGCAGGAGCTCTCTGTACGCCTCCTTTAGGCTCTTCGTCGGGTCTTTGAGTGGCTTTTCTTTCATATCTGATGGGTAAAAATCAGCTTCAGGACTGACGGGAGAATCCAGCTGAAGAAAAAAAAAAAAAGGTCATAAAACTACAGAAACCCGACTGAAACAATCAAAGTCAGTCAAACACACCAAAGAGTGTCTGAGATAAAAGCTGCTTTCTCACACCTGCTGAGGTTGAAACCTTTCTGCGCTGAGCTGAGCTTCCAGCTCCAGCCGTCGATGCTCCGACTCCTCCAACTGAACCTTCAGATCTTCCACCTCCAATAACACAAAGTACACAAAGAGTTAATCTACAGCTTCACACAGCCTCCATCAGGTGAGCCTTACTTTTCATTTTATACCTGCATCGAAAAGAAACAAACTGATCAACTGTGTCAATTAAAGATATACTTACAATAATATGCAAATAATTACCTGTTTTTATGGTTTAACTTACACATCAACAGACTCTGAGACAACTTATCATTTATTTCTGGTCCACTCACCGCCTTCCTGTAGCTCTGCAGCACCTTCTCCATCTCCTCTGCATCTCTCCCGTCAGGAAACAGCGGGACCGTCCTCTCCAGTCTGAACATTGTCTTCTCCACCTGCTTCCAGCACTCCTCCATCTCCTCCTCCATTCTCTGCTGCGATTTCGGACTCAGCGCTCGGACGCCGCCGTCCTTTTCTAGCAGAGAGAAGCCCAGCATCTTCTCATACCTCCTCCTCCTCTCCTCGCGCCGCTTCCTTCGCTCCAGGTCACCCAGCTCCAGCGAGCAGGGGGATTTCTGTGGATCGGCGTCCACCGCCGGCTCGCTCTCAGGCTTGAATTCAGCCCAGTCGAAGGTTTTGTAGCGGCCTTCGCGCCGTCTTTCCGTCACGCTGCTGGCTTTGGGGTGAGGCTCGCTCTCCGAGGAGACGTCGGCCGAGGGAGAGTCCCGAGTCACGTCTGGTTTGGGGAGGACCTCAGGTGGGCTGCAGGGAATGTGCTGGCCAGGTAAACTGAGAACATTTAAGTGCTTTTAGTACGTCAGCGTTTTATTTTAGCTTCACCTCATCTTTCATCTACTTCTATCTCATCTTTAAATCACCTGTAAACACTTTAACCTGCACAAAACCTGTTTGATTTGATTTGATCACCTGGCCACATCAGGGGCGTTGGCCGGATGGACGTTCTTCATCAGCGCCTGGATCCAGTTCTTTCGTATCCCCGCGGTCATCGCCGAAAGCGTGAAGACGCCCTTCGGAGTCTGCGACATAAAAACATGTGACTAACCTCCATCTTTAGAGCAGAACGTGAAGTGATGACACGCAGAAGCGAAGACTTACGTGGATCTGAAAGCCGTAGTTTCTTTGCACCTGGTACTCAGACACATTGTAACACTTCATTAGGTTGATCTCTCCTTCCAGATCTGAGGCCTGTGAGGAGAAAACGTCGTGAAGATCTGGAAATGCACAAAAACTGTTTATATTCTACTTTATGAAGCCGGGTTTAAAGTACCTCCTCGGCCGTCGAGTCCTTGTAGTATCTCAGACTGTCAGTCGACAACACAAACCAATATTTCTTCCACTAGAGGGAAGCAAAGCACATTTCACACAGGCTGGTAAGATCCTTTAAATCATCACCACAACCTGAAACAGATTTGGATGACTTTAAAATGTTTACCTGGTCATTTTCATCCAGTTTGACCATCCAGCCTTTCTTGAAGTTTAACAAGTCTGGCTGTACAGAAGATAAAAAAGTTTGAATAAAACACAGAAAAGAGAAGAGCTGAGACTGTTTGTTGACCAGCAGTTTACTTATGTGATAAATTTTAATACTAGACAAAGACAAACAGAGTAAATGCAGTTTTTAAGTGATTTGAAAAGCTGACTTCACACTCGGCCACACTGTCAGACCGGCTGGATCAAGAAATCACTTAAATAAACCTGTTTGACAAAAAGCAGCACATTAAGCTGCGATCTCTAGAAACAAAGTCACTGACATCTATCAGTCTTAAAGGGATACAAAGCCACGACTAAGGCTGTGGGACTCCAGTGGACCACGGTGAGAGACAAAACTTGGAACAGCGGTGAACGTTCCCAGGATTGGCCGGCCTATCAAAATTATTCCAAGACACAAAAGCATCCAGAACAACATTTAAAGGACTGCAGGTCTCACGTGGCTCAGTTAAGGTCAGAGTTCGTTATTCAACATTCAGAAAGAAACTGGGCAGAAATAGCATCCATGGGAGAGTTGAAAGGAGGAAACCGCTGCTGACCAAAAAGAAACAAAGGTTTGTTTTTCTTTTGCCCAAAAACGTCTGGACGACCTCCAAGACTTTTGGGGAAAATTCTGTGGACTAACGAGTTGAGTTGACTGCTGTCACGTCTGGCGTAAAGCTAACGCAACATTCAGCACCAACAGCCAAACATGGTGGTGGTAGTGTGATGGTCTGGGGCTGTTTTGCTCCTTCAGGACCTGGATGACTTGCCCGTCGTGCTCAAAAACAAAAACAAAATGAAGGTTTTGGAGTTTAGTAAGACTGAGATGTTTTTTTTGAACAAACACTTGGTTGCACGGCTTGCCAAAAGTGGCACATTTGGGTGGCAGTTACTTCTACAGACAGGCTAGGGATGCACCGATACCGATACTGGTATCGGGGCCGATACTGTAAAATGTGTGTGTACTCATACTTGTAAAAGTTAACCGATACCAACTTATTTCATTAATCAGAGGGTGGCTTGTCATTTCTGTTGTAGTTTTTTAGATTGGCCACTAGGGGGCCAATTATTATTTTATTTATTATTTATTTTATAATAATTATTTTGTTTGTTTGTTTACAATATGGATACTCTGCAATAATTTAAAAGTTTATTTTATTTCCAAACCTAATTTGTATTTATTTTATTCCAAACAGAAGTGTTTATTTATTATTCTGAAAGCTCGAGACAGTGCCAATAGTTCAGTGATATTTTGTAAAATTACAATGTGGAGACTCTGCAATAATTTAACAGAAGTGCTTATTTTTCACTTGAAATTTTTTTGTGGTCATTTTTATTAAGATTTTATTTTTTATCGGCAGAGAATATAATAAAACCTGTCTTCCAATTCATTGCATTTGTGTGTGTGTGTGTGTGTGGTAGAAGTATCGTTTTTTTGTACTCTGTATCGGCAAGTACTCAGATCCAAGTATCGGCATCGTATCGGTTTGAAAAAATTGGTATCGTTGCATCCCTAAGACAGGCTGAGGTAGGTTTAGATCGATTTTTAGTACTGTAGTATTTCCATTTGCAAAACTGAGGGCTGGGTAGGAGGGGGGGGGGGAGCTCCACACCATCTGATGTTTGAATCAGATATCAGTCTGAGCCTGACTGATCTGTGGGACTGTGTTTATTATGCCACAGGTCAGCAGAGTAGAGTTTCAGCAGTTGGAGGCATGTCACACCTGCTCCACCAACAGCTTCTCTGAGTGTTTGCAAACGTTTTTGGTCAAAGCGACTTTAAACGTGCCCGAAAAGGTCAGAACAGACGATGCTTCCCCTGATGTTTCCTTACAGGTAAGAGGAGGGTCTCTACCTCAGCTTTCTGCTGGGAGCAGATCAATAATCAGTAAAAAGCTGTGCTTAGAGTCACTTCTGGAAACTTCGAGGCTGAAACTGCCCTGGGATCAGTGGCTCACCGTCATGGCCGTGTCCGATGTCCTGCGGTCCAGAGACTTGGCTCTTCTCTGGGGAGGGGGGGCAACGAGAGAGGACGAATCTCCACACGACTGAAGTTTCTACAGAAGGAAAAAAAAGAAGAAGCCCAAATGAAACTTATAAGAACTTCCCTCACAGGAAGGCTTTCACTGATGAGAAGACGTGACGCGTTTCCTCAATCAGGACGGAGGCTGTTTGCATGTGCTGCCTGCATTCCACCAACCAGAGTAACCGATAGTCTGGACGCTTGGCACAGACGTCAGCTGTGAGGATTAGGCCCGCCGCGGAGCACCACGGGGAGCCTGTTAAACTCTCACTCGCTGAAGCGGGTCTGACCGTGGAATGCATGAAAAAGGTTTTAGAGGATAAATAATCTCCGGGACTCTGCAGCTTTTGTCTTACTTTTCAAAATGATGCTCCGAAACCCAGAGTGAGATCGCCGCACGTCTGTTATGATCAGATTTCATGCCGGCTCTAACAGCACGTATCAGACTCTGGATTACACGCATTAAGTGAAACAAGGGTCCCCTTTTTTTGTTTACTTGAGCCTCCGCTGTTCAAAAGATTCATTCTTCTTCCTTATATAACCACTTTAAAAGGGAAAAATGTCCAGTTTAATCACAACAAAACATGCTTTGTGTTTTTTTTCCTGGCATTTATATTGAAAAGTATCCAAAGCCCCGACACACGGAGGAGCGCGGCGCTCCGACTGCAGACAGAGCCGCTCCTCTGTTCCCTGAAGGCCTCCCAAAGCCGAGGGGGAGGAAGTGAGGAAGAAGAAGAAGAAGAGGCTGACTCGAGAATCTCCAGACAGGCTCTTTTGACCTTCTCATGACTAGAAAAACAAACGCACCCAAAGACACATAAATGAACGCGTGGGCCTAAATATTCTGCTGCTGCTGCTGTATTAAAGTAAATCCTCTGGAAAAGGAGAGTGTGTTTAATCAAAGATTAACTGACCATCTGTGATTTAACAATGTTTCTGCAGCAGCTCCGGCTGCTGAAAACGAGGATTTACTGTGAAAGGAACAAACTAAAATAAAGAGCTGAAGGAAGCAGACTAATGTAATGCACTCACGCTGTTTACTCACTGTACACGACCAATTTAAAAAAGATCGCCAGCTAATCCAACGTGTGCATCTTTGAGCTGCATCTTTGAGTACCCGGAGAGAGCCCAAACAGGCCTCGGGGGAACACGCGAACTTCACACAGAAGTTCTCAAACTTGAGTGTCCATGCCACCTCCCCACCGGCCCAGCGGGGGGGCCAAACAAACCCATCAGTCTTTTACAGCTGAGGGGGAAAAAAAAGCCTGGAGACGGCAGTCTGAGGTCTGAGACTTATAAAATCCATTCATCCGTTTTTTTACTGGTTCAGAGACACCTGTCCCAGGTGGGGTAGACCTCCGTCGGTTGGGGGTTGGGGTGGGGTGGCAGTGAAGCCATGTGTGACCCTTTTTGGATGTGAGGATGCAGCTAAACTTTATGTGTACAATGCACAAACACAGACTTCTTGCACAGTCAGCACACAAAGCGAGCCATGTCATGAGTCATAAATACATTTAGAGGCACCAACAACACAAACACAGTTGACTTGAATTAGCAGACACCAGTGAGCTCCTGTGCAGGTGTAACTCACTGGGTAAAGCAGGGATCTCATGTGCCGTAAGGCTAATGCCTCAGGAGGGCCAGCTTTTGGCTGAAGGTTGCTGCTCGGTCGATGGTCCCTCCGTGAAACAGCGAGTTCATCTCATGTGTGCTGCACAACACGCTGCCCACAGGCCTCTGCTGCTTCGTTTAATGGACTCTCCTTTAAATCTGCTTCTCTGGCTCATCAGGAGGAATCTGAACTACTAAACCCTCCTTTCAGAAACAGAAAATCCTGAAAACATTTCTGGATATTTACTACAGTGAGCCCAGTTTAACAGGTGATCTCGCTTTAAGTATCATGCGTGGGAATGTTTGTGTTTTGCTGGGGTTTGCTCACCTCCTTAATCATCGGGGTCTAGCCCTGACACACTGACTAGCATTCCCAAACAGATGTGCGCTTGGAAACCTCCGAGTTTATCAGTAAATACATGACATCATGTGTTTCTTCAGCCCGTCAGCAGCACTTCAAGAGACTCGTGAAGAATCCCCGAGCGCCTCGGGTCCTCACATTTAATTGGTTTATTCCGAGTCCCTGGAAAATAACGAGGAACGGCGTCTGAACTGCTTCAGGGCATTAAAACCAGTTCTGCTCACAGTGAATCACCAGCCTCCCTCCCACCTGCCGACACATGCCCGGACACGGCCCGAACGGCTCGTCCACGCGTTTCACGCCACGCTCTCATCGCCGGCTCAGACCGAATGAGCGCTCTGAAGACCTGAACAGGTCCTCGGGTTGTTTACACTCGCACTGACAGACTGAAGCAAACAGCCTCAGACTGTAATTTGGGAGATTTCCTAACTCTCCGTCTAACTCCGGGCAGCGTTTGATCAGGTCGGACCTTCGGCCTCGGAGTGACGTCTTTCATGGATAACACCTGGCTGCTGCCTGAGTCATGTTCAAACCAGTCCAACCTCGCGGCCCGGTGCAGCCTGAGCACAGCTGGATACGACGGCTGGTCTGAATCACGGCAAACCCACGCTAGGATTAATCATTACCTGTTCACGGTTAGCCGACGACCACAGGCAGGAAGCGGGTTTTTAATTGTTGGATGCCGGCGTTGAAGGACTTAAAATTTTATTTTCTCAATCACGTTTTTATTATAAGCTCTGCGCTCCTGCACAGCCTCACCACAATAAACGATTTCACTGAGAATTTTTCTCATCTTGTTGTTTATTGTTCGCTCTGGGCTCTTTTCTCACCGGGTTAAAAATAGGCCGGCCTCTTCTGTAATAACGTGAAACCAACCTCCCAGTTACACATTACATAACAACACTGTCTCTGTGTTTGTGCTTGTCTTTAGTTTTCTCATTTTTGGATGTCTCCGTCTGTCTGTGCCGTCACCAGTTCACAGCGCTCTCTGTTACAGTGGTCAGCGTCAGTACGGCTGCCCGCTCATGGCAAAAACATCATTTATTTACCAAAATTATTAAAGAACACCAACTTTTTTGTTTTTAAAGGAGCAATCCTTTAACTTTAAACATGATTCAAATGAAAAACATTTGTTTGAATTGTTAAAAAGAAAATGTGGGTTATTAAGCAGAGCCCAGAGCCCAGCGGTGTTTTACAGATGAGCTGAATATGAAGCTTTCTCACACCTCACAGGAAGAAGGTTGTGGGTTTGAATCCAGTGGTTGGCTGTGTGTTTTTTCCTGTGTGGCGTTTGTGTCCACACAGGACTATGAGTGTTTCACTCTCTTACTCCTGTGATACTGACGACCTGTTCAGCTCTTCCTTCTCCAATAATAACTGGATAGACCAGGTTCTAAATATCGTCGCTGTCATGGTGTCCGAGGAGCTGATGGGATGCCCACGCCCACGGGTGTGGCTGTTAACTCCACACCTGCATCCCATCTCAGGCGATTATCAGGTGGACTATTTGATCCAGCCCAGCCAGCTGCTCCACGCCAGTCCGTTAATCGTCTCACAGCGGTGACGTACACCCACGGGAAGGCGGTTGTGAAAACCCTCGTTTACCTGAACAAACGCTGATCGTTTTCTTTGCGCTCAGGTAACAGCTCGGCGTGTTTTTGAGCCACCTGCTCGTCTGGAGTTTGGATCGCCTCTACTTTCCTGGAGCTACCCCGCGGACCCTCACCCCTCCCTCCGGCTCCCACGGCCCCGCTTTGACTGTAAGACTCATACTCTCCCCCACGTATGCTGCTATTTCCCCGCTCCCCGGTAACTCTCTTCCTCTTTCTGTTGCAGCCTCCCACAGTCCCGATTATGGCGTTCCTGCGTAACTCATCCCCCGGTTCCTTGGTTTTTCTAGTTTCTCGCGTGTTTTCCTTTGACCCTTCCGGGACACCTTTAGTTGAAATAAAACGTATTTTTTGTACTCCTGTGCGTGTTGTCTCTGCTTCTGGGTCCAGCTTGTGTAGTGAACTTCGGTTCATGACAGTCGCCCAGTTCGACAACAAAGAAAGAAAAACTCACTCAGATATTTTAACTGAATCTTTCTCTTTGCCTCCCAAAGCCAGCGAAGTTTCGCAGGAAGGCCTCGAGATAAATACGTCCCATTATCTATTAAGAAACTTGACGGTTAAACTAGTTTTAAAGAATGAGCTGTGTTTGTAAACCAGGGTTGTTATGATGCTAGATTTTCAATATCAGGAAGACCCTTGAAGTGTGATGCCATTTTCACTTCCACGGGTGAAAAGCGTGGTATAAAATTAAGAGACAAATGTATTACAAACATATTAAATAACATCAATGATGACACTATCTTTAAACTGTAAACCAAACACCCCACAGGCACGGTCAGCACGGTGGTGGGGGGATGACGATTTGGGCATTTTGCAGCCTGAGTTGATGATGAGCTTCTCTTTATAATCAGTCAGATGCGACTCAGCAGCAAATCTACAGCAGACTGGCTGAAAAGGAAAAGAACGGAGGAGCTGCAGAGTCCCGGTCAAAGTCCAGACCTCACTCTGACTGAAATGCTGTGGTGGGAAGAAGAACAAAATGCCTCCACAGCGATGCTAAAGACTGTTATTTGAAGTTACACCTGCTAAAGGTGACTGTACAAGCTACTGAACACTGTCTCAGGACTTGAGTTTTTTCCAGAGTCCTGGGAAAACTTTCTTTTTCACGTGGCTGCATAATATTGAGCACTGTTTCATAAATGCATGAACATGCAGAAACCTGCAGAAACGGAACGACACGCCCCATTAATCACTGACTTTAAAGAGGGCTGCTCACAGAAAACCTGAAACATGCTGGAAGGATTTCACTCTCCAATAAAAATATTTTCTATTAGAATTTAGAGGATATTTGACATGACCTGAAAAAGCTTTATGAAACTCAGCACGTTTGAAGATGAAGATGAAGATGGGGTAAAAGAAGCTGGACGTCACAGATTTTTGGGCTCACAGTTTCAGACACTCACACTCAAGTTTGAAGCCGTTTTGACATCTCACCTCTCGTTTGTTGGCACGAGTCTCACTCCTGCCCGTCCTCAACGTGGATGCTCCCGTTTCCTGTTCTTTCCTGGTGGCCTCCGATCTGTTTTTGCTGGAAAACAGGAAGAGCTGATTAGATTCTCCTTCCACTCAGGTACAAGGACCTTAACGGGAACCTTTACTAGTCTGTGGATGCTCTCCTGCTCACATTCATCCTCCGGGATTTCAAAAGGTCAAAAATGGCATTTTTCTATTAAATCGAGGCAAAAGTCACCAAACAGAACTTTAAAACAGAAACCCAGACTTGTGGTATTCATATAGATAAGGACACATGAGGCTGTGTCACCTTTAAAGTAAACCTGGATGAAGCTGATATGAACTGAGTGTTTCTTCTTGTCATTTCCAGCACACTGTGGAGGCTTTTTATAAGAGGCCCGTTTCTTTAACTCCTTCCTGAATGTGAGGATTTGGTGGTTCAGACATCCGTGCCCTCAAACTGAGGTTCGTTCCCTGACTGGCAGGCAGACTGTCAGTGTTGAGGTCCTGAGAAACAATGCCGAGGATATCTAATTACACCAGCGTTTTGGAATTTCTGACCTTATTTGGGGGGGAGGGATAAGGATTTTGTGTTTTCGTTTCCCAAAAAGGCAACAAGAGCGAAGAGCTGACATGATTTCTCCTCACGTGACCCGTTCGCATGCTGCTGGGGCACAAACTGGGAGGGTTTCTCTTGGCTAAATATAAAAATGCAGCAGTCAGATCTCTAATGGAGGGGTAGAGCGTGAGGCTTTGATCTGCCGTTTAGCGGTGTGTGATGCCTGTTCGGCTTTATGCTGGGGGAGGCATTGGATGTCCTTTGTGCTAATTGCTTGCACATTTCTCTGCCAGTGCGCTTTAAATGGCTCTGATGAGTTACCCACAGATTACACGCAAACATAAATAAGAAAAGAAAAAGCTGCTTGCTCCAAAACACGAAGATTTATGTAATCATAAAACGAGCAGGAAGCAGCTTGGCTTCTAACCTCCCGTCCTGCCTCTGGTTCTTGTTGTTTGCTGATGTTTGGATGTTGTTGGGTTCAGTCAGCCGGTTGTTTCTGCCGGGGTCGGAGCTTTCAGAGGCCGCCGAGTCTGAAGCACCGACCGAGCCGCCGAAGCCGGCTGAGGTCAGAGAGCCCCTGGGGTCCAGGCACAGGTAGGAGGAGGCGTTGCCTGGAGATAAAACCAACACAAAAAAGTTTCAGACTGTTAGATCATCAGAGAGCAGGAACATCAAACCACAGCTTGGTTTAAGTCCACGAAATTAGGCGTCCCTTTGCCATAAAACCTCAGCCAAGCTTTAATCACAAACCACAAATCATTTCACTCATCCCAACCTTCTCCCGCCGGCTTTTAAGGAAACACCAACACATCAGCGTTTTACCTCATTCAGCACCATTTAAAATAACAGAAATCACAGCTTTTTACCACTCTGAGAAAAAGAACAATGTCAAACTGATGCTTTATATTCAGACTTTTATCAGCTTTATCAGCTTGTCATCACTACATCAGTTCAAGCCATAAATCACAGGGTGAAAGGAAAATCACTGCCCCTTAAAATCAGCTGATTTTCACTCTACAGTAACTGTGTAGTGTAACTTCACACTACACAAACAGTCTGAGTTACAGGCCCTCAAATACACAAATCTGTCACTTCTCTTCGTCTTTTTCAGCTGCTTTCGACTTCCTACAGTTTCTGCTACACATGCAACCCACTTTGCAACCCACTTCCACCCCAGCTCCACCTTTTCTTGCAGCTTCTGTAATAATTTGTGTCAGTTAGGCAGCTCTGCATATGGAAATAACCTTCCTTTGGCTGCGTCTGAATGAAATTATTTCTTTTTTTCTCGCGATGAGCAAATGAATTAGGCAGAAAGTTAAATCCGATCATTCTGTGTCTATTTTTTATGACTTTAAAGCAGCTTCTCTTGGGAAAAACACGCAGAAAAAGTCATGCAGAAGGTTCAGGTGTTTTTGCTTCCTCCCCATTGTGGAGAGGATAATCCCACATTTAGAGTTAATGCTGTGAAGTTGCTATGGTAGCATCAACAGAGAAGTACTCTGTTTACTGTATGACAGCCTATTAATCATTTTGTGTTGGCTGCTACGATACAAAGAGACCGTTAACACTGACAACACTGTGCAAAAATAAAAGCAAAGCCCGACTAAAGAAGCAGAAAAGACAGATTTCAAAGATTTCCCGTCGAGTTTGAGTCAGTAAAGTTTCTCTAATGTGCAGGTCTTAATTTAAGTATTCAACTTGGGAAGCTTTGTGGGGATATATGTTACTCATTCAGTGTTGGAAGGGTTATCAGGCCCTTTGTAAAAATCCATAATTCGACAGTGAGAAAGAGTCACGGGTGGAAAATATTCAAGACACTTTGCAGTTTTTCCCAGGAGTGGACGTCCCAGCAAATTCACCCCAAGGTCAGGCAATACTCAGGGAAACTGTAAAAGACCCAAGAGCTCCATCTCAGACTCTGCAGGCCTCTGTCAGCATGTTAAAGGTTAAAGTTCATCCATCCATCTATCCATTCACTTCCGCTTATCCTTTTCAGGGTCGCGGGGGGCGCTGGAGCCTATCCCAGCTGTCATAGGGCGAGAGGCGGGGTACACCCTGGACAGGTCGCCAGTCTGTCGCAGGGCTAACACACAGGGACAGACAACCATTCGCACTCACATTCACTCACACATTCACACCTAGTGGCAATTTGGATTATCCAATTAACCTATCCCCACAAGCTGCATGTCTTTGGACGGTGGGAGGAAGCCGGAGTACCCGGAGGGAACCCACGCAAACACGGGGAGAACATGCAAACTCCACACAGAAAGACCTGATGGTGGAATTGAACTCAGGACCTTCTTGCTGTGCGGCAACAGTGCTAACCACCGTGCCACCGTGCTGCCTTAAAGTTCATGACAGTCCAATTAGAAAACGACTGAACAGGTGCGGTGTGTTTGGAAGCGTTGCCAGGAGAAAACTGCGGCAGCATGGTTTAGTTGGCAAAGCTGCATCGACTTCAAGAACAACGTGCCGTGGACAATGTGGAGATGTTTGGCCACGGGACCTGGGCCCCCTGCAGTCACTGACTCAATCATGAACTCCTGTGTAAACCAAAGTATTCTAAAAGCAAGCGTGAGGCGTTCAGTACGGCAGCTAAAGCTTGGAGCAAATGAAACAGGACAATGATCCTCAGCACAGCAGCAAATCTCCAACCTGACTGAAGACCTTAAAGAGTTGTGCATAAATTAAGGACTGCAAACTTCCATAAATTGAAGCCACACTGCAAACAAGTCTGGACCAAAGTTCACGTTTTCTGCTGATACTGATAAAGTCGTACAGAAAACGATTGTTTTGTTGCTGGTAAAGGTGGTTCTACAGGCCGCCAAATAACCAGGTGCACTTTTTTCACAGGACTGCACATTCACCAAATCTTTCAACTTTTTATTAAAGACAAAAGAAAATCCACTCTGTGAAGAACTAAAAAAAACTTTGACACGTCAACAATATGAAACAACAAGTTTGAACTCGGGTTTATCGGATTTCTGTTTGCCTAGTCTGGAAACATTTATTGACAGGCAAAACAATCAAGCCACAAGCCGTCATCATCATAACTGATCTCTGTTCAGTGCAAAGGTAGAAGACTCCCTTTTAAGCTGATTTAAGAATAAGTGGATCCATTATGATTTTACGGTTGCTGCTAATCCTTATTTATAGCAATAAGTCTGCTGACTATTTATTTAATTATTCCCTGAACCTGCACAACTAACGGTCAAGTTTTACGATCTTTTATTTTGTCTAAAAATGGTTGAGAGCATCTGTGGAGCCATTTAAAAAGTATTTGTTTCTAAAAACGCAGAGCTTTTAAACTGGAAGGTCAAAGAATCAACTGACTGGAATCTCAGCTGATGTGTTTGTTTCAGTAAACATTAGAAATCTCCAAATGATGAAAACATAATGAAATGGGATAAATGTGTAAAACAAATTAAAAAACTGGATGAGTTCCCCAGAGGAGAGCCTGTTAAGCAGGGGAATCCTGACAGAGGGAGCTTTGTGTTTAGCCTCCATCTCTCTAATGAAGCAGCCTGTAGTCAGAGTCAGCAGGAGTTAATCCAGACCTTCATTATGGGACCTTTCCAGACTATGCAACAAGCCTGATGCCAGATGGGAACTCGTGTCCATTTTGTCGCAGCCTGAAGCTCCAGCGGGGAAAAATACCTGCCCTGTGCCGAACATCAAGCCCATTAGGACTTGTTTAAGAGGCCTTGGAGGGCTCATGTCTGCTGTTTGGCTTTTATGATGCCTGAAGGTCAGAGGCACAGGATTTCCTGCACATCTCTCCGAGTAACTCCGCTTCCTGTTGAAACAGAAACTCATCCAGCCCGTTCCTGCGACTGCCCGCGAGTGAGCGCTCAGCCGGCACGCCTGGTTAGAGGAGGGTTAAACGAAACGGACAAATAAAAATCTGCGAGTGCGCGAACATCTGCAGGACGTTAGGATGGTGCGAGAGGACAGGAAACGGCTGTGATTGGCTGATAGACATGAAAGCCTGTGTGTGTGTTTGTATGGTTTCCTCCGCTGCACCTGCAGGGGTCCGCTCAGGGCCCAGAGGCTCGGTGTCCGTCACAGTCCAGATGGGAGTCACATCTGGCCCCCCGTCCCGCTGGTCTTCCTGCCACTGGCCGGGCTCTGGGCGGTCCCTCCCCGAGGATGGAAAACTCGGATCGGTTGCTACCATTTTTGCTGGACTGGGCTCCTGAAGTTTGTTAGCGAGACAAAGAAAATTCACACTTTTAACATTAATACAGGTACAATAATGTGGCTGTAAATTAACAGTTCATTCATGTTTGAAAACAGATTCTGTACAATAACAGACACTTTAAACGTTCTCATAAGCTTCATGCTTCATTCTGCTCTAAACACTAATTTTTTAGACACTGTTTTCTACTCTTGTCACTGTGTCTCTGTGATGTCATGGAGGGGGGATAAGACTAATTTCTGACCACAGATCCACGAACCACCTGCTGTTTAGGAGGGGCAGCCAATCGGAGGAAAGCTGGCTTAAAGGGGGAGGAGCTAAAACACATTATTTCAGAGTATTTTCAAACAGAGGATGAAATGAGGGGCTGCACTGAGGCTAAGAGTCAGATTAATAAGGATTATTTTGATCTGTGAATCATGCAAAGCTGGTTTACTGTTACATATTTTAGAAAGTCAAGTCCTCTGATTTCATTCAGAGTTCTCTAAACTCTTTTTTTCTGTCTTCATTTGGAAATGAAGTTGAAACTTTCAAAGGCATCAGAAAGTTTCTTCCTTTGTGTTTCTTTCAGGTTTTCACTGAGGAAGTATCGTCTAAACGTCTCCTGACAGGTGATTATTTACTGGCACATTTGTGGTTTTCATCTTAATAAGACCAGTCTTGATTCTTTGGTATAAACTTGTCTGAAATAAGCCTCATAATCAGCATGCGTGAACACAAAAACTGGACACTTTAACACATGAGCACAATACCTGATTGGCCACAGGCTCAACTTTGCGTTTCTTCTTCTGATTCTGTTTGTGAGTTCGCAGATAAACTGCCAGCTGCTCACTCCACCTGGAGACAAAACATGACACAAACAGCCAACTAAATCTTTATACTCACCCATTAATGATTAAAAAAATACCAGAATTAGTCTCATAATATTAACTTTTTCAAAATAAAAGCCCCCTTTTGCCTCAAAGCATGTGATTTCTCAAATAAAACCAGCCAGTTAGTTTTAGAAGGTAATCGTGATAAATACAGCCCTTCCTGTACAAATCAGTTTGTACAGGAAGCCATCAGGACGCCTCTAAATGTAATTCTTTTCAAAGTAAAAGCCTCCAAGTAGGTATAGAAAGCTACCAGGTAGGGCTGGGCAATATGGCCTATAATTCATATCGCGATATAATTTGAAGCATGTGCGGTAACGATATATATCACGATATATTCTTTTCTTCTGTATAACGTATTTTCCACACTAAGGCACACTTAAAATCATTTAATTTTCTCAAAAATCGAGAGTGTGCCTTATGTATGAATTCTGGTTGTGCTTACTGACCTCGAACCGATTTGGGCGTGCAGAAATGTTGCTGCTTTATTGGGTGTAACAATTAAGTTTAACATCGATGCATCCATGAAAACAGAATTTATTCAATTTAACGGAGTTAGAAGTTAACAGGAAGTTAGCTCGCTAGTTTCCACCTAAACATTTCATACCATGTTCTGACTGAGAGATTTTTGAAACTAATTAAAACGTACAGCTCTGCTACCACTTCCAACATAAATGAAGACAGAAAACTAAGCAGCAGTGGCGTTTGCAGGGTTACTGAAGTTGGACTACCTGGTATATAATGTTGTGCTACGTGATTGCTAGCGACACAGCTATGTTAGCATAACATTAGCACAGTGAAGCTGGAGGATGAACGCCAACTTTTTTTCCACTCGATAAAAGTTAACGTGAGGGATTTTGGTGGTTTGGGACAAATGCAATCGCATAGCACGATGCTATACACGAGGCAAACTTCAGTCAGGAGAACAACTGAGATTATTCATCCACAATACCAGGTTAGTTATTAATATACTGCAACAACATGGGAATAGAGCAGCTGCGAGAGAATTCAACATTAATGAATCAATGTTACAGAAGTGGAGGAAGCGCAGTTTTTGGCTTTCCCCATATTTCAAAAGTGCTTCATCTCTTTGCTATGACTGTCGCCCGCCATAATTTGCAGATGATAATGGTTGTAGCTGCGATGCTTTCGACCAAAACAGGCGTAGCTTGATGACATCATCAACATGCGCTATCGCGATAGAGCGATATAGTCAAAATCGCTATCGTTGGCCAAATTTATATAGTTTATATCGCCCACCCCTACTACCAGGATGACGAGGTATGTGAGAGTTTCTAAATGTGAAGCCCTATTTAGAGCAGAGTTGTCACGCTCATTTGAGCTTGAGGAATGAAACTGAGCTTTCTCTTTCTTTAACTACACATTTCATCTTAATATAATAATCAGCAGAGTAATTTCAAAAGTGTATTTCAGTTTTTGTACATGATAAAAAATCATTTTGTAGTAAATGAGAGAAATATGTCAGCATGTCTCTTGACTTAAATTGTTAAAAAAAACAACAACCCAAACCTACTGATAAAAATGGAAAAAACAGGAACTTATTAAATGTATGAAAATGCCATTAAATGTTTGGGTGGCCTTCAGTGGGCCAGACTGTAGATTTTACTGGGCTGATTTTGGTCCCTGAGTTAGACGAATTTATCAAAATAAACTTATATGTCCAGTTTTCAAAACAAAAGACTGTAGTTAGATACTGGAAGCAATGAAGATGCTTCAAGGCTGTCAGAATTTCAGAATAAAGGCCCTTAGTTAGTCATAGTAAATTACCACTGGGCTTTAACATGCCAACTTTTCAAAATAAAGCCTTTCTATATTTTTTTTTCAACTTGTGTTTTCAAGAAAGCTTCTCCCTTTTTGCTCATCTGTGCCCACACATGTCAGCAATCTCTTTTTTTAATGCTACTCTGAGGTTTTTATACCGACCCATTAGTGATGTCTTTATTGTCACCACGGATGAATACTTCCTGCTCTGGGGTGACGATGCAGAGGGCGTTCTTCTGGCCCGTCCTGGGCTCTGCATCGAAGATGTCTGTGCACACGTTCACGTTCACCGTCCCCTGTGGCAAAGTGCTGGGCTGCAGGAGAATCAGAACATCCAAATGATCCCTCCAGGGGTCAAAGAGCGAGTTAAGACGCCATGTTTACTAAAACTTCAGATTCGTGGCCGCTAAACAGAAAGCAGTTTGTGGTGTGAAGTGTGGAATGAAAGGGAACGGGATTTAAGGGGATCACAGAGAAACACAGAGGGGGGATGTGTGCATTAAAGGACGGGCTAAGCCCACATCATCTGCTGTGGTTGTGTGCACAACATCTGGCTTAAAGATGCCTTCTGGATCCCAACAAAACATACAGTAGATGCAGATGCATGCACAGGCTGGGGCTTACTGTACACTCCGTGTTATGTTTTATGTCTGCATTTGTTTGTAGTTGTAGTATCTGTGCTGTTTCTCACCAGCTCATCCAGAGCGAAGCTCAGGCTTCCGTCCTCGTACAGGATAAAGAAGCGCCGCTGCCATCTCTGACGATGAAGGACGGGAAACTAAAATCACCACAGGATCACACTAATGCCACACTCATGTGTTTTTTAAAAAGTTGACCTACCCTCGACCTCTGCATCGGGTTGTTAAAATCTGTCCCCTCTGGAGCCAAACACAGCCAGCCTGCATAGATGGGTTTGGCCTGGAAGGACACAGGACAGTGATGTCATATAGTCAGTGTTTTGAACTGTGTGGGTTTGATGCCTGTTGTTATTGTTGGTGGATTTGAACCTGTAGTCTGACAACAGAAACATGTACAAACCTGCCAAAAACACCTTCTGTTACGTCGTGGATCTGTGGGCTCTTTGTTTTTCCTGTTTCAATATTCACATGTTTGTTTGTTTGTTTTTATTTAGAAATATAAAGCGTCTCAGCTGTTTAAACTTTTTTTCTGAGTGACAGTACATCAATGATTCAGCACTTTGTAGAACCACCTTTAGCAGCAATAACCTGATGCATGGGTAGCCACAAAACTATGTCACAATTAGGGGTGGGTATCGTTTAGGTTTTATCCAATACCGGTGCCAAACCGGTACTTTTGAAACTGTGCCGGTGCTTAAAGAATGAAGAACACAAACTTTATCCAAAAACCTCTCATGTTTAACTGTTTTCCACTTTTTCTTTGGTCATTTTAGCCTTTTTGGCCAGGGTGAAGGGAGTATCTGCCATCAAACAAGAAGACAGCCGCATGTAGCTATGATGATGTTTGCTAGTTCACCTTACATGCATTAATGTAATAACACACGAACAACATTAAGCTCCTCACGCAGAGAAGAACGGCTGCTGCTGCATCATCATCCTCATCATTTCTGCTACACTGGCAGGGCTAGGGGCCAGGACTCTCCTCTTCAGGTTTTTGGGGGATGTTGCAAACTCCGGGTCCGATAACAGGCACCACACCCGCAGTAGATGTGCTCGATGTGAGGCCTCGCAGCAAGCTATCAAATACGGCGCATTTCTCGGCGTTTAAAAACAATGCTATGCGTCGCCAGGTGTTTCATCGGATTTGAGGTGTTACCTCCTTTGACAGTATCACAGTATCAGCTTAAAGCACTTGTTGCAGCTGCTGAGTTTGCATCTTTTGCTGTGAAGTACAGCCAGACTTTGACCGCTTCGCCTTGGGCATTTTTAATCTGTAGCTCTGCTCTAAAAGAACGTACGTACCTGGGCCCGCCTACTATCCTCGGAAACGTAAAATGATTGGCTAGAATCTAAAGTGTATCACAGCTCAGGAAAAAAATGCACCGAAATGTGCGCTGCTTTTCGGTCTGGTTACTACCGTTTATGTCAGAACCGGTGCTATCATGGCACCGGATACCGGTACCCATCCCTAGTCACAATATTTCAAGAAAATGTGTAATAATGATATTTATGAACATGAAGAAAACACTGGCAGCGCTCAGTGGTGATAGATACACCTATGGGATTAATTTGAAACTCCTACGTCGCTTCGTTCTTGAGTTATCACATTCAGAAACTTAGTTTCCACTTTACCCACGCTGCCCGCCCTGCCGGCAGCGTGGCGGCAATATCAGCCTTTTACATCTGACAGATAAAAAGTACCTAACAGTGTTTTATCTGAGACTGCAGCTCACAGGCAGCAGAGCAAAACAATGATGAGACAGAATAACTCCTTCAGCAGCACTGTAGTGCAATAACAGTGCCACAGCATAAGTCAGATGTAAGCACATAAATATCCTGGGATGTGTTTCCCCTGGTAATTTTCAGTAAAAGTACAGAATAACTTATTCAGACTTTAGTTTAAATTGACAAAAACAACCTTGTAACTCTTCAGGAGCTGCACAAAACCCTCACAATAAAACAGAATCACACATATCTCAGACTTGCATGGTTGTGGGGGACGTCTGGCCCACTCGTCTTTACGATGTCACTTCAGTTCATTGAGGTTTGCAGCACTGCTTTACATTCAGCTGTCTGCAGGTCCGACCACAGAGTCTCAGTCAGTTTGAGGTCTGGACTTTGAGTTATTCCACCACCTTGAGTCTTTTCTTTATCAGCTGGTGTGTTTGGGATTATTCTCCTGCTCAATCGCCCAGATGGCCTCACGTCTGACTCTAGAACACGTTGGTATACCGAGGAGTTCACAGTCTACTGAATGAACACAAGGTGCCCGAATCTTCATCCTTCCACCACTGTGCTGACAGTTGGTATGAGGCATTAATATGTTGATATGATAAGTCTGGTTCGGTGCATTGTGGTCAAACATCTCCACTTTACTCTCATCAGTCTAAAAACATTGTTCCAGAAAGCTTTGCAAACATAAGCCCTACAGATATTTTCATTTATCCTGGACCTCTTCCAAACCATCCACACTTGTTCAGTCTCTTTCTAATTTTACATTCATAAGCTTGAACATTTATCCTGCTAGCTGAGAGACTGAGATGGAGTTCTTGGGTCTGAGCATTGATCAGTAGCACCTGGGTGGTGTTTGCCCTCTAAGTGAGGTTGTACTTAGTTTTCACTTTTAACTCATGCCATGCTTTACACATTCGCCTAACCAGCAAAAGATCCCTGGTTTTGATTCCATGGGGAGACACAAATCCCTTTAGGATTCAGTGAGGAAGGACATCTGGCCAAAAGAGAAAAAAATCTGCTGTATCAAACATGGTGAGCTACCCGCTGTGGTGACCCAAAAGTATTAAATAAACATATTTATATTCTTTGTGCTTCCTCTTGTCTCAGACATATGGGTTCTTTTGTTTTCAAAGTCATTTTAAACATTAAAACGCTGGGAAAAAGTGCCACAATTACAGCAAAACAAGGAGGTTTTCTCTGAGCCTGCAGCGTCACTGGAAAACCATGTGTGGTGTTTGCAGGTTTGATGAACGGTGTCGAAATTACAGGGCCCGGCAAACGCAGGAGGGAGGGGGGACACAAAGTGATGGCATATTTGAACAATGTGAGGCATGTAGGAAGCTGTCACTATCACCTCCTTACATCACCTCGCCTTCATAAGCGTGTTTTCAGTCCTGACATGTTTTGCTCAGCACTAAGTACACAGGGCTGAAGCAGGCCTGGTAAAAAGATTATGTAATTTATTTTTTCCTCAGGCTTTTTTTTTTTGACAGATTGATGCATTTAAAAAATTTACAAGTAACAGAAAACCAATGAATTCCCAGTTTTTCCTTCATAAACAGAATTAAATGAAACTACAACTGTGAATGAAGGCATCTTTTATTCCACTAGATTTGCTTAGTAACTATTTATAAGTATTGATCCCAGAATACAAAGCAACAACCCTAACAGCACACCTTTAACTGGAATAACAGTTAACAGGATCAACAGTAAACACTACCTATGCATTGATGCATCAGTCTTAATCACATCATGTAATTTAATCAGAGTTCATTTACATATCCGGGTTTCCAAAGACTGCTACTCTACAGAACAATGGGATAAGGGACTGCAGGGAGGTTACTGTAGTGGGATTTAATCTATTCTGGGTGCAAAGTTTCAATTTTTGTTTCTCCCTTGTCCTAGGAAACTCATTACCCAGCCATATTTTTGCATTCCTGAATCATAGCTGTGGAAGCATTTTTCACATAATAAAACAAACCCCGATCCCTTACCACCAACCTTAGTTATTAATTTGGACACAGCTCCTAACATTGATGAAATGGTTTAAAAATGAACTAAAAACTTAAAGTCAACATTTCTTTTTAAGTTTTTTACATTTGTAGTATTTTAGGCTATAAAATTATACCATATAATCTAAAAGTAAAGAAATATAAAACAATCATGTTAAAATAAATAAATAGAATATGTTACATAGTAAATCTAGAAATCCATTAATTAAAAACGTAATAAAAAATAAACCGCTGGTTTGGTAAAATAAAGATTAAATAACTTTAAAAGTCTGATTTTTATGCCGAAGACCACGGAAAAATAGTTTATAGTTTTATTGCGGACCTTTCGACTTGAAGGGAGGCTGATGTGGGACTTTTATATATTCTGGGAGACATAGGACACTTTGAATATATAGACTTCCTGACACGAACATTTCAGAGATAAAATAAAACAAAACATGACCTTTTCTGATTCTTTTACTGATCAACCAAAATGAAATCTTAAAGTTAGCATCTTCATATTTAATATTTGCATGTTTTTAGACTAAAGCTGGCGATTTAATGATAACATGTTTTATCCAGAAAGCTCACTAATCCAAACAAAAGTGGCTAAACGTTATGACAGGAGCACCTGAGGTGATCGTGAACTCACCTGCTCCAGGTCGTGGTCGTTGAGCAGATGGAGCTCGCGCGACTTGAAGCAGTTCTGACATTTGCTCTTATTAAAAATATTCGCCTGGAACTTGCTGCAGGGAGTCGCCGCCGCCTTTTCCCCGGACATGTTTCGGTGAGCGCCGCTTCTCCTCCGCGGGGACAGATCCAGACACGGCCCGCTCTCCTCCTCCTCTTCTTCGTCTCCCAGTTTAGTAAAGCGGTTTCTCCTCGAACAACATCTGTCACACTGAGCCGCGCGCTCCTGTCGTCATG
Organism: Neolamprologus brichardi; assembly: GCF_056152115.1. Taxonomy (NCBI): domain Eukaryota; kingdom Metazoa; phylum Chordata; class Actinopteri; order Cichliformes; family Cichlidae; genus Neolamprologus; species Neolamprologus brichardi. The sequence goes on from NC_142107.1 coordinate 22,343,090, forward strand.
GTCATGGCCTCTGACGTGATACCGCCACTCCGCTTCCGATCGAAACCTTCAAAATAAAGCTGATTTTTAACGGTTTGTTTTAACTTTAAGATAAAACTCACTGCTAAAAAACACATACAGCTGTTACACATCCATTAAACAGTAATGTTTTATAAAAAAGAGAAAAGTAGAGTTTACAGCGTCATCTACTTCTGTCACAGCGGTTTAAGTAAGACCTGCGCTCAACTTCCGGCTTACACCTACAAAGTAAAATCGACTATTAATGGAGTTTCCTTCCTTAATTCCGTAATTTTTACAGAAATGAATATTAATTAACTAATAATAATTCATTAATAATTAATTATGTTTAAAACAACAAATATTTGAGCAAAGTTGAGGATAAAGTTTGAAAAAAAAAAGCGGCGAAATCACCTCACCTTCTGGTCACACCTACAAAATAAAATTCATTACTATTGTTTTGTTTTTTTTTACAATCTTACACACACACACGCACAAACAAATAAATATTAAATATTGTTTTTATTTACTTGTCCAATTGTGAAATTTTGCTGAAATAATAAAGATTTAAAACATAGCACATTTATTCTGAAATGCAGACAAGCATTGGCCAGGTATCCTATAATATCAGTACATCATACCTGCATTGACAGGAGTCATACGATGCATATCTACATTAATACTGTAATACTGCGCTGTAATAGGCTTTATTTATTTTGACAGTATAAACAGGAAATGAAAGGACACATTACATCTAGTTTGAATAGATAAACTGACCTTCAGAGCAAAACCTGTTGTTCTTACCAACACTTATAATATGGATACTAACACTAAACACAAGTTCAGAACAGCAGTGTGATGCCATCACATTAACTTAAACCTTTCAAAATAAAAGACTGCTTTCTAAAGCTCTACCTGTAATGTTTACAGCACTTAGAATCAGAGGGAGAGCAGCTGGATGTATCATTTATCTCATGAAAATAAAGGAGGTGAAGGACCACACAGTAATTAACACCACATATATTAAGCCAACATTATAATCAATGAAACACAGCAAGTGCTCATAAAAGAGTGACCTCTGGTCCCTCCATCCATCTATAAAGGGTTAACATTAAGGACAAACTAATTATTATCTCAATAATCTTATCATTCATCTTTATTTAATGAGTATGTCCAGTTACATCTGATGTGTCCTGGTCACAGATAGTTCAGAAATAAAAACATCACAGCAGCAGCCAGGCGGTGGATGCAAGCATTTATTTGAGGCGATGGCGTGGAAGGATGGGGAGTCGTACAAACTAAACATGTTTTAAACCTTTGAACCATTCAAAACTGTAGAAAATACAGCAGTGTGTTTATCACCATCTGATGTGTTCTGTTTATTACAATAAAATACACGTTTGACTACAGAACATCGCTGCATGTGCAAATACGGGCTTTCCTTCCAGTCTCTGGTGTCTTAGTTCATATTTGTGTGCCTGCACTTTCTAAGCAGATTTAAGATACTTCAGAATAAATTAATTTCATACATTTTTCTTCAACAGATGCAAAACAGCAGCACACAAACAATAAAGCTTAAAAAATGCTCAGTTGGCTATCTACACAACTTAAAGGTGCTTTTCTCAGCATGTGTTCATCTGCTTTGTGGTTTTAATTAAGACCATGGTTACTTCGTCTGATTTTGAAAATTAATTTCTGAATATTTATGGTTAGACGGACACAGTCGACCTTTTGTTAAACCCTTGCACCTTTTTTTTACTGTCACTACATCAGGTTATTCACAAAAATAAAGCAGGAAAGCGACATGATGTGTGGAAACTGATTAAAACCAACAACGGAAGAAGCGAATATTACTTTTTTAAATTTTAACTTCTAGTCCCCAAATCATGGACTTCCTGTTTAATAGAAAGAAACTCAGTCAAGCAGCAGAAGGCGAAGATTTGATGAGCCGAATCTGCCTCCCTGTAAGAAAAACTAACCACTTAAGTTAGGACATTTTATCAATACTAGGTACTAACTAATACTAAAACTAAGATACAACGTAAACATTTTTATTAGCTGTTTGGCTCCATTCATTCAGTTTATTGAAAAAGTCACACTCAGCCCCCTGCTGGTCTTCTGGATGAACTACAGCCACATTTGGGAATAACAGGAAGTGGAATCGCTCTCTAATAAATGTAGAAAACTGTTCAAATGCATTTAAAAATCTTATTTAAAGGTCTGAAACACTGCTGCATCCCCTATGAAGGCAGCAACGTATAAAATATTTCTGAGTTTTAGTAAAACAGCTAGCTTTCATGATCACGAGTTCTGATCCTTACCCAGGTCAAAGTTATCAGTAATCAATAATAAATTAAGCTGAAAAGTGCTGCAAATAATGATGGAGCTACACAGCTTGGCCAGAAGGAGGCGTTTTTGTTTTGTTTCTTTTACCTGTAACCTAACAAAGTGTCACGACAGCCAAATACACATTTGTTGCTCTAACAAAGTTCCTCTAAACCCCAGCAGACATCCTGAAACTGCTCTGGGGACTTTTTTTATGACACATTATCAAAATTTACTTTAATTTCAGTGACGAGCGGCACATTAAAACTGCTTGTGGAGAATCACAAATCAAATCTGATAAAAAAAATAAATAAAAAAATCCCCAGATGCTGTCTGCACTTCTCACATTGTATTTTTTAAAAACTTTGATGTTTTTTTTTGTAATCCTCTCATTCGTCGTGAACACTGGTGTCTTCTACGTTCCTGCCAACTTTTCAACCAATCAGTGTTTGACCCACGCATGGGGTCGAATAAATACTCACAGGTCACAGCAGTTCAGCACAGCTTACAGCTCACAAAGCTAACTTGGTCCTGCCCCTCAGCAGGCTTCCCAAAATTGGCTAATCAGAATAAGGTAAGCGTTTTAGGAAGGAAGGGGGGGTGTCTTAAAGACGCAGGATCTACAATGGTGTGTTTCACAGAAAGGATGAAAGTGAATAACAGTGTTTTTGAACAGAATCATGCAGAACTGCTTTAGTGGAGTCCCAGAATAAAGGTGCAGAGTTAGAAATGAGAACATACACCCCTCAGGTGGAGGGTTTAACCATGGGTCAACTGTCCCTTTGTCTGATCAAAAGTTTCCAGCTGAAACTTTTCAAATTTGGTTTTGATTACTCTCGAATTAAAGCAGCTTTTAGTGTTTCGCCAATCGAATGTATCTCTGATAGTATTTACAAAGTCGCCACTCAGGCTTTACTGACATGAAACAAGTCAACATTTGGTCTATGTAAGCAGCACACAGCACTGTATATGTTTAAGGAACATTAACATGTGACATATATAGCAGGAAATATTACTCTCGAAAAATAAATAAATAAATAAATGAACACGTTTCTTTTTCTCAAAGCCACGGAAGAAACATTACGATGGCTTTTCAAACCCGACATGAACGTTTGTGCTCAGGAAGAAAATCCAAACATTTGACGGTTGTTGTTTTTTTCTCGTACAGTGCATACTTGATAGATAGCTACTCTGAAATTGTCAGGCAGTATTAGTGTAGGTAAGATACATGTCACATTCATTCTACGGCAAATGTTATGTATACTAGAGTATCTTTTAAGTTCAGAATGAGTTCACTCACAGTCTGGGTGTTAGGCAAAAGCTGGAAGTTATTTAGTACTGAAGACACACACACACACGCACACACACACACACACACACACTGCAGTCCAGCAATAAAACTGCTCCAGCTCTGGTCTCTAAAGGACAGGATCACGACGATCAGAGGAGGAGGGAAGCAGACTGACGCCCAGCCCACAAACGGAAAACAAGGAGGGACGTGTCTGTGCTTTCAGAACTCGTGTCTGTGGTACATGTCGGGGTCGTAGTATTTGGTGACCACCACTCTGTTGGCAAACTTGCGTCCAGTGAGGGCTTGCATGGCTTTCTGACAGTCTGCAGCAGAGACGTACTCGACGAAGATCTGAAACGAAAAAGCGCCGGTGAGTCCTGAAGAATTGATGCTACTTACGCTTTAGAATATATTTTCTGACTATAAATCCAACGCCCCCTCGATGGCGGCTCACTGGACATGTACAGTAAACATCACCTTTCCGCAGCCGGGTACTTCCACGCCGTCGACAGGCCTGGGGATCTCGATGGAGCGGACAGTGCCGTACTTGCAGCACTCCTCGCGGATGTCCTCGAGGATCTCCTCGTAGTCCTCGTCGTCCACCAGCTCCTCGGGCATCACCATATTGAGAAGGCACAGCACCTCTGTGGGCATGCCAGAGTTCTGGAGCCTCTGAAGCCCAGGCACCTGCAGCGTCACCGGCGTCTCTATGATGGAGGTCTGCGGCGCACACACAGCATAAAAACGCTAAAGCTGAGGCCTCAAAGTGCAAAATCCCAAACCAGTGGCTGGCAGCTTTCCTCTTTTATACACAGACTATGCTATGATGCAACAAATGAGACCACAGGTTCATGTTGCCACTTGTACTCACAGGATTGGCGTTTTTAGCTCCCACGCTCGCCCTCTGGACGATCAGCTTTTTGTCGCCCAGCTGCATCCCATTGAGCCCGGCTACAGCCTGATGAAGAGCAAACACACCTGTAGCCAAACGGCACAGCTCAAGATCCCACCGAAACACTTCATCGCCGTTACCTGATCGGTGGCGCTGATGTCTACGTATTCGCAAAAGGCGTAACCTTTCGACAGTGACGTGGCACTGTCCTTCACCAGGTTGAACGCTTTGAGCGGCCCGAACGACGTCAGGAGCTCCTTAACCTGCAAACAAGAGTCCGGGAGCGAGATCTGAGCTGGAGAACTCACCGCCGGATGTGTTTGTCTACTCAGTGAATTCTAAATGTCCATTTGAGACTCGAAAGCAGTTTAAGACCACGACACATAGAAGCTGAATGTGAGTCACTCGTAAGGTGCTGGGCTGATCTGTACACACTGCTGGAGCATTTTACACTGTAAAGATTTCTCACTACTACGCTGCTTCCTGGGAAAACACAGGAACAACACCAGCACATAAAACTGTTCAAAGTCCTGAGAATGATCAATAACTCTGCAGCTTATTTCACTTTGTCGGTTAATCAATTAAATACAGGCTTTGTGTCATTTCCCCATTTTGCTGAAACAGTGTTTCCCACATATAGAATTTCCTTTGGCCTGACAAAAGTATATCTGGGGATTGATTTAATAGTGCTGCTTATATTTTGAAAATGTAATCGCTGCTGCCTCGCTTGATGTGCAGGAAGCTGTGATGGCGGTCTTTCACGTCATTCAGCTGCTCACAGGAAGTGACAATTCCTCGCTTCCTCGTCATAATCTATGAATAAACCATACATGCAAGCAGGGTGGAGGAGTCGCCACCTCCTCATTTGCATTAACTTTTTGGGCTATTTTATGCAAATCAAGCTAATCTGGTTATGTGACTCCTCTAAAAACGAGAATAAACACAGAGATGCTTGTTTCGCACCTCAAATGTGTTTTTTCTGTGTTTTAGTAACCTGCAAGAAAGCCTCCAAGCAAGCTGCCATGCTGGTTTTGTTTGGAAATCTACATCAGTACAGGAGGCTAAAGGAGAGGCACAGCACTGGCCAATCACTGATGTCTCTTTCTAATCACTCTTGAAAAAAGGTTGTACCAGGAGTTTCTCATCCTGCTAACCCAGCTGCACTGCAACTATTCCCGGCAGCACCGGTCCTTCTCCTGCTCTGGAGAACCTACTGTGAGGCTGCAGAGCAGGACGAGGACGACGTCACCAGTTAAAGATGGTGGAGTCGGAGTTAGGGCTGGGCGATATATCGAGTTTTTAAAAAATATCGATATATTTTCATACGAGATATAAGATGTGACAATATCCTTTATATCGATATAGTCTATGTTACGTTATAATTATACTTGTGGAGCCACACGTTTGCCTCTCATTCGTCCACTTTTGTCTCTACGCAACGTTGCTCGGCCTCGCCTCTCCTTCACTGAACACAGCTCCCCCTCCTCCCCCATAGCTTTACCTGCAGGCAGCGACAAGATGGACACGGCAAATCTCCGTTAGCGAGTTGTGGGGCTGGACGGTGTCAACGTGTTAGCGAGCTAACCGCGCTAACGAGCTAACCATGCTAACGGCCTAAAATCCCTTCATTTTCTCAAAAGTTGACAGCGCGCCTTATGTATGAATTCTGGTTGTGCTTACTGACCGCGAACCGATTTTAGGTGGTACACGGCGCTCAGCAATCTGTCAAAAAATGTTTTAGTACGACTTTGGTAAGCTACGGAGATGCAGCGCTTGATAGATTGTCGGAGCATTACGGCTACCGTAGTCTGGACCCTCGCGGAGTGATACCTACTGTGCTTCAACGTAATATTACCGTATTGTGTGTGTATAAGGGCCATAAAGAGGATTTCAAACTCAAGGCTGTCAGTCACGCAGTAGAAGTTGGGAACAGAGCAGCTGTGAAATCTGTCTTTGTTATTATGCTCAGCCTCTGTTAGTTTACATTTTGACTGCACAATTATGAGCTTTTTGTTATGCACAAAAACAATGTTTTCTTTTATTTATGGAGCATGATTATTTAATAAATGCTCATAATTTCTTTTTGAGTAATTTCTTCATGTAAATCTATGCTGTATGTAAATAAAAATGCCTGTGTGACATCTGGGACACAGTGTGACTTATGGCTTTAAAAAAATATCGAGATATATATCTTATATCGCCACCCAGCTAAAAAATATAGAGATATGAATTTTAGGGTCATATCGCCCAGCCCTAGTCAGAGTCTGTTGTGCTATTGGATGATAGACTCCCTGGAGAGGCAACAAGCAAGTACTACATAATCCTCATTTCTGATTCTTTCCATGACCATGATTTACTAAACGTTCTATAAGACCTGAAATTAGTGACCGAGGCCATAAAGTCATTAGGAAAACGTTGCTGAGGTATACAGTCGACACTCTCCTGTCCAACCAAAGGAGGAGAGAGGAGTCGCCCCCTGGAGGCTTTTACGAAGGAGGCATGCTTAAAGTTATATTGTAACTTTAAGCATGCCGTAATGTTACTGTAAGGGTTTACCTTACAATAGAAAACACTTTGAGGAAACTGTTGTTGGCCTAACATAAATAAAACTGAACTGAATTCTACATTAACTTTCAGATCAATAAGCTACATCCATGTTTTCTACCATCTGTGTTTGTAACTTTGTACTGATTATTTGTAACCTTTAGTGTGTGCGTGGCTCCTCCCGAGCGCAACCACTACAAATTAAATTCAGATCTGTGGGAAACACTGTAAAATATGGAGTCTATGGATAATTTAGAGGCTGGAATGACTTAATTTTGTGGTATTTTAGCTTCAAAACAGACAATCGATTGAAGTGTTCAAACACGGGCAAATATATAAACAGATATGCATATAATAGTAATCCCATATTCAGTAGATGGTGTTAAAAAAAAGAACTAAACTTCACCAACACAAACCCCCAAACCTCAATGATCAATCCCCGGATCTTAAACGCGCTCCAAAAGCATGATGGGAGAAAGAAAGTAGCCTGTGAGCGACCTGCGGACTCGGAGTGTATCCGTGTGAGGACCAGAATGTCTTACTTGCCTTGTGTTACATGTTGGCATGGCAGCAGTAGATGAGTACTACTGAACAAATTATGAGCGCAGACTTAACGATCTTACAGGCCCCTAGCTGGGGACAAAGTGGGGGAACAAAAATGAAAGAGCTGTGAGTATCAACGCAGTGGCAGTGACTGCAAGTATTAAGAAAAAATAAGTCAGAGAATCACAGACATCAGGCTGCATGTGCTCTGCAAACTAACTGAGGCTAAATGAGACAGAATGGACAGTTAGAATTAAGTTTCTCTGCGTACAGGTGCACAAAACAAACTGTTTTTGTAGTCTTTAACAAAGGGAAAGGCCACCTTTTGTTTGAGCTGCTGCAGCGTTTCTGGAGTTGTTTACTGACTTTCTACGTCCTTTCGTGAGTATGTAGTCAGGAACTAAATTTCCATTTAAATGTACTTTTTGTAATGACTCTTATTTTAATTAAAATCAGGGGGTGTGTTGAAATGTTTCTGGGAAATTCTGATATTATTTCCAGATTTGCCTTTCCCATGATGCCACTGTAAATAACAATGTTCTTATCATTCAAGTAACTGAATGGGGTGTTTTATGAATCCTTCTGTATATCTATGAGTCTCACTGTTCCAAAACGGAGGGGTCCTGATTGCAGAAGCACTTTACTTAACAGCCAGGCCTCACCTGACACTGAGGCTGCGAGCTGGCTCATAAGAGCTCAGCATTTCATATTAAAGTAAAACTTTAACATCTGAAACATGCAGGAAGCTAGTGCAGAGATGCCCTATTTGATGAACTGCTTCATTACGAGGCTAAACTGATATATAAATGTTACATTTTAAATTGACAAACTGCACCACCTGGTGGTAGAAATTAGTACTGCACTAAAGTACGCCCAGCTGTAGCTCAATTTCAGTCGATATCTCCTCAACATTCAGAGGAGTTCTCCATATAAACTTATATATAAATCGTATATATAAGTATATATAGCATTTATATATATTAGTGCTGTCAACGTTAATCTCGTCAAAATGACGTTAACGCCATAACCGCATTAATGCGGCAAATCTCCGTTAGCGAGTTAACGCGGATCGCCCCGTGCAAGGGCTGCACGGCGTCAACACGTTAGCGCAGTTAGCGAGCTAATGCGTTAGTGCCGTGCAGCTATATATATATATATATTTCGTTAAAGGCACCTACCAATCAACAAACAACAGAAAAATCCAGAAAGGCGAAGAAGAAGGATTTTTTTAACCTCTTAAGGTGGACTTTTTCTTTGATAATGACCCACTGGAATAAATACCACAAAGAAGTAACTTCATGTCACTTTATCAGCCTGCTGTTTAAATAAACTGGACTTTGCTTACCTGTCTTAAATCAGTAAGCTTAGCATGAGAAAGGTGTAAGGAGTTTGCTTATATTTAATGATTAATGTAAAATCAGAGAGTCACCAAAATAAAAGCTGTGACATTATGGAACACAGGCACAAGCACTGTATGTTGTGTTGTTTTCTATTTCGTGCTTTTACACCATGCGCTCCCTTCAGCTATTTTCACTTCCATCAGAAGCCTTGTTACTCGAGACTAACCATATTTTCTTTTTTATATTTCTCTCGTCACAAAGAAATGTGAAACGTAAAACATACTACGCATGTTTCAGGGTGACAAAAACCTCATGTGAGCGTAAAGTGAGGAAAGCTGAGCGCAGCTGTTCAGCCTGCGCTCAGATAAATACCTGGTCGTCATTAAGGTAGTTGGGGAGGCCTCCTATGAACAGTTTATGAGGGGAATCGGGAACAACAGTGGAGACGACGCCTACACGAACCACGAGAAGAGAAAACAAACAAATCGCAAAGCAAATATGAGCTTACAAAGCACAAAAGATCCATGAAGTAAAATCTAATCTGCTTATTTCCAGCTAGTAGAGTAGCTTTGCATGACTCACAGTTCAACAAGCTCCTGCCCCTTTAAACTATCTTTCTTCTGATTGGATTTCAATCAAAAGAATGTGTGGGGATGCTAAGGCTGTGTGATTAGTCAATAACGATAATCTTGACTATTTAACACGATTATTTACTAATCTATCATGTTTCATGCCTTCTGAGCATCACATGTAATTCAAACGCAAATAAAGAAACCGATGTGGAGGTGGTGTAGAATACAGGCTTGTTCAGAAGGGGAGGTGGGGTCTGATTGTGGGGGTGGTGTTCTTGACCCTAAAGCAGCGGTCCCCAACCCCCGGGCCTCGGACCGGTACCGGTCCGTGAGTTGTTTGGTACCGGGCCGCGAGAGTTGAGGCTCAGGTGTGAAATGTATGGTTTTCAGGGTTTTTATCGGTTTTCAGCGTTATTTTGTTATCGTTTTTATTGTTTACTCAGTTTTCCTGGGTCTTTTCACGTGTGTTATGAATAAATCTTCTTTTTTTCGGTACCGGTACTAGTTTTATTTTGTTGTATTTATCCGCGACACCTTAAAGGCCAGTCCATGAAAATATTGTCGGGCATAAACCGGTCCGTAGCGCAAAAAAGGTTGGAGACCGCTGCTCTAAAGCCCATCTCACAAGGTCATCCCAGGACGTCCAGGCAGCAGGACTAACATGCTTTGGGAGACCTGTGACAAAGAAAAATGGGCCAAGACCCTGAGACTTCCTTTAACCTTGTGCTCATTGGGCCTCATGAAATCACAGGTGTTGTCAGATATAGATGGGAAATTGTACTTGACTGGTTTGAGCTCAGTATGACACAAGCGAAAGCTGAAGTGATGTTTTTGTACTGCTGTCACTGAACTCTGTCTCAAATCTAGACTGAACTAAATCAGATCTGAACTGGATTTCTCGGATAAAGCTGTGACGTCTCAATTATAATAAGAAGTTTCTTCATCTCCGTCCATTTTCATCAGTCATCGTTTCATCCCAACTACTCTGAAACTAAACAGAGGAGTGGCCACAGCAGAGATAGAAGCTCGCTGTGACGTCCTGCAGAGCTCATCCTGGCTAACATGAATATCCACCATTAAAAGAACTTGTATATGTCAGGAAATAAGGTCTGGCTTCATGTAAGAACAGGTCATTTTAACTCTAACTAAATTTAATGACGTTAAATGACACTGGATAACTCTGAAGAGAAGAAGAAGAAAGCATCGGAGTCAAACCTGGGACGTGGAACGCCGGCTGCTCTGAGATTCCGGGTAACGGCCGATAGTCGTGAGGTCGTCTGATCTTGAGCGACTGACCCTGGAAAATGATCCCATCGAAGGCCATGGCCTGCGTCGTCTCATCCACAGACCGAAACTAGGAAAGAAAGTCGCAAGAACAATTCTAATCACACCTACTAACACGACTGCTTCAGCAGGAATCTGATAAATCCTACAGTGAGCCGTTACCGAGGGTGAGATTTAACCTTCGGCTCGTCTGTGAAGAATCGCAGCAGAAGCCAAAACTGTGCAGACACCACGCACGTGTATGCGCCTCACGTTAACTAGTGCTAAACAGCAGCTCAGACCTCTCACACAAGCTGCTTGTGCTCAGAACTGAACATGACGTAATGTTACTGTGAGAAGGACGGGTGATTTCAACGGTCAATAAAAAATAAACAAATGAAAATGTAGATAAATAATAAGCACACAACAAATATTCTTTAAAAAGTTTAATTATCTACCAACAGAAAATAATTCGTTAAAAATAGTTCAGTAATAGAAACCCTCACCTCTAGGAAAGCAAAGTTCTTATCCTGGTTAATCTGCACGGCGAGAACGGGGTTACTCGGGGCTTGTGAGAGTCCCGCGAGGCGCATCTGGGCGTTAAAGAACTCGGCCATGGACTCCTGAGGAGACAGAAATCAAACCTGAGGCGCCGCACCAGCAGGTCTGTTTGGTACGAATCTACAGCGACCACGAGAGTACCTCGGTCACTCCAAACGGGATGTTGCCAACGTAGAGGCGCCTGGCTTGTCTCGTCATCTGACTGCCGACTATGGGCACTTGTGTCGGGGCTGCAGCTACTCCAGTAGTGGTGGACGTTGCCAGCAGAGCTATTGTTGGAATCTGGCCGGCCGCTGAGGAAACACGAAGGAGGGACAGTGTTTGCTGCCAAATAGCTGCACACAGACGCCACTATTAATGTGTTTCAGGGATAACTATCCCACAGTCAGACTGCAGAGCAACAAACACGTCGTTTTGTGAAGCACAGCGAGTGTTTAAAGGTGTCAACGTGGTTCAGAGCTCATCACAGAACAAACACGAGCATAGATTCAGTCAAATCTGATTGAAAAACTACAAAAAACATAAAATAATTTGGTCTAGATTAACACAACCATCTCTGAATCCACCAATCACAGTGCTACCAGAGCCATGTTAATGGGTTATAGAATGAGATGATATGCTCATGTGTTTCCTGGTTTGGCTGCCGATTGGCTTTTGGAGCAGGGACAGCAAAAGCACCAGTACTCAAAGAGCGCCATGGCTCTCTCACAGCGTCCCTGCATTAGATAATAACAGCAGACATCTCCATCGGCCAGCCCACATCCAACCGTCACACCTCCTTCACGCTGTCGCTGACCAGCTGTGCAGAAAAGAGGAAGAAGCCAAGCACTGCCTGTTCAGATCAAGCAAAGCAGAACGAGAAGCACAGACTGACAGTTTTCATTGTTTTTTAAGCTCCGGTTACAAAGAAGCTCTTTGTGCGTTTAACCTGTCTCCTCTGCAGCCGTGGCCGAGCTGAAGGATCAACAACAGCACAAACACAAACCAAAGTAGCCGATTCCTTTATGTTCTTTTTACACTGAACCCTGGTGGCAGTGAACGGCAAAAACACGCAGACAGCGCTGTAAACACGACTGTTTCAGCTGGTTCGGGATTTACGGCAGGTTGTCTGACTTCTCAAGCCCACATGTGAAGTAGCGAAGCTCAGATCGGGGTTCAGCGTTGGAGAACAGATGAGTTAGAGAGCTGGGGAGCAGCAGAAACTCACTGCAGCTCTGCTGAAGTCTGATTTAGAGGCTAAAGAGGCAAAGAGAACACGTCGGGTACCTTGCATAGCTTTATATTGCATTGGTGTGATGTGTTCAAAGCCAGGAGGAGGCACGTCCCAATATTTGCAGGTCCTTTTCTTCCTCGTTCGTCTTGGAGAGTGGCTGCACGCAGAAAACACAAAAACATCTGCGTGAAACCTTTCAGAGGTTACGTGAACACAGAAAAACCAGCAGAAATATCTTAATAGAATAGAATAGAATTCAACTTTATTGTCATTGCACATGTCACAGGTACAGGGCAACGAAATGCAGTTAATAATGATGTCATCACAGAAAAACTTGTTCATCTTTTGCAGTGTTTGCTTTTTTTTTTTTACAATTGAGTTGTTTTTAACTGTTGAATTTCCTGAACTAATTTATCTTTAAAGCCAAAGTGTTCATTTTAGTTTTGTTATATTTTATTTTATTGAGCTGCACGAGTTAATCTGTGCTGTTAGAGGTCAGGGGTCTCAAGCTGAGCCACATTCAGTCCACTGGACTGCTGAAGCTTCTCTTTCTATCACTCTAAAGATGCTTAACTCCACATTTAATCCTTGTGACACCTTAGCGTAAAAATAAGAAGTGCAATTTCAACAGTGTGGCTCATTGTTTCTACAAAACGCTGCTCTAGTAAATGAAAAAAATGTGTTGCCTCAAATCAACTCTTTGGGTTTAAATTGTGATAAATAAATGTGTAAAACTACAGAAAACCTTCTGGTAGCTCATTGGCCAGGCCGTCCTTATGTTTGACACCCCTGTGTTTAATGTTTTGGCTGCAGGAATATCCAAATCTCTGGGGCAAATAAAGAGTATCTTATCTTTATGTGGCAGTGATTGGAATGACATCTTTTGCTACTTTATGAATTCAAAAATATTGAATTCAGAATTCATTCATTCAGTAATGAAAACAAACATTTGTTTCACTTTGTTTATGGTCTGAGGATCTACAAACAAACACGGTGTAGGAAGGCATGCTGTTTTCCACCTGTGCTTCTTGTGGTCTCGGGAGGAGCTGCGGCGATCCCGGCTCTTCCTGTCCCGGCTACGGCTGCGTTTCTCCCGGCTGCGGCTACCTCGGTCTTTGCTCCAGCTGCGATGCTTGTCACCTCGTCCGGGAGAGCCGCTGCGACTCCTCTTCTTGTGCCGCTCCCTCTCTCGCTCTGTGAGGTCAGGAAAAACACGGGATGACAAACACGACAGAGCAGCGGCGCTTCTTTTTTCAGCGATAAAACCAAATGTTTTCAGGCTGTACCAACACCGCTTTACTCTGAGAGAGGTTCGGGTACACTCCGAATGATTTTACTCGTCCACCTCACCTGAGATCAGCCTGGTGCCCAGGAAATAAAACTAAGTTGACATCTCTAGTTTCACAGGAGTTTGCCCGGAATATTGGAAAGCTTCAATAAACTCAGAGTTCAACATAAAAATTTTCCCATCCAGGCCAGTAGATCAGAGTTTTACTGGCCTCTTCTACTTACCGGCAGCTTAATCTCAAAGAATATTACTGAATTTATCAGCACATTTAGGGGATAATATAAAAGTATAAGAGAGGAAAAACATCAGCTAAAGCAGTGCTAGAGCAAATACTGAGAGCGGTGGCTGGATTTAAAGATACAGACAGTTTTCATTTCTTCCTCATTCAGTTGGCTGTCGTGCCATCGCCATCAGTGACCAACCAACCCTAACCTGCTGCTCTGGAGATGGACAACAAGGACCTTGTTATGGACAAACTTTAAACAGATGTTTCTTTTGTACCTTAAAGACTTGAGAGATAAAAGACTTTACACATATTCAGACAGACAGCACAAGGTTAGAGTCTCTGCTGATGAAGTCCTGAACATCAGGACTTCATGTGAGGACTCAGGGCTGTGTGTCGGACAGGGTCGTCTGCAGTACGGGGGCCCCACGGGGAACGGTTCTGGCTCCGTTCCTCTTCACCATCTACACTGCAGACTTCTCCCACAACTCCACCCAGTGCTTCCTGCAGAAGTTCTCTGATGACTCTGCAATAGTCGGCCTCATCGCTGATGGGGACGACAAGGAGTACAGAGGACTGACTCAAGACTTTGTGGACTGGTGCCAGCTGAACTACCTCCAGATCAATGTCAGTAAAACCAAGGAGCTGGTGGTAGACTTCCGCAGGCACAAGCATCCTCCACTGCAACCACTGGACATCCAGGGTATGGACATTGAGGCGGTGGACAAATACAGGTACCTTGGTGTTCATCTGAACAACAAACTGGACTGGACTCATAACTCAGACGCCCTCTACAGGAAAGGACAGAGCAGGCTGTACCTGCTGCGGAGACTCAGGTCGTTTGGAGTAGAGCGCCCACTCCTGAAGACCTTCTATGACTCTGTGGTGGCCTCAGCCATCTTCTATGGCAGCGGTCTCCAACCTTTTTTGCGCCACGGACCGGTTTATGCCCGACAATATTTTCACGGACCGGCCTTTAAGGTGTTGCGGATAAATACAACAAAATAAAACTAGTACCGGTACCGAAAAAAAGAAGATTTATTCATAACACACGTGAAAAGACCCAGAAAAACAGAGTTAATGATAAAAACGATAACAAAATAACGCTGAAAACCGATAAAAACCCTGAAAACTATACATTTCACACCTGAGCCTCAACTCT
This sequence comes from Neolamprologus brichardi, assembly GCF_056152115.1. Taxonomy (NCBI): domain Eukaryota; kingdom Metazoa; phylum Chordata; class Actinopteri; order Cichliformes; family Cichlidae; genus Neolamprologus; species Neolamprologus brichardi. Next base: position 22,358,304 of record NC_142107.1, read on the forward strand.
CGCGGCCCGGTACCAAATGACTCACGGACCGGTCCGAGGCCCGGGGGTTGGGGACCGCTGTTCTATTGTGTTTTCTGCTGGGGCGGCAGCATCTCTGCTGGGGACAGGAAGAGACTGAACAGGCTGATCAGAAGGGCCAGCTCTGTTCTGGGATGCCCTCTGGACCCAGTGGAGGTGGTGAGTGACAGGAGAATGGTGGCTAAGCTGTCATTCCTGTTGGACAACATCTCCCACGCCATGCATGAGACTCTGACAGCACTGAGCAGCTCCTTCAGTGGGAGACTGCGGCACCCACGGTGTGGGACGGAGAGATTTCGCAGGTCTTTCCTCCCCACTGCTGTCAGACTCCACAATAAAGACTTTTGTAGCTGATCAAACACACAAACCCACACATGTGCAATAAGACTGCTATATGTGCAATTCTTCTTCTGACGAAGTTGTATTTTTGTATTTTCCTACTCAGTTGTATATAGTATTTGTATCTCTATTTTATTCTATTGTATATATTATTCTATCCATCCATCCGGGGGGCGCTGGAGCCTATCCCAGCTGTCATAGGGCGAGAGGCGGGGTACACCCTGGACAGGTCGCCAGTCTGTCGCAGGGCCAACACACAGAGACAGACAACCATTCGCACTCACTTCCACTCGCACATTCACACCTAGTGGCAATTTAGATTATCCAATTAACCTATGCCCACAAGCTGCATGTCTTTGGACGGTGGGAGGAAGCCGGAGTACCCGGAGGGAACCCACGCAAACACGGGGAGAACATGCAAACTCCACACAGAAAGACCCCGGCCTGATGGTGGAATTGAACTCAGGACCTTCTTGCTGTGCGGCAACAGTGCTAACCACCGTGCCACCGTGCTGCCCATATAGAATATATATTATTCTATTCTATTTTATTCTATTGTATATAGTATTTTATTTTATTCTATTCTATTTTATTGCATTCCAGTGTTGTCTAATTTCTGCTACATAACTTTGCACTTTTGCTGTAACAAAACAAATTTCCCACCTGTGGGACTAATAAAGGTCATCTTATCTTATCTTATCAGAGGGTTAATGATGTCTGGTGGTTTAATGGCCTTTTAATGTGAAAATACTGACTCTAAGAAGAAAGTCGCCATTAGTGAAGGTTCATTTTGATTGGTGGAAACGGCGTCACTTGCCCGAACGGGTCAGCAGCTCATAACCCTGGTGTGGTTGTTTTTTCACCTCACAGGCTGTGATATCGCTGTAATTTTCCATCTGTAGAAGCACAATTTACTACTGTGGACGTGACCGTGCAAACAGATCTGCTGGAGGTGAGTGGGGGTGTTAGCCTCTTTTTGCAGAAAGATTACAAAACCCCCCATAAATATTTCATAATATGTGTCATAAATACAGTAAAGCAATTACATACAGTTATAAAAAAATACAGTTATAATTTTTACACCTTTATTTAAAGTCACACTCTAAATGTAACGTCTTCTATTCCTGGTAAAAAAGGAACTCTTACGTTCTTCTAAAAGTTGATTATTTTCATGTCATTCCATAAACTCTTTAATCTTTTGAGTTCTACAGATAATTGCTTCATAATTATCATGTAAATATTTAATAGATCTACCCTTTTCACCGCTACTGATAATTAAAGAAATTCTCCTTTCTGTAGTACCTGCAGGGTCTGACACCCTTGGATATGTTGCTGATCATATTTCTCTGAGAAAAGTGACAGTTTAATGTGGCCTTTCTTCTTGGCTGTACAGTTCTTAAGACCTTTTAACAAATCGATAAGAGGTATTCTTGTTTTCTGTGTGGATCTGATCCAGCTGTACCGGAGCTCTTTGAATAAATGTCAGGCTGTGGACGAGGTCTGTTTGACTTTTTATTCTTTCTTTGTGACTGGAAACCTTCTTTAACTTCGCTGGCATGTTTTTATTATTGCAGGTATATTACGCATTATAAGAGATTAATAACACCTAAATGAATGAATATAATAGCAAATATTCACTGGAGAAGCTGGGAAAAAGTTAAAAAGATTCAAAGTTGATATTGGGTTAAGTCTGACTGCTGTGACATCATTCAAAGATGTTAGTGATGGGAGAGTTGGACCGCTGCATAAAGTTATCCCAAAGTTATCCCAGCTTATCCCAAGGATTCTCAGTGGCATCGGGTGTGCAGTCTGCATTGGCCAAGAAGTGTGTGAAAATCATGTCTCATGCTTACTCAACCACTCTTGCACAATCTGAGCCCAACGAATCCTGGCATCATTATCTTGGAATATGCTGACCAAATGAAGGAACATCTGATCACAAAACAATATTCTACTCTTTTCTTTACAATTTTTAATATATATATATACACACACACACACACACACACTCACACACAAATATATATATGTATATTTTCATAGGCACATGAGCTTGTGAAACATAATATATTTTTTAATAATATATATTTTTTAACTAACACGACTTGAATGAATTTTCATTCATCCAAGTAATAAAAAAAAATTTGCCAATGAAATATGAAATTTTTTTAAATTTTAATTAAAATTTTAATTATTAAAATGTATAAAAATAAAATGACATTTTGACAGAACTTCAAAACAGATAATAAATAATAAATAAAATAGGCTTTAAAATAGTATTAAAAATAATAAACTAGTGTAGGGATTACATATGCAGATACACGCAGACATAAATATAAAGTGATGATAAGTATGTGTTAAGCTCAGCTCCAACTCCTAATTATTACTGAAAAAATTACAAATTAAATTACAAATAAACTGTTTCCTTCATTTTTTTTTTGTCCTTTTCTAATTTCTTCCCTGGTGATGCTGTTCGATCCATCACTCAAAAATTATTTTTTAAATTAATTTGTTAATAACGTGTTGCAATACTTGTTAATGGATGCCGAATTCAGAAACAGTACCAAATGATTCAGAAAGTGCCGTGTTACTACATTTCTGCCCGCAGGTGTCTTCACGGTGCAGGAGAAAACTATAAAGAGGTGCGCGGTTTTCCTGGAGTTTGGCCTCCTGCTGCCTCAGGTAAAATTGACTGTGCGCTCTTACCGGCACCCAGACTGCGTCCAGGGCTGTGTGACAGATTTAGCAGCTTCAGAAGCAGGCTGAAGTCTAATCAAAATATGATCGCACAGATAAGGCAACTAAGCTGAGTCATAGAGAGGAAAAGTACGCGCTGAAGTTGGTGTCAGGTCGCGATATTCATTCATAAAACCAACTGAGCGAGCTAACGGTCCGCACCGGCGCTACGCTGCTAGCTTGCAGAACGAACTGGGGCACAGACGGACGGCTGCACTCACCCTGTCGATTCTCGCTCAGCTGTTTCTCAAACTCCTCGAAATCCGACATGATGTGTGTCACGCTGCTGTGAAAAGAAAAACACGGCGGCTCCGATGTGTCTGACGGGAAAGATGAAGCGACCTGTCCGCTCTGTCAGCGCAAAATCCAAGAGCTCCTCAGAGTCAAGATAGACTCACAGCATCCGGCAAGCCCTTCAAAATAAAATCAAGCGGAAGTTTAAAATTGTAACATTTAGCGGTGATACGCAAAAGAAGAAATTTAAATCCTAAAACAAAAAACAACATTGCATTTTATATTGTTTTTGTTGTTTTAAATTTTCCCAGTTATCAGTATTACTTTATTATTTTAAATTATTTGCCTGACATGTTACACATATCTTTGTTTTGGAATGACTTTTAGGAATTTCGTACATAGCTTACCTGACGTGGACTTCAGTGAACACTGAGCAACATTTTAAGATAATGAAAATGGTGTTGGCTTAATCTTTGATCCGCGGAAGCAGTGTGATTGTGGGGTTATGGTGGGATAATATGTTTATCGTATATCTCTGCAGTAGCCTATATTAACTCATCACTCATAGTATTATTTGAAGGAAATATTAAGTAATTTCTTATCTTCATGTTCTCTTTTGGGTGGACAAATATCTATGGCCCCTGCTTCGGTCCTGAAATATTAATGCCATTAATGCAGGTCATTAACATTTGGCTTCTTTCTTCTATAGTGTGGATTTTGTTTCCCCTTACCCCACAACCAGTCCAGGCAGCCGGGTTCTTCATCCACACAGTTGCCAAGTTATTGAGTCCACCCGGTGGTCTGCTGCTTTTAAAGTCCTAGCACCAGGATTGTGGTTCAAAACTTGACTCAGTATCTTTAAAATAGCACATCAGGTTATCAGATTTCATCTCTGTTAGAGCTTGTGTCATACTAAAGACACATAGGCCAATTCATATCTGGTCCACCCGCTGACCTTAGTTTAAAAACACTAACACAAAATTAATTTGGGATTTGTAGGTTTTCATATCAGAAGTTGAGGCCGTACACATAAACTACAAGATCAAAGGTTTTTTATATTTGCACCTGTTTTACTAATGTTTCCCACAAGCTTTCAGGTTCAGGTATTAGATAAAATGTGATAAACAACATCAAAGATTGATGATTTTGCCTTTACATAACACAACTACTACAGCAGTAGAGGCTGAGCTCGTGCTTAGCTGTTACTCGTTAAATTTTTACTGATTCATTGATTTGTTGAGGCCTTAATGTGACCCAGTGTAGGTAATAAGGCCATATTCATCACGATTAAACATGATAGTTTTAGTTTTATTATTTATACATGGATACCAATATAACACACCTGGGGCTCTTGATCCCAGCTTCAGTGTAAGTTGTAGTAAAATTGAATTTGAATCCCTTATTTCAGGTAAAATACAACCTGCAAGATAAGAACCACAGACCTCGGGATGCTTAGAAATACTTACAGTATGTGCGAGGTTTTATGCAGCAATGGGTAATTATTTATGGATCACAGAAGAGGGGCAGCCTCCTGCAGCCAGTAGGAGCCCCATCTCCTCCCCACCTGTCATTCTAAACATACCATGTTGACAACATACATGGAAAATAACTGACTCAGCTGTGCTGCTATTAAAAGAGCTCAAATCCTAAAGTATTGCAATGCCTGGCCGGTTGGGCTGCTGTCATGTCACAGGAGCTGTGCTGAGCAGAGCAGCTACAGCTCCTCAGGAGGGGAATTAAACTCGACTACCTGCAGAGGCCCAGGAAGCGGTAAGCAGTGGATGCTAATTCAATTCCTTGCAAATGTCGAGGTTGGGTGGCTCAGCCACTCAGAAATGAGCTGCTCATTATAATCTAGCTGTGAGTTATGCAAAGCGCAGAGACCCTGTGAGAACGGTGGGGAAACTTCGCTTTAATGTAAAATTCGACCGCAGACTCAGAAGGCAGAGGGACTGAGAAGTGCTCCGTTATTTCACGACTTTGTTTTGGAATAACCTGGCGAGTCCGGGGTGACAGTGAGCCTTTGTGAGGGCCACAGCATCTATTTTTAGTGCAGTGTATTTTTAGAAAACTCTTCTTGGACAAACAGCCAGTGCTTGGCATGGTGAGCCTTAACTGAAAGGTTATCCTCAAATTCCTGGTTGGATACAACATGCGAGTGTCTGTCTTCACTGTCAGATGAGAAATGTGTAGAGTTAATGGTGGTATGAGGTGGCCAGTGGACTAAACACCAAGTAACTTTACACTGAAGTCATTTTGTGTCTTTTTGTTGCTGTTTTTTGTGTATTTGTCGCACTTTCAATTTCAGTCACCAAAGACTGAGTACAGAGTAATCCAGACTCACACTGGACCTGTTGTCATTTTGTCTCTTTTAACAATTTTTTAACATAATTTTGTGTCTCTCTGTTGTTATATTGTTTCATTTTGCAGTTGCTTTTTGTGTGCATCGGTTGGATAAATATCTGTTCCTTTGTTATTTTTCTCTTTTCCTGCAACTTTGTCTTTTTATTGCTTTGTTGGTGCATTTGCTTTGCAGTTTTTTCTTTCTTAGTTTTCCCCTGTTGTGATTTTTTTTGTGTGTTTTGTGTTCTAGTGTTTACTGTCATTTTTGTCTCTTATTGCAGGCTTGTTTTTTTTCCTCTCTCTTTGTAGTAACTTTTTGTAACTTTTTGTTGCCATTTTTATCTTTTGCGCTACATAAACAGTATAAATGATGGACAGTGTTGGGAAGGTTACTTTTAAAATGTATTCCATTACAGATTACAGAATACATGCCCCAAAATGTATTCTGTAACGTATTCCGTTACCTTACTCAATGAGAGTAACGTATTCTGAATACTTTGGATTACTTAATATATTATCATGCTGTTTACAACTACGTGAATGTACTATTGCTGTGATTTATTACTGTTACTGAAGGTCCGCGGCTCCGAACCGTAGTAAAGGGACCTCTGGCTAATACGGTGGGTTCTGTGTCGGGCTCGTAGCCGAAAACTAGCTTTACTTTGTTGTCTGGGTCAACTTTGCTAGCAGAGACAGAGAGAGGCGTTGAAAGGCTGCTCCAACGGAACTTATTGTTTTGGAGGAAAACACGAACACGGTGTACAGTCGAGTCTTAATAGCTTACTTACAACTGGGCTCGTCAGGCACTCTTCTTGGCTGCAGTGGTTATTATTATATTTACATGCTTCCAGCTCCCGTTTTTGCTCGATGACAGCTCGTACTTTTCCTTTTTCTCCCTCCCTCGCTCACAGACACATAACGGGTATGGCAGTCCATTCTCCCTGCAGCACGGACTACACTGCCTATGATGCTACATTCTTTAGAGCTGTACCTGTAGCATTCTGCCTATTAGCTTAGCACAACAACAACAAAAAGTCGCTCCCTCACCCAGGAAACACGCAGAGAGAGAGTGTCACCCTGTAACCATGGCAACCGTAACGCTGCCACCTGGAACAACAGAACGTAGCTGTCAAACAAAACCCAAACAGGCCTGACCCGCCACAATATGAAACAGGAAAGTACCGCTGTGTAATCCATTTATTTCAACAAAGTAACTGTATTCTAAATACCACCTTTTTAAACGGTAACTGTAACGGAATACAGTTACTCATATTTTGTATTTTAAATACGTAACGGCGGTACATGTATTCCGTTACTCCCCAACACTGATGATGGATGTACCTAGAGTGACGTCATCCACTGGTTTCTGAGGTCGTGTTTTTAAACCTCGAGATGAGCATTTTCTCTGTTGCCATCTTGGTTTAAAAAAAAGTGGATGTGATGAGGAGGAGCAGGTCCAACTGTCAGACGGTCACTGGCTAGTGGTTAGCCACTGAGCGTATCACACATATGGTAACCCATCCAGGGATCTGGTATCATTTCCTAGTGCCTAACTCTAACCCTACGATTCATAAGGCAAATTTGTTTAAAGACTTTAAATAATAGTATGAAAAGCTGGACTTGATATCAAGTAGTTGATGAGAACTTGTGTATAAATATTAAAATATCCAAGTATACTGTCTGTACATCCAGAAGAAAGACATTAATGATCTCTCATTTGTCTTTATTTTGATTACTGGTGTAAGAACGTGGTTTAAAAAGTCTTCTCTGTTTTTGTTTCAGAGTCATAAGAACACATAGTTAGACTTAAAAAAGGTTGTAAAGGGTGAGATGGATTCCAATGTAACAGAGCCGGAGAGCTTCTGGGTATGAAACGCATGTGATGACTCACTTCCATCCCATCTCATCTGCATCAGTAAAATTCAAATAATATTCAATTTAAAACATAAGTCCATGTTTCAGACTTGAAACATGCTTTTTGTGCCTAACCACGATTTCAAGAACATTTGTGGCTGTAAACGAGCACCAACCAGCACCTGTACAGCTCACACAGCAGCTGGAGTCTTATTGTCATTGCTTAGACGCAGAACAAAAACCTGACAAAAAGGCAGAATGACATTTTTACACTTTGGCAATTGTACTGACCGCCAACCGAGGTCATTAGAGGACTGATTTTAGTCTCGGCTAGATTAACAGTTTCCCACGCTGTGTTAGAGGTGTGTCTGTGTTTCCTGAACATTTTGTCAACAAAATGTTGAGAAAATGTCAAACTTTTGACATATATCAAATATCTAGAAAGAATCATTCCTACATGTTACAACTAAAACATTTTTCAGGAGATGGACTCGACGTGGACCACCACTGTGCTCCTGGTGCCCTGCGTGGTCCTGCTAACAGCTGGATTTTTCTACCTCTATGGTGTAATCATGGGACTGTTGTCCAAAACGTCTGTACGCAACAAGGTGGTGGTTATAACTGATGCTTTATCTGGGCTTGGAAAAGGTAACACACACACAAACACTTTGGTAATTTTAGGTGAGCCTTTTCACAGCGTCTTTAAACTGAACTTGGTTTCTTAGCAGTTCTGTATGTTGTGTGAAGAGTGTGCAGGCGTGTTTCACAAAGGAGGCACGAGGCTGATCCTCTGCGGGAAAAACTGGGAGAAACTCGAAGAACTCGCTGATGATTTGGCAAATTCTTCGGATCCAACAGTGGTAAGTCTAAAAGCACTGAAATTAGAGATGATAACAGCTCGTAGACCGAAGGACCGTTGACAAAGTACTCAGTGAAGTACACTATAATGCCAAAAGTATTCACTCACCCATCTAAATTATTGAATTCAGGTGCTCCAATCACTTTCATGACCACAGGTGTAAAAAACCTAGGCATGTAGAGCGATCCCAACTTTGTGCAAACAGTTTGGGGATGGCCCCTTCCAGTTCCAACATGGCTGAGCACCTGTCCACAAGTCTGTGCTGGAGACTTGTGAAATGGATGAGCAAGTTTGGTGTGGGAGAACTTGACTGGCACAGTCCTGACCTCAACCTGACAGAACACCTGTGAGATGAATTACAGTGTAGCCTGTGACGCAAGCCTTCCCGTCCAACATCAGTCTCTGACTTCACAAATGGGCTTCTTGAAGAATGGTCAAAAATTCCCAGAAACAATTCTAAACCTTGTGGAACGCCGTCCCAGAGGAGTTGAAGCTGTTATGGTTGCAAATACTGCCCCAACATCTCAGTAAACTCTGTGGATTAACAATGGGATGTCAGACGAGAAGAATCCTTTGGGCAATATATTGAATCAGTACACTGTAAAAGATGTAATCACTAATAATGTGCAGTAAAGCTTCCTTTTCACTGGCATTTATTACCAGACTGCATTTTTTGCTGGTGGAGCTGCTCTTTGGGTCTTTGGTGGATTGTAAATGTCAAAGTAATTTAAAAAATGAAGAAGTGAAAACTTACATTTTCTTCCCTTTTAAGTTGATGAAACATTTTTGAATTAACTTGAACCACCTTTTCAGAATTACTACGCTCTACATAAAAAGAGTAATTTCAGAGTTTTTGCTGTTCAGTATAATCAGAGTTTGCAGTGTGAAATAATGACTTAAATGTTTGAATGCAACAAAGCCAGAGAGCTTCTGAGTATGAGACGCCCCTTTTTTCATATAATCACCTTATGTGAAAATCACCTCAATCGGATCCTAATTAAGGGTTTGACTGAAAAGATCAAAGTGAAGCGACAGATGTGCATGAAGACTTGATGAGCTTCAAGCTCTTTTATCAAAGCTTCATAGATAATATGAACCCTCAACGGTCCTAGAACACTTTGAACCTGTATCTTTTCTGACCCTTAATAGGCCAATCGAAAAGCTCTAACTCTCACTCTCGTCACGATGTGCTTCCTCTCGCATTATCAAAAATGCCCTGAACACTATAGGACCCTGCATCTCACTTCTAATGAATTCATCCCTCTTATCAGGCTGCGTCCCTGCTGCTTTCAAACATGCAGTCGTTCAACCTGTTATCAAGAAAAGTAATCTTGATCCTGATGTCCTTTCAAACTACAGACCGGTTTCTAAACTTCCTTTTGCTTTTGCCGCACCAAAACTCTGGAACAGTTTGCCGATTGATGTCCGTGCGTCGGAATCCATCCAATCCTTTAAATCACGTTTAAAAACCCACCTGTTTAAGCTTGCCTTCCAAACAACTTAGTTTTTAACTTTTCCCCGGTTCATGCTTGTTGCCACGTCACCATCTTATAACTGTATTATCTTTTGCTGATAATTGCATTTTCCTGCTCCTTTACTGCTGTAACCCCGCAAATGCGGCTCATCTGTGAAGCACTTTGAGGTACCTGAGACTTTAAATGTGCTATAAAAATAAAACTGAAACTGAAACTGAACTGAATATCATAGATAACTATAGCTTCAGGAAAACTAGGAAAACACTAAGAATTTACTGGGAAAAAGGAGGTAAAGTAGACAGTGAAGACAACAGTTCTGAATATACAAAGGTCGTGTCCAAATTCATGGGCTGCATGCTCCTGAGGCCGCATTTGTAGACCGATTACGTGCAGCCGACAAATGCGTCCTCCTTTTTCCCGAATTTGAAGGATGGGTCGGGTGTGTCCTTCGTGGCCTACCATATCCCAGAATTCATAGCGCGGCCCACCCAAACTCCAGTTTCCAACAATGGCGGCCGCTACTAAGTTTTAAAATTACTCTTACTAATCTTTCTGGGTCACAAAATAAACTTTTAACATATTTTCAGGCTAGAAAGTAGCTGTGTAAACATCAAATATCTGCTCGGTTTATCAAGATATCGCATATTTGCAAAAGTGCTTCGACGTTTTCAGAGCATCTGCTACCCACCAGCTCGATAACAAGCCGGGAGCTCGAGGGTCACTGAAGCCGTCGAGAACGGCACATCATTTTCAGATCACCGCGGAGTTTCGCTACTCAGGTTAAACGTAATATATAAGTCACTTAGACAACCTAACCTTTTTTCAGTGTTTTGTTTGTCCATCCATCCATCCATTCGCTTCCGCTTATCCTTTTCAGGGTCGCGGGGGGCGCTGGAGCCTATCCCAGCTGTCATAGGGCGAGAGGCGGGGTACACCCTGGACAGGTCGCCAGTCTGTTGCAGGGCCAACACACAGGGACAGACAACCATTCGCACTCACATTCATTCGCACATTCACACCTAGTGACAATTTGGGTTATCCAATTAACCTAACCCCACAAGTTTTGTTTGTTCGTGAGTAAATCGGTTTGGCTGAGATTAAAGTTATTTGATTAGATTAGATAAAATACAACTTTATTAATCCCCCGGGTGGGTTCCTCCGGGATTTTCACACAGCTGAGTAAACGTCAAACAGAAAACTGATTAAACAGAAGTGTGAGACGGTCGAGAATTTACGCCAGTGTCCTGTTATATTTTAGACAGCAAGGAGCAGACGGCCGAGTTTATTAAACTCCACCGAGACAGCGGTGACGCTAATCAGAAGGCTAGACCGTCCAATTTCCCCAGCCGTTTACTTCCGGCCTACCCGACCTTCTGAGGACCCGGCCCACGTAGACCGCGAAGGTCCACAGGAGGATGCAGCCCATGAATTTGGGCACGACCAAAGACTGAATACAGGTGGAAACAGGTGGAAACAATCAAGGGAAGACAGTAAAACTAAAGACAGACGGCACAAAGACTACCAAAAAAAAAAAACAGGAAGTAAAACAGGGAATAAACAAATCACTGGGGTACAGGGGAGGCAGGAACAGAAACTCAAGTAATTACATAAAAACAAAACCACAACCAAGAAGAGAACAAAACTCAAACATGTGAATACAAACATAAAGAAACCAACCAGGAAATAACCTATAAGAATACAAATCTCAAAACATCACCACACAAAAATCCCAAAATTAAAACCACAAATCAGGCACAAAATCCTGACATGATATTCTTAGCGTAAAGAATGATAACATGAAGCCAACACTTCAGTGCATTTTGTCAATAAGAAAAAAAAATCTTCCACTTACACAACAGGAATTAAGAAGACTCGAATATAAATTTACCTCCACTCCTATTGGCTGTTGTTCTGCCCGTCACATCACTTCCTGTGACCACTATTTGGCTTTACAGAACAGCCACTAATGTTGCTGCAGATGCTACACTGAAATTCACCGTAGCGCCACGCCCGTCAAGAAAAGCTCAAAACCTTCCACATTTGTTCTTCTAAAGACTTTTGTGTATGAAACCCAAACAATTAATTATATTATTTCTGTCTCTGCACATTTATGTAAATTCTGTGTTTTTCAGCATGTTAGCTATTATTACTGCTATTACTATTACTACTAATAATAAACAGATTTTAATTGCTCAAATCACAAGTACTGCATTACAAGTGAAAGTAAATGAGATGTAGTCACCATCAGTGTTGGGAAGGTTACTTTTAAAATGTATTTCATTACAGATTACAGATTACATGCCCCAAAATGTATTCTGTAACGTATTGCGTTACGTTACTCAATGAGAGTAACGTATTCTGAATACTTTGGATTACTTAATATATTATCATGCTGTTTACAACTACATGAATGTACTATTGCTGTGATTTATTACTGTTACTGAAGGTCCGCGGCTCCGAACCGTAGTAAAGGGACCTCTGGCTAATACGTTGGGTTCTGTGTCGGGCTAGTAGCCGAAAACTAGCTTTACTTTGTTGTCTGGGTCAACTTTGCTAGCTAGAGACAGAGAGAGGCGTTGAAAGGCTGCTCCAACGGAACTTATTGTTTTTGGAGGAAAACACGAACACGGTGTACAGTCGAGTCTTAATAGCTTACTTACAACTGGGCTCGTCAGGCTCTCTTCTTGGCTGCAGTGGTTATTATTATATTTACATGCTTCCAGCTCCCGTTTTTGCTCGATGACAGCTCGTACTTTTCCTTTTTCTCCCTCCCTCGCTCACAGACACATAACGGGTATGGCAGTCCATTCTCCCTGCAGCACGGACTACACTGCCTATGATGCTACATTCTTTAGAGCTATACCTGTAGCATTCTGCCTATTAGCTTAGCACAACAACAACAAAAAGGCCTCTCTCACCCAGGAAACACGCAGAGAGAGAGCCACCCTGTAACCATGGCAACCGTAACGCTGCCGCCTGGAACAACAGAACGTAGCTGTCAAACAAAACCCGAACAGGCCTGAACCGCGACAATATGAAACAGGAAAGTACAGTCGTGTAATCCATTTATTTCAACAAAGTAACTGTATTCTAAATACCACCTTTTTAAACGGTAACTGTAACGGAATACAGTTACTCATATTTTGTATTTTAAATACGTAACGGCGGTACATGTATTCCGTTACTCCCCAACACTGGTCACCATACAGCACTTTGCTGCCATGCAGACCTCCTCTTCTATGCTGTTTCTCCTCTTCAGACATTTCCTCCTAAGTTGGTGCTGCTGGATTTTGGAGATACGGACAGCATGCCTGAGGCGATTGCAGAGATCCTGGACTGTTACGGGTGCCTGGATATTATTATCTTTAACAGCAGCATGAAGGTGAAAGCTCCAGCACAGACTGTGTCTCTGGAGGTGGACAAACTGCTGATGGACAACAACTACTTTGGGCCCGTCACTCTGGCTAAAGGTAGATGATGGGAACATGTTTAACTTTCACCTTCTAAGGGTGAGACGATGAAGGCTGAATTTCTCTTTCAGGCGTGCTGGCCTCCATGATCTCCAGGAGAAGTGGTCACCTGCTGCTGGTTAACAGCATCCAAGGGAGACTAGCTGTGCCTTTTCGCAGTACCTGTGAGTTTTTAAATTCCCTTTTTCATGAAACTTCAGATAACTTCAGTCTGCATAATGTTCGTATTATAAAAACTGCTTTTAGTTTATGGTGAACTCATTTGCTGTATGTTGAGGTAATCTGTTGTAAAACTGCTTAAATTGTTTCTGTGGAAACAACAGAAAAGTTAGTTCAGTCTGTATTTTGTTTCTGATCAGCTACAAAGCAAACTCGAGATTTTTTGACAAGAATCAACAGTTCTAATTACTCATTTGTTTGATATTTGGTAACACCAGAATTAATAATAATCTTAGTAGCTAAATGCAAGAATGGTGATGTGTTATTTTCTCTATTTTTATGCGAATAGTTTTTCTCAATATTGCACATAAACACAAAAAAATATGAAAAAAATATTTAATTTACTAAAAAAATATATATATTTGAAAAATATTATTTTATTGAAAAAAATATTATTTTATTAAAAAAAATATTATATTATTGAAAAAAAATTAAATTGGTATAAATAAAGTTCATTTTAAATAACTAATGTTAGCCTAACGCTAACATTGACTTACCATTAACACTTAGCAGTAAGCAGCAAGTATTCAGATTTGTACTTTTTTTATATATATATATTAAAAATGACTTAAAACAATCCATTATCAAAGTTTTGAGACTCCTTCAAAGACGATATTTAAAAATTTGCATGTAAACATTTTAAAATTCCAGTGCAGAGTTTAGATTAGATTAGAAAAAAAGTTTAGATTATTCCTGCTGTTTCCTCAGAGAAGATGGTTTTCAGGTTTCACTCTGTATCTTAGACGCAGCCTCTAAACACGCTGTTCAGGCCTTCTTTGACTGCCTGAGAGCGGAGGTGGAGGAGTACGGCATCTCCGTCAGCACCATCAGCCACAACTTCATCAGCTGCTCTGCGTCTGGAGCCCCAGCCACCTCCAAATCCCTGTGGTCGTGTGAGTAAACTCAGAGGAGGCAAGACAGATGTTCAAACACTTCTTTTATTGTTGAAAATGCTGAGTGTTATTTCCTCTTCCTGTCGGCTCACTGCAGTGTTGTACACTAAGAAGCCCCTCGGCGTTTCTCCTGATGAAGCCGCCGCGGAGATTGTGAAGACTTTAAACAATAAGAGGAAAGAGGTGGTGATTGCTCCCTCGCTCCCTAAGATGGCCATTTACGCCAGGTCCTTTTTCCCAAATGTGTTCTTTGCTGTGATTGGTGCAGGGGTGAAGAACGCCGCCATCGCCGCTGAGATGTAGATACTGCCTCAGCACCGGGATGATGGGACACATGACATGAGGTTTTTAACAAATCAGTGGAAGTCAAAGATATTTTAATGATCATTTGATGTTCGTGCGCATGGCGCAACAGTCCCAGATTTAATCCACATCACATTATCTGTTGCTGTTGGTTTAATTGAATTGTGGGAAAATCAGCGATATGATTTTCATGAATCATGAAGCTGCCACACAGAGTGGGGGCCAACAGGGGTCCAACAACAAATGTTTGCCTCTGAGTGGGTAAATCCAGCTGTGGATTAGTGTTTTGTCTTATACTCAGATTTGTGTGTAAAATATTGATTTTCTTCATTTAATAAACAGAGTTTCCTTAAAACTCAACAATCAGGAGTTACAGGACTTATAGCACGCACTCATATTTATAAATGTTCACTTCTTCTTTAGTTTTCATAGCGTTTCTATCAGAAAGTGACGTATTGAAGAGATTTTGCATCTGTTGCTGAATTTGTGGACCTATTGCTATAGGTTGTTGTTTTTGTTTGTTTGTTTGTTTGTTTTTTTTAAAAAAGGCTTGTTGACATATTATTGTTGGCACCGAGATCAGATGTAAGACTATGGACAAATGTTATTTTACAGGTTTGGAATTTTCACATGATCTTAGAAAATAAATTATGTGGTTATTTCCTGAAAATAACCACATAATTTAGTACTTATTATGGCAACAATGGAATTTTTATTGTATTTAAACTATAATCAAAGTATTAACTATTACATATTATTAAAATATGAACTAAGTACTCATTATTCATTCATCATGAAATGTGTCATTTACTGTATGAGTCATGGTTTGAAGTGTAATAATTACATTCAATACTGCCACTGAAAATAAATTTGTTATAAATGTATATTTATAAATAAATTCTACAAATAACAAACTTGCAAAAAGCTCAAAATTTCAAATTATTTCTGAATAAGCTGACATTTCAAGAAACTAACCTGAAATTTGTAACTTAAGAGTGGCGGGGTGTTTTTTTCAAGAAGAAGAAACCAGCTTCCATACCTTACTGATTAAACCTCACAGAGAACTTAAAATTGTATCTATATCTATATCTATATATAGATATATATGTATATGTATATGTATATACATATACATATACATATATATATATTCCAAAATTTACTGCTCTATAATTTACGCCACACTTTGGAAATGTTTGAACTTACTTGACTCAAATTAACAGATACATTTACAAACAGCTTTCACATGAATGATGTCCGGTGTTATTGAGCTTTAACAGAATGCTTGGAAATAAGATACAGAAATATTTTCATATTTGGGTTCATGTTTATGATCGAAATAGTTAGGGATGTTTCAAGGTCATGAAATTTATGACTGTGAAGAAACACACAGCTATACAAAAAAAAAAACACCCAGCACGCCCCTGCGGGCGGTTTATCCTTCAAGCTCGGGTCCTCTACCAGAGGCCTGGGAGCTTGAGGGTCCTGCGCAGTATCTTAGCTGTTCCCAGAACTGCGCTCTTCTGGACAGAGATCTCCGATGTTATTCCCGGGATCTGCTGGAGCCACTCGCCTAGCTTGGGAGTCACCGCACCTAGTGCTCCGATTACCACGGGGACCACCGATACCTTCACCCTCCACATCCTCTCGAGCTCTTCTCTGAGCCCTTGGTATTTCTCCAGCTTCTCGTGTTCCTTCTTCCTGATATTGCTGTCATTCGGAACCGCTACATCGATCACTACGGCCGTCTTCTTCTGTTTGTCTACTACCACTATGTCCGGTTGGTTAGCCACCACCATTTTGTCCGTCTGTATCTGGAAGTCCCACAGGATCTTAGCTCGGTCATTCTCCACCACCCTTGGGGGCATTTCCCATTTTGACCTCGGGACTTCCAGGTTATACTCGGCACAGATGTTTCTGTACACTATGCCGGCCACTTGGTTATGGCGTTCCATGTATGCCTTGCCTGCTAGCATCTTGCACCCTACTGTTATGTGCTGGATTGTCTCTGGGGCATCTTTACACAGCCTGCACCTGGGGTCTTGCCTGGTGTGATAGACCCCAGCCTCTATGGATCTTGTACTCAGAGCTTGTTCTTGTGCTGCCATGATTAGTGCCTCTGTGCTATCTTTCAGTCCAGCTTTGTCCAGCCACTGGTAGGATTTCTGGATATCAGCCACCTCCTCTATCTGCCGGTGGTACATACCGTGCAGGGGCCTGTCCTTCCATGATGGTTCCTCGTCTCCCTCCTCTTTCTTGGGTTTCTGCTGCCTGAGGTATTCACTGAGCACGCTGTCAGTTGGGGCCATCTTCGTGATGTATTCTTGGATGTTCGTTGTCTCATCCTGGACTGTGGTGCTGACACTCACCAGTCCCCGACCCCCTTCCTTCCGCTTAGCGTACAGCCTCAGGGTGCTGGACTTGGGGTGAAACCCTTCATGCATGGTAAGGAGCTTTCTTGTCTTTATGTCAGTGGCTTCTATCTCCTCCTTTGGCCAGCCTATTACCCCAGCAGGGTACCTGATCACGGGCAGGGCGTACGTGTTGATGGCCCGGATCTTGTTCTTACCGTTCAAATGACTCCTCAGGACTTGCCTGACCCTCTGCAGGTACTTGGTGGTTGCAGCTTTCCTAGCGGCCTCTTCATGGTTCCCATTCGCCTGCGGGATCCCCAGGTACTTGTAACTGTCCTCTATGTCTGCAATGTTGCCTTCTGGTAGTTCAATCCCCTCAGTTCTGACTACCTTATACCTTATATATATATATATATATATATATATATATATATATATATATATATATATATATATATATCCTGGCTTCTTTGAAATAAAATCACTGGGTTAAATAAATCAATCATCTTGAAACACCTCTGGGCTCTTAATTGAACAGTTATTTTGAAGCAAAATCTAAATGAATTTTAACTTAAATTTCAATGGTGGGACATAAAAACTGCATGCTTGGAACGATTATTCTTAAAAATCATTTTATAAACTCTGTTCCCAGCCACAGATGTCAACTTGTGGTTCTTCCAGTGCCAAATTTCTCTCTTATAATGTCTCTCAGTAGAAAGTTACAAAAATGGAACCAATAATTATAAAAAATACTAGGATTACTACAAATAAACTGTTCTGATATGACAGTTTTCAGTTAAATGAATATCCTTTGAATCCCATTATTTTGTTTTGAAGGTCAGAGGAATTTAATGATTAACTCCTGCCTCATGGCGCACTCTGGCGGACAAGTCAGAGAAGACCTGATCGTCGACGCGCTGTCGTGTTTTAGCTGTTTATTTAATTTAATTTTTTTAATAAATGGCTTTTAGAATACTTTCCAGAGTCAGCACACTGAGTCACGGACTGAAATCCTCTCATACCGCCTTCAGTACGTTAAGCTCCGCCGGCAGTTTAAAGGTTGAACATGACCGACGTAACCAGCGCTTCACGGTCACCGCAGGCAGCAGTACTGGTAAGCACACAGCCGGAGTTGCAGCTCCGCTTCCCGCGTAGAGCCTCTAAGAGAGCCCGAGGTGTCGTCGCGGCCTGATGGAGGATATTTGAGATGATTAATTATTTTGAATTCAATATTGTGTTGTGTGATGTGTTTCTCTTTCAACTGTTTATTTGGCTCTCTCTCACACATAAATCGCGTTTTGTGTGTAGCAAGCAAAACGCTCAGCGAAATTCCATTTAAAAATGTGTGTTTTAATGGTCTCTTTGGTTAAAGTCAGCTTCTTTTTAACCCATATCAATGTCATATATTTTAAAGGATTCAGTGCCACTTAGCTAAGAGATCGGCATACTTATTGTGATCTGTACTAATGTATTTTGGTGAAATCTTTGCTAAGTCAAGACCTAGCACAACAAGTTGCAGGGGAGAAGTTGGGATTTAAATGAAAGTTTTTTTGATGGGAATTTGGTATTTTCTGTTCCAACTGATTTAATTTTGCTGAAAGTTTCACAAGTTCCCCATTTGAAAGAAAAGAAGCTGTATTACTTTTTATGAAATAGCATGAGATAATTTAATCTAGGAAATACAAAAATCATGTGGTGATTTTTAATTGTTTCTCTTCCTATAAGCATCTGCTTAATATTATTGTAATAAGGAGCCATTACTGTCCTGTTTCTAGCGGACCATGAATATGGGGTGCTGAAATACAGATTCACTGGGGAGAAGGAGGTGGACCTGATGTCGACCTTCGTACCCGTGACATACAGGGGCCACGGTGTTGCAGCTCTGCTGTCGAGGGTAAAACTTCAGGTGTCAGTCAACTCGTTTCAGGTCATACGTGATTTTTTTCTGAGTAGTTTTAATGTTTGTTTTGTTTCTTAACAGGCTGCGCTGGACTTTGTAGTTGAAGAGAACTTAAAGGCTCATGTCTCCTGCTTGTACATAAAGAAGTACATTGACGAACAACCAGAGCAGAGATATAAAGAGTTTGTCATCACTTGACTGCAGCTTCTATGGCACCTACATGCTGTATGTCTGTGAAGGTTCTCAGTCATCCAGGTCATCATAGTCTAAGGAGTCCAGACGCTTTTCTTTCCAAGCTCCTTAGACTACATACTGTAATTCTACCTCTAATTAACTACACTCGCACAGTGTGCAATGTACAAGTGAGAAATCTCACATCAATGTAATTCAATGTACATTTAAACAATTTTAAATGTAATGTGGACTATATTTGGATAAAATAACCAAACATATAATTAAACCAATGGGTTGAAGGTGATATTTGTATTATAATAAGAACAGTTTAACAGATAAACTGTGATTCCTTTAAAAATATCAGACTGTGTGCATGCATGACTGAATTTTCTACCAATAAAATTCATTAAAATGTAATTAAAAACCTTACAAGCGTATCATTATATTATACATGCAGAATTATATAGTTGATATGTAGAGTAAATAATACAACTGCTATGTTATTTTTATATTAAAAAGCTTACATAAAGGGACATTGCTCATTTCCACATGTATATTTATTCCTGGACCCCACTAGAGTAGCTTTGCATGAGTCACAGTTCAAAATAAGTTTTATTTATCTCATACTAGGCTTTGGTGTGAGCCCTGACTTCATGCTCTGTTTGAAAGAAGCCTTCTGATGATTGGCTGCCCCACATAAACAGCATATGAGTGGGACTTCAGGGCTGATTGACCATAAAGTGGATATCCACTATCTGTATGAGATCATACAGAGACAAGCGTGGGGAAAAAACAAAACAAACTAGTAGAGTCTGAGATTTTAATTCACAGGAATTACTTTTATATACACTGACCTCATAATTTGACACTGTGGCCAGAGACTTTATGTATTTCTGTCTGTATATTAAGAAGGCAGTTAACAGAAGTGGACTAAAGCTAATTAGTGCAGTTGCTTTAATTTTTCCTGGCTGATCAATCCAGCTTTAGACTGAGAGATTGCTTGCAATTAGCATAAATAGTAACTAATCACAGAATCATACAGAGGCAAAAGTAGAAAAGACTTTGTAAACCTTAGTGTTTAAAGTACCCTATCTCACAGGTATTACTTGTACATACTTTGACCTCTTTGGTTGAAACTTTGGCCATGTGTAATACAAACCATATGGAACTAAGATGCAGTGTAATGTAGAAGCTTGTTTAGGTATCGATATTATTAGTAATATAACTGTTATAGTGAGCCTACGTTAATAAATGCAGCAGAATAAATCACAAAAAGAAAGATTGTGGGAAAAATGGGCTCCGGTGTTACCACGAGCCTCGAATCACAGATGAAATCAGCGTGTTTGGCGAGCACAGCTGGATTCTCGCCAGCTGATGAGATTAATTCCCCCACAGCAACAGCAGCAGCAGCATGACAAGAGATTGGCCACAATCGAGCGTTTAATTGGGTTTGCTTGCTAGTTTTTAGAAGAGCAACAAAGTCAGCGAAAAGCACAGCTGTATTTAATTTCATCTTCATTACATCCTCAGTGACAGAAACTGTGAGCTCGAGAGATATTCTGTGTTTTTATTGTCTGCTTTCGTTCCAACAGATGTCAGTCTTACTCCTGTAAACATGTTTTCCTGCACTTCTGTGTCGGCCTGATGCTGTCAGCGTTTGAGATACAGCATGTCTCACTCATACCAGAGTGTAAAGACAGCAGCTGTTTCAGGGGAGTTGACAGAAAAGGCAAATTCCTGATGTAAAATCTTATCGAGAGATGTTCTTTAAAAAAAAAGAAAATCCTGAACAGTCAGTCGTGGAGAATATCTACAAACTTTGCAGCTGTCTTGGGTTTTTTCATTGTTGGAGTGGTTGTTTCACAGGTTCGGTGGTTGTTTTGTATGTCTTGGCAGACATTTGTGTCCCAGTTTGCTATTTGACATTAATTTGTTGTCTTTTTTTAAATCTTTTATAGCTGACCGACTGTCCAACATCAGATCTTACTGGACACTTCAAACAGAGTCTGGTCTGTGCAGGTAGACCTGCGATGATTTGGCGATACGTCCCTGATGGTACAGAAGGAGCATTTACATCCAGTTTAGCGTGAAATGTAGCCCTTTTCCCTTCCCCGCTTCTCACATTATCTTTTTTTAAGAACCAGACACATCTGATGTGTGGAGAGGAACAAAATATACAAAAAAAAAGTCCTGAAGTAAATATTTAAATCCAAGAACAAGAGTCAGTGTAGGTCCAGGAAATCAACCCCAGAAACGTTTCCATCTTTAACAGTACGCCTCTCCTTGTGGTTCTGGTACATTGTCCATTTCGACCTCGTACGCTGTTCCTGTGGACGGCTTGTGGCCGTTGACCGGCAGTTCTAGAGGTGCCTCGGCATCAACCGGCACAGTAGTCAGGTACATGTCCCACATCTGCTCGGGGACGTTCATCTCCATCATGTTCTGCTTTATCATCAGGCTCTTCTCGATGTTCCGCCGTTTGTATTTAAACTCGATGATCGTCTTTGTGTAGCGGTTCAGTGCCGTCACTGCAGACCCCATGCAGGTGCCGAAAGAGCCCCATGCTAATCTGTGGAGAGGGTTAAAAAGAGGGTTAGCCTACTGCTGAGCTGCAGCTGTAAGATGGCTCTACACAGACGTACCAGCAGTGTGGTTTGTGCTGTGTGCTATTTTAGTTTACAATCAAGAACTGGTAAAATGTAATCCCATTCCCAGGGCTTCTGTCGCCTTCCAACTCAGTAGTTGTAACTGTATCCAGTCCTACGGATATAACCAATCATGTCAGCTACCTCGACAGCCGAGAGACAGACCTTTGCATTGACGACTTTTCAGTAACAAGTTCTCAGCTAATGAACGTACCCTTGATAATCCTCTTCTTCTGACTCTAACACTGATTATAATCTTCAGCTGTTTTTAGTATGACCCAAAATTAGTGATTGGGCCTGTGAACTCACCAGCAAAGCATTGACTGAGCCTTTATTGTGAATGACTGGAATACATGCATCCATACACTGCAGTCATAATATCAACCCATCTGTCAACAAAAATAAAAACACAAATGGCAAAACTAAAACTCCCAGATTTTTGGGCAGGTATGCAACACTGCACAGTGTAGCAACAGACACGCCAAATCCTTCTCTTTAAATGTGCCCGGCACCCTTCATCTTCATTGTTCAGTGAGTACCATCTCTTCTGCACATAATCGCGTAGTTTTGGTGCAGTTAGTGAAAGCCAGTTGAACAATCTGACTGTACTGTAAGTCCACCCTCACTGTTTCCAGGTGCTGCTAATCAAATGTACCAATTAAAATTATCAAAAAGTGTGATGTTTTGGAAGTTTTTCCATTCATGTGAAATACATAAGTAATGCCACAACCAGGTATGGGCGTCCCAGCAAATTCATCCCATGGTCAGACTGTGCAATGCTCAGAAAAGTGCAAAAATCCACAGAGCTAAAACTCGCTTAAAGTTCATGACAGCAAAATTGTGTGTGCAAAGGTTGCCAGCACAAAGCATGTTCTCTCTAAAAAGAACATGGCAGCATGGCTTAGGATTGCAGAGTTCAATCTGAACCAACCACAAGACTTCTGGAACAATGTCCTGTAGTTGACCATAATGCACAGCGCCACATTTAGAGAAAAACAAACACTCCATATCTGTAAGCACAGTGGTGCAGGGGTTATGATTTAAGCTTGTTTAGACAGGTAAAAATCTTGGCCCAAACTGCACCATACAACAGTTTCTTTTTTCAAACACAGGAGCAAAACTACAACAGAATGGCTATAAAAAGAAGAATCGAGGTGCTGTACCTGTGCAGAAATCTGAATGGGAAAGCATGCCTCACCTCAGAAGTGTGACTCCTGGAAACATAAACTACTGTTACAACCTCAGAAAGAGTCTGGTAGAGTTTGGCTGTGGACAGTAGAACCGCTGTCTACCAATGTCCGGTTCATCATGGAATTTTTGGAACTCAGTTAAACCCACAATACTGCTGCCTAGCTGACTGATCGAACGCCTGCATACAATACAGTGGCTGTGGATGAGTCTCAAGCCCGAGAGGCAAAAGATTATTTAGAAAATGGAAGGTAGTGAGCCTTAATTTGTGCCGTGATTATTTGATCTAGTGAGTAAAAATGTCAAAACAGCCAGAGATGAAGGTTAACGTTGCTTACAAATAAGACCAGCTGTAGTCCCATGTTTTGGGTCTCCAATCTTCTGGCCCGGTGGCAACAGCCAGCTGGAATATGGTAGTAAACATCATGTGGGCCACCATCCCACAAAGGCCTGAGAACAAAAAAAGATAAAAAGACACCAAGTCAATAAGTGACCGTTCATTCAAACCACAAAAAAAGACCAAAACTAAATTTAATAGAGTTGGGTTTGTGAATCTGTGACAACCGAGAGAGGACCATAGTGATGGCTCTTTATCTTAAAATGTATATGAAGCAATTTATTTGTGTATAAGATTAATATTTGGTTCTTTTAGAGGCTCATAGTGCTAAAGTATGAGTAAAAGATGTTTTAACATGGGAGTAGACAGATCCCTACTTCTTTAAGATTCCAATCTTTCCGGTTTTTATGATGGATTTTTATGTTTTTCCTGCTAATATGTTTTTGTGTTATTTGTTTTCTACGCCTTTTGTCCTTTCAATGTTTTTTTATCCTAATGTTAATCTTGTTATGCTAATGTAGTGTTAGCATAACAAATTAAGTGTTTTTAATACTGATATAATGTATTTCTATTTTTAATAGAAATACATTGTTTTTCTAAAAATAATTTTTATGAATTCAGAGGGGTAAGAAAATAGAATTTAGTTGAATACGAACTGCACGGCCCCTTAGTTACAGTTAATGAAACTCTTAATGCTTCAACATACCAAGAAAATTTCATGCTCCCAACTTTGTGGGAACAGTTTGGGAATGGCCCCTTCCTGCTCCAGCATGACTGCACAGCAGTGCACAAAGCAAGCTCAAGAACAGTTTCCTTGCAATAACTCAAACTGTATATACATAACACTATTTATTTACATATTTATTTCCTTTCTTTTACTGGATTGTATATTTGTACATTTTATATATTTTTTCTCTAAATACTGTTCATATGTATATAATGCTGCAGAAACTGTGCATCTCATTGTACATCTGTATAGTGACAATAAAGGCATTCAATTCTATTCTATCCTCTAAGCTCCATAAAGACATGGATGAGTGAGTTTGGTGTGGAAGAACTTGACTGGCCTGCACAGAGTCCTGACCTAATTCATAGAACACCTTTGGGATGAATTAGAGTGGAGACTGTGAGGCAGGGCTTCTCATCCAGCATCAGTGTTTGACTGCACAAATGTGCTTCTGGAGGAATGGTCAAAATTCCCTTTAAGTCACTCCTAAACCTTGTGGAAAACCTACCAGAAGAGTTGAAGCCGTTATGGCTGCAAAGTGTGGGCTAACATCATAAAGCTAATGGATTAATGGGATGTCACTGAAACTCATATGCGTGTGAAGGCAGACGAGAGAATACTTTTGGCAATGCATTGTATTTATGATTTGTGAAAAACGATCACATGCAGTAAAAGACATTATAAACTCCACGTTTGTAAAACATAAAAAGAGTACATTAACTGACTGTAGTGACCGCTGACGCCTGAAACATCCCTGTACAGCGCATACGTGATTTTCTGACTGACTCTGGGTGAGGTGGACTGGCCTGCCTGATCCAGGCTCTCCCTCAATCAGCAGCCTGCCCCTTCACAGCTGCTTTTCTTGGGATTAACTAATAACAACAGGGGGGGATGGGAGTCAGGGGATGGGGGGAGTTGAGGGGGCGGGAGGGTGCTCCTCTGGGCAGGTCTTGGCGCAGTCCAAAACCGCAGCCCCGGCTTCAATCGGATTAGTCCAGAAACCAGCAAATCCTCCAAGGCAGCGAGTGGACGCAGAGCAGTTAGCTGCTGCGAGCGCTCGCTCACTGTCAGCCTCATCTCATCCAGCCGCCATGACCTGCTGCCCCGCTGCTTTTATTTACCGCCACACAAGCTTCACCTATAATTTATCTCCAAGTTTCTTGTCGATGTTAAAGGCTCTATACTTTAAGTCTCTCCTTGTTTAGTATTTAAAGATTTAATCACGGGTTTAGGATAAAGTTGATTTAAGCAGTCAGCAGCTATAACTCCTCTTATGAGCAACTGTTGGCTTTAATAAACACGTCCCACCAACATCCATTTACAGAACATTTATCAGTAAAAACCCAAAAATTGTTTAAAGGTTTAATTAAAAGTAAAGAGGCATAAATGCTTAAGGGGAATGTTTTTATAGCCTGCACTGCAGCTCATTATGCAGCGTTACCTGACAGGGCAGTGCACATGGCAGCAAAGGCACTGAGCTTCAGTTTGTTCATGACACTAAAGCAGGGGCACTGCTCCAGAGTCATCAGAGCCCCGCCGGCGAAGAGCAGGGTGAGGTACAGGGTCTCCGCCACGATACACAACCACAGCACTCCTGTGAATACAAAAAGCAAACAAAAACAGGGAGGAAGCATAATCCTGCGTGTCTAAAGGCAGACGAGCATGCATGTACAACAGGTCTGCTCATTTTATGTCTGGAGATCTGAATGAGCCTGTCTAGACTGCATGGATTTATAAAATCAGGACAGCAGCTGCTAAAGTTTTATAGCATTATTAGAAATAATATTGAATAACATATTTAGAAAGTCACTGATACTTAGATACCAAGCATGTAAAATACTGTAAATCATCTTGAGGCATTCACGGTACATGTAAGTGTAAGACTGTCTTGGTTTAGAGACAGAGACATAATGTTTGTCGTTGTCGTTGTGAGACTCGAGTGTTTTTTCGTGCCCCACATCCACCCTGAACTCCTGAGCTGCATTAAATGAACCCAGTTAAAACTGGAATAACAACAGGTCAACAACAAGTCCATGTAATTTACATTGATTTAATTCATATTAGTTTATGGCAATGTTTTTAGTTTAAAATCTTCTTTGATACAAAGTCATGTTGCTTTTGTAAATTATTGTCCCGTTAAGCATCAAATAGAAACTAAAGACGGGCATAGATACCTAAGACCATGCAGCATCCTTGACTTCTTATTCACATGTTTTGAAGCCCCAAAATGGCAAAATTGGAGATTCCCGAGCGGGCCTTTATGAACTAATGGTTGACATCGTGGGAATTATGTCCATCTTTTATATGCAATCTATGTTATCCTCTTTAGGTCAAAGTACCCATAAGGTAACAGAAAACTCTAAGAAATCAAAAGACAGTTAAAAATAGAAAAATCTCACCAACCTCTTTCATTTTCAGGTGCAATATCTGAGAATTCTCGACATTCAAACCCTGAAAAAAAGGGGGAAAAGTAAGTTTTCTTATGTAGAAGAATCCACTTTGACACTAATCATGAAAACACCCTTAAAAGCTGCAATCCCCAGCATCAGTTGTCATTCCTGGGTCATTCCAGCTCAAATCAACGTGGCCGTTCTGCTCAACCATCTCCCGTTTGCTGTAAATTTCATTATGCACAGTTTGGACAAATACAAGAAAAAAAGTTTTGTATAGATGGAACTAAAATTTCATTCCAGTCATTTTATATGGCCAAACTTTGGACCATAAACTTTTTATGCAAATTGAGCAGAAAATGTTCTACAAACTTTGCAGATTTAATATGGAATTCTTTTTAAAATGTGTATCTGTAAGAAAATCTCACATTCATGGTTATTTGTTCAATCAGCTATGCAAATTGTTGTGATTGTCAATAAAAGGAATTAAGTGCACTCAGTATAGTAAAGTATTTTTTTTACAAGAAGTCATGACTTTTGAATATTATATATTTTTAAAAGTATATTTTGATATAATGTGAGTCCACAAACATCTTTGCACCGCAGCCGCAAATATAAAACTGATTGTAGCATCTGATGATATTTTTTTGGTGATACGGCACCTTGGTGTTGGAGCTCCGGTGCTGGAACTGACTCTTGTGCTCTGATCATATTGGTGAAAATCAGTAGACAATTTGGCTCTTAGTTGCATGCAAATCCTTATAAAAATGTATTTTTCTGAGATTTATTACCAGAGCTTATGAAACCAACTGGGGCGGCTTGCATGCAACAGCAATGGCTGTAATCTGGAAGCTTTACTGTTTGGTATATTTTGCTCTGTAACAATGACACTTTCATACACCGTACATGTCCTGTAACGTGAAATTTTTATAGTGAAATTTATTTCTATTTGAAAACATTTGTACTTTTTCTTCCTCCATACCAGGCAGATTGCTGCTTATCTGTCAGTACGATTCCTGTGGAAAGCATGTACACGTTTGTAATTAGGTTTTATGTTTCGCTTGATGAGATTTAGCTTTGACCTCAAGTAGAAAGCTGTAGTTATGATGCAACATGAAGGACCTTTTTGCAGTACCTGCATGCAGCATGTCACAGCTTTAATCCTAATCTGTACTTTGTCTTTTTCATTTTCCTCGTGCACTACCTTACCCCCTCCACAGGTGTAGCTTTTTCATTCGTTATTATTGGTCATAATGACCCAAAATATTACTTAAGAACAATACTGCACTGTTTGAAATGCTATTTCCCTATACACAGACATAAAACAACAAGAAATCTAGCTAAAATGTGCTGAATTTAGACCTAAAGAGAATTTAACCCAGCTTACTCGAGTGCCAAAGCACACTTGCAGCTGTTTATCTCACCTTATCTGTGCATTATACATAACTGACCTTAAATGACTCAAGAGATTGCCTCCAGATGGTGCGGTTCCAGTAACTGGGTTGACATTTATAAGCTGTAGATTAACTTGAGAGACTGTCTTGTGCGTTTACAGGAGCTGCTTCCTCCATTAGCTCTTCCTGTTTTTGAACGTCTGCAGCCCCAAAGCTAAAGGGCTGAAGAGCTTAGGGTCATCTTACCGTTCATGTCGGCCGCCTCCTCGCAGGAGAAGAATATCCCCGTGTGGAACTTCCTCATCAGAAACTTCTCCTCCCCCGTCTCAAAGATGTACTGCACTTGGCGGCTGTCGTTGAGGTTGGTGCTGTTGAAGCGGATGCAGTACCACTCCTTCTTGTTCACCGGTGGGCCTGTGCAGAAGGGTTTGGCCACCTTCCTGGTCCCCTCGCACCAGTAGCTGGTGGTCACCGCGGATAAGGCAAAAGCAAACGCCACAAAGTTGAGGGTGAGCGCCAGAGAAGCCCGCCGCCCGCGCTCTAGCCTCATGGTCGAGGCAAGGCCAGAGGAGATGAAATGAAAAGGCAACTAATCCTGGCTTTTGATATGTAGCCACCGTGTTTCGCCTCCCAGCGGATATATCAAATCTTCATAATCTTGTTGCATTTGGGGCTCCTTGGGTGAGAAGTGTGTACATCCCTCTGCCGGCTCTTCTGATGTGCTGCCACCTTGATGAAAGGGTACATCCTCTGCACTCCCACAGAGACAATAGAAACCCATGGCACTGTTTGTTTTCCTTCATTTGAACTCCTAAACTGTCCCCTCTGTGCTGCCACTCCAAACTCATCGCTCCTCCCCTTCTACAAAGCTCTGCCTGCAACATTATCCATTACAAATGGCAAATTATAGTCCAGACTTCCTTTGAACATATTAGTAAAAAGCAAAGATTACAACAAGCTTAGATTGTAATCCAGAAGCAGGCTCTTCCCTGAGATTCCTGCATTTGCAAAGTAATTGCAGCCGCAGGCATAAGATCAAGTCCCTTTTTACAGTTGGTGACCTGTGACATAATGTGGACAGTCTCATATGAAAATCCATTCACTGCGTGTGTGTGTGCAAGCAGGGCAAATCTCTTCTAATAGCCTGCTGATGTAGCACACAAATGAAGACAAACTACTTAGGAGTACAGTATCTGAAGGAGACAGATGGTTGGAGGGAACATCTGCTGCCTTTACTCTGATGCTTTTGTCTATAATTTGCTGTCTTTAAACTTGTCGTAATTTTCTGCAGCTCAAGAGTTTCGCTAACAAATGTGTCGTCTTTGCTTTGACCTGTAGACAAATGACTTTAAAAGCTGACATGCACAAGTGTCGTGCGCAAGTTCCTCAAGTCTCATCTATTATTAGAGACTTTCTACGGAGAATGTCGAGTAAATCAAACAGACTTGCTCTACTTAAACGTGCCTTCAGAAACATTTATCACCCATCACAGTCTTTTCATTTTCAATGTCCCAACAGATTTTGATGTAAACAAAGACTTTTGCCTCAAACAGCAAGTAGGCAGTGCATGAAAAACAGACACTTGGCCATGCGAAGCTCTCCAAACTTAGCTGATTCCCAGCTGTTAACTGTGTTTTAGAGATTGTGAAGCTGGCATTCACAGGTGGTGAATTCCAACGTGATTACCATCACAAACTCTAACAAAAACACTGATGTTGTCTGTTGTTTTGCTACCATCAAAATTATTGTTTAAGGGTACAAATAATAACAGGTACAAACTACAAGAATTATGCTTCCTGTATTTGCCACTTCAGGCTGATGTTAAAATACGAAAATGGCATTTAAGCATGATAATTAGTATGCTAACTGTGTCGTACAATAAACCACATAGCAGCTTCTTTGGACAGTTTCTCTCTTTGTAACAATTGTAGTAGTTAAACTGCTTCATAATTCTGACTGACTTAGATACTGCAAAGCCAATCCACCATAACACTTATTCTGGAAGAAATCAGTGTCTAACTTTGTAAGTATTTTGGCAGAAATATTTCGTTTTAATTTAGGGATTTGATATTACATTATTTTTCTAGTTATGACTTCAAAGTACTCTGAGACATTAGCAGTGTCTATTTCAAGTAAAACTACCAAAACAACAACAACAACAACAACAACAACAACAACAACAACAAAAAGATGCCATTTTAGAAGACCTGTTTCTTTATTGTTTTGGTAGCTTTAGCTGTTAGCCTCGATGAAATTAACTGTAATAACCTTGGTGGTCCCTGCATTAGGACAAATCACAAGTGGACCAGAGAGGGTTCTCCATGGGCAAGCCCACTATGGGTTGCCCACAGAAAATCATCTCTTGGTGCCCACAAGAGGCAAAACTAATACAGCAGCTAGCTCAATGGGGCGGCCCCCAGAATTCCCACATAGAGGTCCAAAAAGGCAGCCCACAGTTCACCTACACTTACCCACTCTGAGCCCTCATGGGTGTGTTTGCAGAGTTAGCACAGTTAAATTGTTAACCAAGCTTGCTAGCTTAGCCGATAACTTCAGTTATGTATGTATAGGAAAACTATTATTAGCTAACATTAGAAGAAAGCTAGTTTTATGTAATGATGCCCATCTGGGCAAAAGTGGAAAGCTGCCAAAAGAGCACTCAACTTTATTGTTTTGGTTTTCAAAACTTCCCGGACGAGCCCTGATCAGCAGCAGGTGTGTGGCAGGAGCTTCGGGTGTGGCCAGTCCCCTAGCAGGGCCACACCCACCAGGCCTGCAGGTGCTTGACATCCATCCTACAGCAAACACGTTAACGGCTGTATTCCAATTCAGGGTCTGCAGCCTTAAAGTACGCAGTCTCAACGATCCTCAAGGGCCGCGTACTCAAAGACCGCTAAGGCCGGAAGTGCGAGGCTTGTGAAATGGGACGGTCTAGCCTCCGTTGCGCTGCCCAGGTTGCCTAGCAACCATGATACTAACCGCTGGAAACGTTTCATACAGCTTTGTTTGACAGAAATGAAGGAGAAAATCTTTTGTTCATTTGTTTGTTTGTTTCTACATGAGCTTTGATCATTCTCTGATTAAGGTCAGCTATTGAACGGCGTATATTTTAAAGTAAAGGCTTTAAAACCAAGTTAGTACAAACGTCACTACTGTCACATAACTTTGCGACATGTGGCCAACAGGAATGTTTTAATGTTCTTCATTATTAAACATTTGCACATAAATAAGTGACATAATATTCAGTACTTACTTAAAGTTTACTCTTCGGGCGCCCCTCATCCGCTGTTTTTTTCCGGCAAAATTATCCACACCCACCGCCGCGCTATGCATTCTGGGATATGTTGGGCCACGAAGTCTCTGGGCCTTTCTCAATATGCGTACTTGTGCGTACTTGCGTTCTTGTGTACTCGTGATACGTCATCAGTCGGAGACCAAGTACTGTTCCAATTCGAAGTACGCATCAAGCCGAGAACGCGAAAAAGTCCCGGATGTGTTCTCGCTCCGCCCGTTTTATCGAGCATGCATCGGTGGTGACTTGTGTGGACTTGGTACAGCTAAATATCCCAGAATGCATTTCGTCCAAAACTCAAACGCGGCAATGGCGGACGAGCGGGGCTAAAAACTTTTAAATATTACTCTTTCTGGGTCACAAAATAAACTTTTAAGTTCTTTTCAAGCGAGAATGTAGCTGTGTAAACTTCAAATATCTGCTCAGTTTATCAAGATATCATATATTTCCAAACGAGGTCCGACGTTTTCGGAGACGTCTGTGACCCGCCAGCTCCATAGCAGACAGCGAGGTCGAGGATTATTACAGCCGGCGAGAACAGCCGACTCACGGCAGATCGTTTTCAACCCCCCCGCGGTCTTTTCGCTACTCAGGTTAAACAAACCCCAGTAGCTGTCTATTGTATTGAGTGTCCACTAAAATAAAAATAAAAGCGTTCTAACATCTCACCTGCTTGTTTTTATTAAGGTATGTACACGTATGTACATGTACACTATTTTTATTAATAGAGATTTCACTAGTGAGGTTAAACATGATATATAAGTCACTTAGATCACTTCTAAATGTTAATGTTTGGCTTATTTCGGCTTTTTATTTGTTCCTGAGTAAACCGGTTTGACTGTGATTAAAGTTAAGCTTCATAACATATTACTCACAGTTAAATTAAGGACGGCAGTAAAAACTCCGGACCTGTGACATCATCAAGTACGCTGGTGTTCCAATTGTACAAATCGCGAGTCAGTGCTCGCGTTCTCGGCGAGTCCGTACTTCCGTGCGTTCTCGGTGAGTACGTACCCGCCGAGAACGCGAGTACGTACTCGCGTACTTGAGAATTGAGAAAGGGCCTATGTCACTACCCGATCCGTACCGGAAACCCGATCGGTACCCCGCATGCGCGAAAGGTGTCTACTTCCGGTCGAAGCGTTTTACGATAGTTACGGGTCAGAGTATCTGTTAAGATGTTAAGAATAATAAGTATATCTTAAAATGTTTGCAATAATGAAGCATTTCAGTACAATGTAGACAAAAACGAAAAATAAAAAGATAGTTACGGATCGGGACTCCCCGATCCTTACTGCGCATGTGCAAAGTCGGACCGTACAAATCGGGTCTACCCGATCCGTACCGCGCATGTGCAGGGGTTTTCTTCTTCTTCTGTTCGTTTAATGGCAGTTTACTCCCCAGTGTACGAGGATACTGCCACCTGCTGACCGAGCGAATGAACCCTATTGTAAACTGAATTGGCGTCATTACAAACGTGTGTTAAATTTGATTTAATGATAGTCGAGTGTGTTTATGCTTGTCTGTGTGGAGAGGATTGACTGGAATAGTGATGATGATGTCCGCTATCACTGTCAATTGTCAGTAAACACTTAATCTGGCTGCTGAATCTTCATGTGACACATTGCTAAGTCAATATTATTACGTCTGTAATTAGGCGCCATTCTTCTTATTTTACGGCGCTGTTGTTCAATCGGGGAACGCTCTCTGTTGAGGAGAAAAGCATGAATTTGTTTGTATACGGATTATCCATTGTTTAAATGTCCCGGGCAGTCGAAAAGGAGGCAGAGCTGCTGAGAAATGCTAGGAGCTAACTGGGCGCTAACCGTATCATTCAAATATATTGAGTGTCGCAATGTTGGCAAAGAGAGGAAGTGACGTAAGATTTGCGCATGCGGGGTACCGATCGGGTTTCCGGTACGGATCGGGTAGTGACACCGCCACGTCCTTGAAATTCAGGGAAATGAAGGACGCATTTGAGGGCCGCATTTCGAGCAGCCTTCGAATTGGGACAGCCTTCGTCGCGTCGCTGTGACGTAGTCGGCCTTAAAATGCGGCCTTTAAGGATGCAGACCCTGAATTCGGATACAGCCATATATACACACACCCACACATACCTGCCTATACAGAAATGTGGACACAGAACAGCAGCACAGTATCACCTATACATATAACAATATAATTCATAACTGCTCGGGTCCCTGACATATATAACTAACAGCGTGGGGCAGTTAGCCAGTTAGCTGTAACCTAACAATGCAGCATGTATTTGACATTTTGCCCAAGTCGTTATAAGTACTGAAACTCAGGTATACAGTATATGCACTGGTCTCTCAGTTTTTGTTTACACTGCACTGTGTACAGTAGTGTGAGCAGTGGCAGCTGTGCAGATCATTTAACTGCCCTGGATTTGTAAACTCCTTTAAAGTATCCGAGATGTCGAATTTTCCCTCTCATCATCCTCATCATGTTTTTGGAGTCAAATCGAGTCAAATCCAGAACGCACTCAAACGATTCATATAAACTAAAACACAAAAGCTTAAAAAGAAACTGTACTCTGGGATTAGTGTGATGAAAATCCACAGTAATGACCACGATAAACTCATGTAGGGACAATTTGACTTAACCGTGTTACACAATGTCCACTACAGTCATAAGATTTAAAAGACAAGGCCATATTAAAATGGGTTTCATCTGGAGTAAACAATAGCAAATAATATAAGGGGGATTTTTGACTGTCTGTATGTTTGCCTCATTGCTGGCATTTATATGGTAAGTAGGCATAGACTTTTAGTGATTCCTCTGAATGCACATAGATTATACTGAATATTAGCTTCCATGTAATAAATTACAACCACAGGATACTTAAGTCCAGCGTTACACTTGATGAAGTGGTAAGCCGGTCGGTACAATGAACAGTTCCCAGGCTCATTGCTTTTTACATCATAATACCTGCCAGTTTACGAATGACAGATGTGAGGTTTGAGCGAATGCCTTTTCCCCTGACGTACAGATGCTCAACATTTTGTGCAATTGTGAACTAAACCTAAACGATTATGTAAAAGTATGTGATGGTATTTTAAATGTGAAATGAATGACCTGGACTTTACCTAATCTGATTTTGCAAAGGTAGATGCAGATTTACACAGAGACTCTCCCGGATTATGTTTATGCATAAAGGAAAATTTAGGATTGCTTTGTCCAACTTTAACTTCATTTAAAATACAGAAAAATCCAAATAAATGTGCACCGGCTTTCACTTCATTCACCAAAGCTGGTACACCTTGCACAGGATGAAACAGGATTATAATCAGCTGTTATGTGTGTCAGCAGTGACCTCTTGGTCCCTGACGCGTGAGAGCTGCCGATAGATTATTGTAGATTAATTCTGATGCTGATCACAGTATAGCACAAATACTCTCTCTATGTACATATCAACAGTTGTGGTTAGACGTTTACATACACTCATCGTGGCTTTTAATGATTTCTTTGAATTGTTCTTTTTCAGGGTGTAATCATCGTACAACATAAATCTTTAATCACTTTTAAAAAACATGAATTGGATACACCAGTTTTCATTTATTTTTGATTTTCTCGAATCCACACAGATTAAAAAGTATACGTTCAGGATCAAGTATGTACATAGACCCACTTGAATCTTTTAATAAGTGGTACTGAAGGTTTAACAATGTCTTTAATCTTGGTAAAACCCTCAATTGGATTGACCAGTGCTGAGGACAATGGGAAACTCGGGGATCTAAGAAGGAAACGTGGCGATATACACAAGTTGGAAGGTCTCTGTAGATTTGAAAATGACCAGATAACTGTATTGAAGTACAAATTATTCAATGTGTGTGCCAATATGTATTGTTTCTTAATGGTTTCTGTAATGGTTAATGCACCAGTACACATAAGCTTTCAATATGATGTCTTTAATGCTAAAACATAATTGTCGTTATCTATGATTTTTCAAATTTGCTGTTTTACAAATACTGTTATATTAATAAATATTAGTACCTTATAACATACAGTTGATTAACTGTTTTCCTAAAATTCAAAATGCAATAATTTGCTTTTTAAGTCTTCCGATTTCTCTTAAAATCAGAGACATTTTTTTATTTTGCTCCTGGTCAGTTTCATTAATTTTATTCTTTTTGATTATTTTTTAAAAATGGGGCTTTTCTTCCTCATTGGGCTGCAAAGTTATGTTTGCACTTAATTCGGAAAAGGCGTATCATCGGGCGTAAGTATGTTTGCTGTTTGTCCCCAGATAAGATTATCTGTGTCTCCACTATAATAGTCTTGGACTAGATTACAGCACAATCTGCTGCAGTGGTGGGAAACCTGCAGTGACTGAAGGTAATTACAAATGGACAGTTTCTGGTGTTTAAGCCTCTGCAGCTCTCTTTAGGGCAACCAAGCTCAAACACTTGGCGACAAATGGCCCAAACCACCCAGTAACACATGATTAATTAACCTCGTGGTGGCTGGATCATCTCTGACACCCCCTTCATTGCACTTTTAGCTGTTTCTTTGTCTTTTTCCTGTCACATCACTTTCAGGCATTTGACCTAACTGACCCACATCGTGAAAACAATTTAATATTCAACCTAAGACACTGCTGTTTTTGATGCGTGCTCAATCATGCAGGTAAGTAAAACCCAAAAAGTTGATTCTGTTCATCTGGACAGTCTCAGCTGACTGCAGGTTTATCCAAACTTATAAACAGTACCTTTTCACAGTGACTGAACTTAGCACACTGAATAACCAATGGGCTGTGAGATCAGTTCCTTGATCATAAATATGGAAAATATCATGACCACTGATCAACAACCACTGATCAAAAACCATGAGTACCATTCACAGAGAGCTGGGGAATTGCTGCAATCACAGCATTGTAAGATGGTTAAAGACTTACCCTTAGGCCCCCTCCTCGATTCAGAGATGGTCTTTTTCTTCTCAGGTAAATGGTCATCCTCATCATTGAAAGAGTGTCCACTGGCTTGTAGGTGTAAATAGACTGCGGAGTCCTGGTTTTTGGTTTCCTCGATGTCTGCCACTTTTCATATCCTCCCCGTTGAATTAGATGTTTTGGTCCCCCGAGTTAATGTGATCCATGAATTGTGGTCCTGAGATCATCAATGAACTGACCTCACAGCCCGTTATTCGCTGGGTTAATTTCAGTCATTGTGCAAAGGTACTGTTTATAAGGTTGGCAGTCAGCTGAGACTGAACAAATCACTTGGATGAATAACTAAACATTTCTCCTACTGAAAAAGTTCCAGATGAACAGAATCAACTTTTTGGGCTAACATTGCAGAAACAGTGATTAGCACAGTTACCAGCAAGAAGATCCTGTAGTTCAGGGTTTTCTGTGTGGCGTTTGCATGTTATACCCAATGATTGCATGGCTTCTCTCCAGGTACTCCGGTTTCCTCCCATGGTCCAGAGACATGCAGTTAGTGTTGCCCATAAGTGTGAATGGTTGTCCGTCTCTTTGTCAGCCCTGCGACAGACTGGCGACCTGTCCAGGGTGCAGACAGCTGGGATAGGCTCCAGCCTCCCCTTGACCCTCAGTTGGATAAGCAGAATGGATGGATGTATTAACATAAAGATGATTTTGGAAATTACCAAAACTGTTAATTTAGGACAGCTGTAGAATAAACCTTACATTGGGTGGTGGTCTAATACATTTGTTTAACACTGTCTGGTTTAGTGTAAGCAAATTCCTCCCTAGTGGCAATGATAAAAGATGGCACCAGTCTAAGCTCGTCTTTCTTTGGCCCCAAAGTCAGTATTATTATACTTCAACCCTGTAACTAAACATTAGAGTGTATTTACACAAATTCTGCTTAAAAAGGCAAATATCCTCCCAGATGTTGAGCTTCTAAGTAACGGCCACCTGCTGCCTTTAATCCGCTGCGCTTGCCTCCTGTATTTAACTCTGTCTTCAATATAAAGGTGTCATAGCAGTGTGACGCAGTTATCCCCCTTAATCTTCAAGACAGCTGTCTGGATTTAGGCAGTGATGATCATAATCCCATTTGGCACCTTGAGGGGCTCGACAGAGCGAACACAAGACAGAGCGCACAAACTCCACAGAAGTTTAACGGCCAATCGCAGGAGATACAAGAATTGAACCTTTCTCGATCAGGATGGGGAATACTAAGAGCAGCGCTTTGTCGAAGGAGCTCCTGGAAGAGCTGAAGTCCAACACCAAATACACAGAGGCCGAACTGTGCACCTGGTATCAGTCCTTCCTCAAGGAGTGTCCCAGCGGGAGGATCAGCAAGCAGCAGTTCGAGGGCATCTATGCCAGCTTCTTCCCAGACGCGGACCCCACGGCGTACGCGCGGCACGTTTTCAGGAGTTTCGACACTAATGCAGACGGAACTTTGGACTTTAAGGAGTACATCGTCGCTCTGCACCTCACCTCCGGGGGAAAGACTCTGCAGAAGCTGGAGTGGGCCTTTGGCCTCTATGATGTGGATGGAAATGGAACCATCAGCAAAAATGAAATCCAAGAGATTGTTAGGGTAGCTATACTTCATACTAATTTTATCTGTTCTGAATACACTAAAATTATATGAATAAACTGAATTTGCGTTACATTCATCTATTGAATAATCACGATCACTTCTGTGAATGTGTAAATGGACCTTTGATGATTTCAATTTTAAGCCACAGCCTCCTCCAAATTATTCCACTTACAATTACTCAAAGAAAATGTAATATTCTGACGAATATTTGATTAAATTCATCATGAATCATTGGTTACACCTATAAAATGTGTTTACTCTCCTGCAGTCAATATTCAACATGATTCCTGCTGACGCACAGACGAAGCTCCCCGAGGATGAAAACACGCCGGAGAAAAGGGCCGAAAAGATCTGGACATTTTTCGGAAAGAAGGACAACGGTAAACCGCACTTTATTAACTCTCATCTCGTTTTTTACTGCAACTTCACAAGGCACAAGCATTTCGTTGACGCTTCTTTTTTTTGGTTCTTTGCAGATAAAATCTCAGAGGGAGAGTTCATTCAGGGCGTGATGGACAACAAGGATATCCTACGCTTGATACAATATGATGAACCTCAGAAAATCAAAGACAAGCTGAAAGAGAAGAAGCAGTAGAGTACAGAGTAGAAAAAAAACCTCACGTGGTTTTAAGACTGATTTTTGTGGCTATATTTTAACCGCTTTAACCACATTTCTCGTTTTTTATTGTAATTAATCATGTTCATGTTCTTTCTGGTAAACTAGTTAAACAGTGTTTCATTTTTTTGTCATTGCAAGTAATAAGTAAATAGGGAGATTAGATAAAATAAAATAAAATAGAAGCTGAACAACTGTGCAATGGATCAATTTTAAACAGTGTAATGGCAATGTGAATGTTGGGAGTCAAAACAGTGTTCACGTTTAATTAACCAGAATCAGTTTCTTCACATTTTTACTTGTGTTGCAATAAATTTTATTAATAACTCCTTTGTGGATCCATATTCACACTTTACACAGTCATCCATAGGCTGGATTGGACGTTTTTGGCGTTTTGTTTAGCCTCCTTGGTTTAGATGTTGTACTTTGTGTAAACGAGCTGATTTCATGCGTTAAATCTTTAAATCACACAATTTACAATGAACAGCGCACAAGTGTGTTCGTTACTTTAGTTTGTTAAATTTTGTTCAAATATGTTTTGTACGTTTTTTGTGTAGTTGTGGCAGTGAACACGTTAACTCGTTATATGTTTAAATGTTCTCTTTTGTGTACGTGAACATGAAAGCCTGTCTGTAAAGGTGTATGTGTGTTACAGTGGGGCAAAAAAGTATTTAGTCAGCCACCGATTGTGCAAGTTCCCCCACTTAAAATGATGACAGAGGTCAGTAATTTGCACCAGAGGTACACTTCAACTGTGAGAGACAGAATGTAAAAAAAAAATCCATGAATTCACATGGTAGGATTTGTAAAGAATTTATTCGTAAATCAGGGTGGAAAATAAGTATTTGGTCAATAACAAAAATACAACTCAATACTTTGTAACATAACCTTTGTTGGCAATAACAGAGGTCAAACGTTTACTATAGGTCTTTACCAGGTTTGCACACACAGTAGCTGGTATTTTGGCCCATTCCTCCATGCAGATCTTCTCAAGAGCAGTGATGTTTTGGGGCTGTCGCCGAGCAACACGGACTTTCAACTCCCGCCACAGATTTTCTATGGGGTTGAGGTCTGGAGACTGGCTAGGCCACTCCAGGACTTTCAAATGCTTCTTACGGAGCCACTCCTTTGTTGCCCGGGCGGTGTGTTTTGGATCATTGTCATGTTGGAAGACCCAGCCTCGTTTCATCTTCAAAGTTCTCACTGATGGAAGGAGGTTTTGGCTCAAAATCTCACGATACTTGGCCCCATTCATTCTGTCCTTAACACGGATCAGTCGTCCTGTCCCCTTGGCAGAAAAACAGCCCCATAGCATGATGTTTCCACCCCCATGCTTCACAGTAGGTATGGTGTTCTTGGGATGCAACTCAGTATTCTTCTTCCTCCAAACACGACGAGTTGAGTTTATACCAAAAAGTTCTACTTTGGTTTCATCTGACCACATGACATTCTCCCAATCCTCTGCTGTATCATCCATGTGCTCTCTGGCAAACTTCAGACGGGCCTGGACATGCACTGGCTTCAGCAGCGGAACACGTCTGGCACTGCGGGATTTGATTCCCTGCCGTTGTAGTGTGCTACTGATGGTGACCTTTGTTACTTTGGTCCCAGCTCTCTGCAGGTCATTCACCAGGTCCCCCCGTGTGGTTCTGGGATCTTTGCTCACCGTTCTCATGATCATTTTGACCCCACGGGATGAGATCTTGCGTGGAGCCCCAGATCGAGGGAGATTATCAGTGGTCTTGTATGTCTTCCATTTTCTGATGATTGCTCCCACAGTTGATTTTTTCACACCAAGCTGCTTGCCTATTGTAGATTCACTCTTCCCAGTCTGGTGCAGGTCTACAATTCTTTTCCTGGTGTCCTTCGAAAGCTCTTTGGTCTTGGCCATGGCGGAGTTTGGAGTCTGACTGGTTGAGGCTGTGGACAGGTGTCTTTTATACAGATGATGAGGTCAAACAGGTGCCATTCATACAGGTAACGAGTGGGGGACAGAAAAGCTTCTTACAGAAGACGTTACAGGTCTGTGAGAGCCAGGGATTTTCCTTGTTTGAGGTGACCAAATACTTATTTTCCACCCTGATTTACGAATAAATTCTTTACAAATCCTACCATGTGAATTCATGGATTTTTTTTTCACATTCTGTCTCTCACAGTTGAAGTGTACCTCTGGTGCAAATTACTGACCTCTGTCATCATTTTAAGTGGGGGAACTTGCACAATCGGTGGCTGACTAAATACTTTTTTGCCCCACTGTATGTGTTGTGCTTTTTAAGTGTATAACATGGTAACATCCACCAAGGACACTTCAGCCATCGACTCTAACCTTTTAAAAAGCAGTGTGCATGCAAACATGCATTTTGAACACACTTCCTTTCCACTTGGAATTTGTTTTAACTGATATATTTGTAGCGTTTGCACTGTTTCACAGACTAATCCTAACTAACTGTAGTTTGTATACAACTTTATTTTGGATTATCTTTACACATATATTTGCTCTGGTTTGGTTTCCAATGAAACTTAGTTTGGTTTCTGTATTTTAATCCTTAAACGTTTATATTTTAATTACATTTATATTATCTGGACTATTTATTAAACAGGAGACCATGAGAACAATACGAAAGTCGACTATTTGATCAAAAATAAATCCAGATTATAACACTGGCATAAAATAGAATCATATTTTAATAGGGGTCTCTTCCACCCTTTGCCCCCAGCCACTAGACCCACCACAGATTTTTATATTAAACAGGTGGAAAATACAAATGAGGACAGAATTATTTGCCCCCTTATGAAAATTCCTATTTTTAAGGGTAATTTGGAGAGGCAAGGAATTTGCAAAAGCTTTCCCAAACATCCTACTGTTATTTTCTTTACTTTGTATACAGAAACAATATTATTTCACATTAACTACCCCCGATGATAACAGCCACTGTGTGTCGTTTTTCCTTTTCTGCAGTCTGTTGTTTTAGTCGGTTGATCTGATGGTCTTCTGTCATGAACTTTGGACTTCAGTTCACCCCACAGATTTTCAGCGGGATTCAAGTCAGGGCTTTGTGACGTAATCAGCGTCACTCTGAGAACGGGGAATAGTTTCATTCAATCTTTCCTCAGGTTGTCCTCGGCATGCCTCAGTCTGGCTTGAATGTGCCAGTTTTTCTTGGAGTGCATTTCTGTGCAGGCTTCTAGTGATTGTCCTGTGAATACACGTCCCTACTTGGCTAACTCCGTCACTATCGTCTTGGCAGTTGTCCTGGGGTCAGTAGACACATCTCTCACTAGTTTTGTTCACTTCCTACCTCCGCCTGGCTTGTTCTGTACTGTATGGCTCTCTTTAAATATCTTAATACTTCTGTGAAGGTTCTCAGTCATCCAGGTCATCGTAGTCAAAGGAGCTTGCAAAGAAAAGCGTCTGGACTTCTTTAAGTTGCTTGAAGACGTTTCACCTCTCATCCGAGAGGCTTCTTCAGTTCAGAACTGACGCTCCAGGCGCTTTTCTTTGCAAGCTCCTTTGACTATCTTAATACTTCTTGAAATGCTGTGATAACTTTAGATCTCCTGCTTCGTCTAAACTGACTTCTTTTGTTTTTAGAATGATACTTTTTCAAGTGACAGCTCAAATCCTTGCTGAAGTTTTTATACTGTGTAAATTGGAAGATAACACCTAGTTTTAGCTTGTTTTACAAGCACAGCAATAAAAAGGTCAGTTTGTCTGGGCGCTAATATTATTGACCTTTAAGATTTTTTATTTTTTCTGGAATAATTTGATTGTTGTTTCCAAATAGAAATCATTTATTAGTTCTAAGGAAAACAAGTATGATTAAAAATGGAGAAATCCCTCGCTCTGTTAACAAACACTTGGGGAAAAGAGATCACTTTTGATGACAGGAATATCCAGCCTGGTGATTGTCACCTCCTCTAACATGTGTACCTAAAGACTCAGTTTCCTGACTCTGCAGTGTTATGAGCCGCCCTGACACTCAGTGGTTGCACGCCAGCCTTTTATTGACAGCCAATTTACTCTCTAATACATCTGGCAGCTCTCCTTTTTCACACTTGGATTCATTCATTAGATTGAAAGCAAGAAAATCGGGATGAGAGCTCCTTATGAAGGGAATTAGGCTCAGGTTAACAATCCTTCTGTATCAGCCAATCCTATTAGGAGCTGAAGGTCAGTTGAGACACACAGCCTCCTCACAGTTAGGATAATGTGGGCTCGGCACAGAGAACGATACACTGCTCCAACATGCTCCTCCGCATAGATCATTTGCTTCTCGCGGTCCAACTTGAACCCATTAGTATATTTTACTTTTAGTTTAACTTTTCTTTGTTAAGCTTAGGCCACGTCCACATTAGCCCGGATAGATTTGAAAACAGCGTTTTAGACTGTAAACGCTCCGCGTCCACACTAGCGTTTTTAGTCGTTTTCAAAGAGTTGCGCATCCGCACTAAAACGACCGAAAACGCTGACGTTGCAGTTCCGCGCATGCGTGAAACGCAAGACGACTCGACCTGCATCGTTTCCCTCTGCCGTTTATTTACATTCCGGCTCTTTGAAACGTGGCGGCGAAATGGCAAGACAAAGCAACAAGTGGACTGATAATGAGGTGGAGTTGTTGCTCCGAGTCACCAACGAGTACAAGGTTTCCAAAGCAAGCGAGAACATCGACTGGGAGACGGACCAGAACAAATACGCAAAATATTGGACCGCCTCAAAGAACAGTATCACATGACTAAGTGGTCACATGACTGCATAATATGACCAACATGCGTCATCATTTTAGAAAGTCTGCGTTTTTGAGTGTCCACACTGCGACGGGATAGCTCCGTTTTAAAATGCGTTTTTGAGAGCGTTTTCAAGACGCTGTCTCAGTGTGGACGGGAGGCCAAAAAATACAAAAAACAAAATGTTACA
Organism: Neolamprologus brichardi; assembly: GCF_056152115.1. Taxonomy (NCBI): domain Eukaryota; kingdom Metazoa; phylum Chordata; class Actinopteri; order Cichliformes; family Cichlidae; genus Neolamprologus; species Neolamprologus brichardi. The sequence continues at coordinate 22,401,518 of NC_142107.1, forward strand.
AAAAATACACGTACACGGGTATTTTTGAAAAAGGAGATTTTCCGTTTTCGTTTTAAAATATAATCCCGTCCACATGTAAAGGCAGAAATGAAGGAAAACGCTGCTAGGAACATGCCAAAACAGCAGGTGGCGCTATATTCCTAACCGTGTAGAAATGTTGGCCAATCAGAAGTCTAGAAACCTCGGTGGGAAAAAGTAAACAAAGCTGGGGCATAGAAGCAGAACCAAGTCGTATGTGTGGAGGGACAGTAACTGTGTGTGTATATGTAAGCATTTAAACACTGCAGAGAGTACAATTAACAGTAACAGTATTGTAGAAATTCATTTAACCGAAACAATAACGTGGCGCACAGTGTGACGTCAAAAAAGGCGCACACCTTTGATGCTGCGTTTTCTCCGTTTTCTCCGTTTTTTCCGTTTTCTCCGTTCTTCTCGTCCACACCTAAATGCAAAAACGGAGTCTTCAAAAATATCCACTCTGGCAGGCGTTTTTAAAAATCTCCGTTTTCAAAAATACCCGGATACGTGTGGACGTAGGCTCAGTGTGGACGGGAGGCCAAAACGGAGAGAAAATGATGCGTTTAAAAACGAAAACGCTTTAGTGTGGACGTAGCCTTAGTGAAAGAAGACGAGAAAGCAGTTTGTGTTTAAAGTGACACACAATCCCTTTTTTATGCTCATTAAGAAAGATTCAGGTACCTTTTAGGCATATATTTCAATTTGTGATTAATGCTTAAACCTCCCTTGTTGTCGACTGCCATCTATCTTTTATAGTACTCTGTTACAAAGACACCCAGTGATCTCTAAACACAACACACAGAGCTCTGAAACTCCCAAACTAAATTTAAGGGAAAGTGTAGTTAGTTCTCCCTGTTTTCTCTGTATTATTGTATAATAATATAGAATCTAGCTGTTACTTCCTAAAGTGGGATGAGCTATGACTATATAGACAGCGTTTACCTTTCAGTCTGCCTTTGGTAGCTTTGGGGCCAGGATCTAAGGTTGGGACAGCGGGCACAGGAATGTGATCAGCTCTCCTGCTCTGAGGAACACTGGCTGGTCTTGTCCATGCCACAAAGCTGACACACCAAGTCTTTGTGTGTCATGGGGTGCACCTGCTTGGCACTGCTCATCTCACGGCGCAAAATGAAGGCATTTGTTGTTGCAGTGTCCAGGAAGTGCAGCAAGTTGATCCTCTACCAGGGAGCAGTGTTTCTGTGGGTGGAGTAGTGCAGAATGGGCTGATCTGACAGGTCAGCTCCACCCATATCTTTGTTGTAGGCCGCGATTGGTGGCCTCACTTGCAGTTTTAATCTTGCTAGTGTTTATCTTGAAGCTAATAGTGTAGCCGCTGCTTGATTCAGCCAATAAAAAATGTCATCCCTGATTATTTGGCTTGATTTATAGTGTCAAACCAGTTTTTGCCGCTTTTTCTCTTTCTCTTCACAGTGTCAGTGGAATAGCTGAGTACTCACCTGTAAGCTTGTTTAACTTAACTATTTAATGGTTAAATCCAATCTGTATGTTGTACCAGTCTGATCAGGTCTCATATTTGCCATCATTTGGAAATTATTGGCATTATTTGAGGTTTAAAGCTGTTTTTGAAACTTGCAAAATGCGAGTATCTGGGGGCTAAGTCGAATAAAATCACTGGTTCGTGTGTCCATGGGTTCTAGACGTTGGTACTTCAGCCTAACAGCGGCTTCCTTCACTTGTGTGACCATCTGGGCCTTATATTCATTCTTCCAGTGAACAAGTACTGAATGTTGTGTCAGTTTAATTCAGAATAATAAGGGACCAGATCTCATATGCTCGTCAAACTTCAGCTGTTCAGTTTAGTTAGAGCAGCGGTGTGAAACATAAGGTTGGAGGGCCTCCAGTTTGGAAACTTTTGGGGCTTATAAAGTATTTTTAATAAGTATTCCAGCGTTTTCTTAATGATAAAGACATTCATTTTCATTTTTCATAGTCATTCATGTTACAAAACACAGATAAGCAATTAAATGACAGAAAATTTCCTGTTTTGTCACTACTATCATTTTCTTTCTTTTCTTTTTTACAATCCACAGTACTTAAAAAATGACAATTTCTGTAAATTAACAAAGAAAAATCTTTTTTTTTTTTTTTGCCTGTCCCGTTTGGCTCTTTTGCCATCAGAATTATTGTCTAAAGGCGAGGAAAGATGCCCAACGGATTTACTTTACCAAATTGACCATCCCAGCTTTGCCGTAATGGTCTATTTGATTCACCTTTTATTGTTTATTTTATTTATTTTTTATTTTCACTTGCTAGATACGGGACAGACTTGAATGAGGAAAAGAAAAAGGAGAAAGGAAGAGGGGGGAAAACAGCGGAGAAGAGGGACGGGGATAAAGGGCAAAAAACAAAAACCAACAGAATAAGCAGACAAAAAAAATACATATATCAATCACCTGGATCACCTGTTGAGAAAGAAAAAAGAAAACAAGCAGAAGAAAACGAGAGTAATAAACAACATCACGATGATATATGGGAATATGACAGTAAATACTAAATATTAAACATTATTGTGCAGCACGTAAGATCGACAGCGCACAGTGTGCTTTGAGGTAGGAGCCAAAAAGGGTGTAGTTTGTGTGTGTGAGCACCCGTGTGTACACCTGTGAGCATGGACGCGCTTGTTTTTTAAAAGGTTCCTTCATGTAATGATCTGCTAGAGGGTGTGGGGGGGCCACAGCCCCGTCCTCCAGGGCATGAAGCAGGTATGGAGGAGATCCAAACTCCAGACATCCAGAGGCCCCCAGAACACAAGAGACCAAGGAAGACCAACAGAGGGGCAGCCGCGCCACTGTCCCAGAAAGAGCTGAGGAGAGTCCCAGATGAGGGGTCACTCAGCAGCCACGGAGCAGAAGCCGGGGGGGGGGTTGCAGTGACGTGCCCGTGAGCTCCGCCGGCAGCCAGCTGCCAAAAATCATTTTTTGTAATTACAGGACAGCCTCAGCAATGAGCTACCAGAACATTCTCTGTAATTTTACACATTTAATTGTTGTAATTTATGACCAAAGACTTGTGGCAGCATTTCTCTGTTATGCAGAAAAAACGAGATAAAATACACTTTCTAAGATACGTCAGGGTTAAGAGTGTAGTTTACATATTTACACTGATATAAAGGGGAGTTTCCCTGATCCGGTCCACAGACGGCTATATAACTTTCACATTGCTGCTTTTTATAAAAAACATCTATAATTCCCAAACAGTTCATGCTAGATGTCTGGAAAACCTCGTGAATTAAAGCTGATATTGATTGTGCCATTGTTCAAAAATGTAATTCACGTGTAAAATGTAAAAAAACTCATAATAATCATATTTTCATTATATGAAAATCTGTAGAAACACTTGAGCCGTGTTATGAGCTGCAGGTTTAACATAAAACATGTTCACCAGGTTTATGAGTTTAATTTTTTTTATTCACATCAATCAGATCTTAAATGAAACATCTTGCAGATGTAACTGCCCATTTCTTAACCCCCCGCCCCCCCCGGCAGAGTTACATAACGACACGCTGTGGCATTTAATTTTCAAAGAGGAGATTTATTTTGGACACTGCATTCCTCACTACACCGTCGGGACAGAGGTCACCTGTGATCCAACATTCTTAAAAACATTGGGAAAATCGGATTAAACTCACGTTAATGAAAACAGTCACCACAGAAGGGCAGTTAACTCAACCGTTATGTCATTGTGGATTCGGGTCAAGAACATTTAGTTGGAACATAATAACTCGTCACACTTAGTGCACAACATTGAGACACACTGATAAAAACCTCTACAACAAATACACTATTTCAAACCTACACATGAAGCCGTTTTAGGGGGTGGGGGCAAAGCAAAGTCTGAAAGTGTTTTCCATAAGGCAGCTAAGCATTTCTTTACTTTTTCACAACTTTTTTTGAGTGCCTGACAGCTGGATTAAAATCTTTATTATTTAACTTTGTCCTTCTGGGAACATAGAAAAGAAAAATGATTCCAAAACAAACGACAAAATGTAAAGACAGCGACAGACAAACACATATATGTAAACACGGACACGTAGTCTACATGCAGTCTCGGATATCTCTATCACCTCGCACTTCCCGCTGCATGTCGACCCTTAAAGATCTTCTCTTTAAGGGTCGACGAAACGTGAAACAGACGACGTTGAACAGTGCAAACATCGAACCAGTATGTACAAATATACACCGATGCAGAGAAGAATAAATCAAGGACATTCCAGGTATATAACCGTTAGGCACTAAAAGGTGTTTCAGTGTAATTTGGACCACCTTTTCCTCCTTCGCGCTGATTCAAAATAGACCCTGGCCTAAATCTTGGGACTTGTGCTGAGTGTAATCAAATCCCGATTGCAAAATGCTTGGAAAAGTTGAGGTTTCTGGATATTTATGCTGTACACTTTCCTTTTTTTAAGTGGGAGAAAGCTCCAAAATTATGGACAAGATGGAGAATACCTTGTTTAACTTCCATAAACTACACCGAAACAGCCATCATGGTTCCACAGAGTGTGCAGCTCTCCACGTACAGTGAAAACAATATATTCAAAACATGCATTTCCACCAAAATGGACCAGCAAATTATGAAAATATATCATTCCAAGATCTCAGTATGCTTCAGTATCCAAAATAATATCAATAATCAGACCTTTTTTTTTTGTTTGGTTTACTCAGACTGGAAAAGTGTTGGCTGACGCTAAACTGAACAATTCAAAATACGTACATTTTTTTAATAATCTCAACTTTACAACAGGTAAACAGCAGAATATGTTAAATGGCATTCAGTAAGCTAATGTGGATTATGATGGGGTTTAAATTTAGAAGGAACATGCTGGTACTTGGGTCCGTTACTGTTAGCTGGACTGTTTTCCTCCTCACTGTTCCACTCAGAGAGAGGATGAGCAGACCTCAGGGGTCTGAACATGCACCGTCCCCGAATCAGTGTCGTCAAGTGTTCCTGGATTCTGTGGATGTGTTTTAATACTGAAGACAGGACAGCTGATCCCAGGTCGGGCCGGGACGAGCTATATGTCCATATCCACAGGCCGAACGTCGCCGGTTTTGTTCTCCTTCACCCACAGCTCTCTGTCTTTGGCGGGATCCACATTCTGCAGCAGCTGGTCGACGGGCTCAACCATCTGAAAAGATATTAACAGCAATGTGACCCCTTAAAACTTCAGTCTTCATTCAGAGTTAAACACCTAAAGGTCAGGTGCACAGGAGGTGCTGAGCGGTCAGTTGATTGGGTAATCTGCCCAAAAAGCCCAAAAGAGTTTAGTGACAGTTTTTGTATAACAACATGTTTCATTACTTGCAAAATCAATCACTTTGACCCAAATGACCGCTTCACAATCAGCTGATTTTTTTCAGGCGCCCCAAACTGCACCGGAGGTCGAAATGCAGCGTTTTTGAGCCTTAATAACCCAAGCAACATCTTTGTGAAATTTGCAGACGACACCACAGTGGTGGGGCTCATTTCCAAGGGAGAAGAGTCTACGTACAGAGACGAGGTGGAGCAGCTGACGTCATGGTGTAAGGCCAATAACCTCAACACTTCAAAAACCAAAGAACTCATAATAGACTTCAGAAGGAAAAAGGCAGAGATTCAACCACTATTCATAAATGGGGACTGTGTAGAAAGGGTGGCAAGCTTCCGCTTCCTGGGAGTCAATATAGAGGAGAAGCTTTCCTGGAGTGTGTGAACACCTCCGAGCTGCTGAAAAAGGCTGCTGGTGTCCTTCTACAGAGCCACCATTGAGAGTGTTCTAACCTACTGCGTATGTATTTGGTACACTAGCTGCACAGGGGCTCAGAGGAAAGCACTCCAAGGGATCATTAACACCGCCCAAAAGATCACTGGCTGCCCTCTCCCCACACTGGAAGTTCTACACAACATCCACTGTTTTAAAAAGGCCCAAAACATCATAAAAGACACCTCACATCCTGGCCACTCTTGTGTTAATCTATGCACGGTCTGAAGCATGTATGTGGGAATGTATGTGAATGTTTTACTGTTACGTCTTATTAGTATTCTATCTATTTTATTTATTGACTTTTATTGTTTTATTTATATTTTGATATTGCTAGGGATGATGCAATGATCGGGGAACATTCTTAATTTCGTTGTACCTGTGACAATGACAATAAAGTTTCTGATTCTGATTCAACAAGTACAGGAGATATCCACATGAAATGTTCAGGACTGAAAATCAGGAAGCTCATCACCCAGTGTCACAAATATTAGCACATTTTTGAGTCTGTGTGGCCTGGATGTCATAATGTAGATAAAAAGGAGACCTTATTTTGAGCAGCTACCTGTCCCACCTGGTGACATGAGGCTTTTAACTTTACCCAACATGCACCTTTTTAGGTTTTCTCTTGCAAATGATCAGAAAACAATTTAAACATTCAGGAGAACAGCGCTTCTTTTCCTGTTTCTCTAATTCTCTTTATAAGGAGCTCTTATTCTCAGAGACGTTAACCAGTCCAAGCCATACGACACCTCAACCACAACACAGTCCACAGGACGCACTCAGAAGCTACCTTGCAGCTTCACAAGTACTCTGTTTAATCTGCACTGGTCACTCCACTTTATTGTTATTGATATTTATATTTAAAAAGTGCAATACTGTAATTTTCTGCTGCTCATTCCTGTGCAATATCCCATCTGCCCTCCCGTCATATTTCTTTTCAAGATTTTCTTATTTAATCACTAGTGTACATATATTTATATTTATAGATACATATATATTTAGTCATCTTTTCTCTTTTACCGTGTCTCTTTAATATTTTGCTCTTTACTATTTTTTTATTATTTTATTTTATTATATTTTCTGTACTGTATCATGCTGCTGAGTGACTGCTGCTCATCAAACACATTTCATTGCAATGTTGACCCTGTGCTAACTTGCATATGACAAATAAAACTGAAAACTGAAACTGAAAAAGTGCAGTTTATTCAAACTGTGATCCCAAAAATGATTCTAGAAGCAAATCATGCTGTGCATAGATGAGATTGTGGACATTTGGAGCAACTCAAAAATGCAAGAACAAGTCCAAGAGGGGAATCCACCTTTTTCCAGATGGGATTCATGTCCTCGGACTTCACGCTCGGCTGCACAAAGCAAAGAATCTAAGCCTGAGGTGTAATCGCTCAATCAAGCCAACGGAAATGCAACGTGAGGCCGAGACCATGGTCGGGAGTTTTGTTCATATGTGTGATTAAAGGATGTCTGAATGAGAGGGAGACAGGTGGAAAGGTGAACATCCAAGGAGCAGAGGTAGTAAAAGCAACCTTAACTAACTTGGATCAACCATCCAAAGCAACAGAGGTGAAGAGGAGAGTGCAGGCAGGGTGAAGCAGGTGGAGATGAGTGTTAGGGGTGAGTTGTGACAGAAGGATAGCAGCAAGAGTGAGAGTGAAGGTGGAACGGCTATGGTGTATGGTTTAGAGATGACCAGGACAAAGGATGATGAATATGGAGGATAAGAAAAAGCCAGAGATTTTAAATCAGAATACTGTGAGTCGTCCATAACGTCTGTGTGCTAACAGAGGCTAAACCAGATCATGAGATCATCGTGAGATCATGAGATTGTGGTCTACGGCTGCAACTCCCATCTGTATTCATTAGTCGGGTTCATTGAGCTTCAGTGTTGCTGCACATTTAAAATCTTCTTCTATACAGACGAAAACAAAACGTGAGCAATCCAAACGTAAAAGCTGTGTGACTTGAACTGTCCTATATTTTGCTTGCAGACGATTGTATTGGTTTCATCTCTGGTGCGTCTGTCACCTCTGCGGTATTCATGTTGTCAGCTTTCACGCAGAGAGGCGCCCTCGTTCTGGAAGCTTCCTACAGCGCTGACAGAAAACGTCTCATCACATTCAAAGGCCTTTGGCCCTAAATGAGCAGAACGTCTGGGCGGGTTTCTCTGAGGATCTGAGAGAGCTCAGCCAGCGCGCTGCATCAAAGGCTGACGCGGGATCGCCCAGGGCTCGCTCTGTCACAGCCCCTACGCTCGCCAGCTCAAGAAGCACGAAGTCGCATCACAGCAGTGAAACCGCTGCTGATGGTTTAATCGGACCCGTAATGCACTGATTAGCTGATTATTCAGTAAAGCTGAGAATCACCAGACGGTCCACGATATGATGTTATCACAAAACTTCTTATTGCGATTTTTATAATATTCTGCGTTATGCTCAGTATTGCAATTACATTTATCGTGACTTAAAACCTTTTTTAAATGAAAAAATCTCAAAGTTAAACTTTGTTAATATCTGTTTTAGCCAATAAAAAGGTGTCACTTCAGTTACTTATTTTCTGCAAAATGAAATTGTCAAGCATACCAAAGCTGTCACTGACATCAGACTGCTACTGAATGGGGTCAAGTCGGCAATTACATGTAATCTGTTACTGATAACACAGCAAATAACTGTGACGTTGACATAGGCAGAAATCCACATTTAATTACTAAATGTGAGCTCAGCAAACTTCCTGGTCTATAGGAATGTTCAATTCAATTCAATTCAATTCAATTCAATTTTATTTATATAGCGCCAAATCACAACAAAAGTCGCCTCAAGGCGCTTCATAGATACAGAGAAAAACCCAACAATCATATGACCCCCTATGAGCAGCACTTTGGCGACAGTGGGAAGGAAAAACTCCCTTTTAACAGGAAGAAACCTCCAACAGAACCAGGCTCAGGGAGAGGCGGCCATCTGCTGTGACTGGTTGGGGTGAGAGAAGGAATGTAACCAGAATAAAACCAGCTGGTGGCAAAGACTGATTCACTGATGGTAACATGTTGGTTATCTGTCTGCATTTATACATTAAACTCAATTATTTGCAAAGCTACAACAATCTCTGAGTGTGACTGCAGTCAGTCCAAGTCAGACTGAGACTGTTTGCAGAACGGTTGCCTTGCATCAGGAGACCTGTGCCTGGTGATCTAAAGATGTTGTGAGTGTGCAACACCCTCAAGCTCCGGGAAACCATTAAACTAGGACGTAGCATTGTCATGGTGCTCAGTGTTGGTTTCTCGTTGAGCTGATTTAAGTTTGCTCTGCTAACGTTATTCCAGGACGGCGGTGCATGAGATGAGCCCTCTGGTTCATACTGTTCCCATATCACCACACACATCGCGATGCTATGCTGTATCGATTTTTTCCCACACCTCAATCATTTGGTTCAGAAAATGTACGTTGCCAGGCGACCTCTTCACATTTTATAATTTATCATACATGACAAAAAAAAGGAACACGTCCCTTTGAGATGCTGAACTTTGGATTTTTCCCCTACTTTTGCCACAGAAATTATTTATATATCATATTAGTACTACTTTTGATACTTACACCCTTGTTAAGGCACTGGCTTGGTGTAGGCGAGAGGTGTGGCATGGGTTACCCCAAATACTTCCATCAGACTAAACCAAATGTGGCCCAAAGAAAACTGCAATGTGTGACCTGTTTTAGGTGGATTAACTAGCCAATATTTTCACTCTGGCTCTAAATACAAAAAAAGTTATGATATACAGTGATGTGAGTCTATAAGAGGCAAATCAACTGCATTCAGTATTAAAACCAACTGTTTTAAGGATAATGCGGAACTAATAGACTAATCAATTAACTAAATTAATAGAATGCAGCTAAAAAGCAGAAATTTAAAAGATGTTTTTCCAAAGTCTGACACTGAAGGCTCTCGCCGACAGTCTCTGCTTGGATCTGGAAAAAAGGGAACTGCAGTGTTACTGTGGAATCAATTAGGGACGCTAGCGTCTGGCTCCGAAGTGTGTGGGTACATCCATCATTTACAAGCCATCTACAATCTTAAGGGTGAGATTTCTGTTTTCATCTGTGAATATGAAATGAGTACACAACATCAGTGGCTTTGGAGACGGATTTAGAGTTCTTGTGATCAAAAAACAGCAGGAAACACGGAATTACAGCTACCAGGAAAACTGAGCGAGAAACTGAAGTGATTAAGTAAAAAAATAAGGTGAGAAAAAGGCTCTGCAGATTACACAAAGACTAGAAACCTGCAAAGACAGAAGCAGAAACGACTACTAAGACAAAACCATTACAAAAAAAGAACAAAAACAGGACACAAAATGACAACAGAAGCCAAAATAATACCACAAAAAAGTGCTAAAACGGCCACAAACTCACACTCTGGTTGAACATGTCTGTTTCGTGCCGTAGGGTCGTATACTGTCGTAAATGCTGCTGAATCCACTCGATCCGCTCCACCTCCAGTTTCTCCAGCTCCTACAGGGAAAAGGGAAGACAAATGTCCTACTTAGTACGACAGACAGCCGATAACCGCTGTACTACTGACATCACGCAGATTATCAGTCCTTCATTAAAGAGCAGAGATCTCACCACTGAATATGTTGAAATAAAAATCCACCTTTTGCTCTTTTCTCTGACCTCATATATAAAACTGTCGAGGTTCTTTCAACACAAGCTTAACTTTTACATTTGAATATAATATTAACAGTATTTAGGAAATATATCTTTCAGAGGTTATAAATATGATTTAAAACCAGATAAATAATATTTTTTAGACAAATACCTGCACACTATGCTATCCTATAGAGGAAACTTTGTTTATTAAAAACCATAACACCTTTAGTTCATTAGTGTAAATACTCAGTAATGTGTGGTTATAAAGGTGAAACTGATGTTTATAATATTTCTCACTGGGCTGGAGTCTTTAGTTTATTTCGTTTTGCTGTAATCAATAACAAGATAATAAAAACATCCCTGAAGCGATAAAACCTCGATGAACTTACAGGATAGTGTTGTTGTTGTTTAATTAAAGTCTAATTACAGAACCTAATTGTACTTATTTGTGATTTTCCTGTACAGTATACATTACACAGTATAAAGTGTCACAGCTCAGACCTAGAAGAGAAGACATGCATCATATTTTGTTTCGGTCATTTTGCCTCATGAATCACACACAGCTGTTTACCATGCTGGTTGTCACCATTTCTTCAAACCACTTGGACTGGGTTTGGTTGTAGAGGTCCACACAGCGCATCAGGTCATCTCCTGGAAAAAAAACACAGAGAGCAAGATTGTTTCAGCTCTGAGTGCAAGATCGTGCTGCAAGGCCTGTAACGACCAGCAGAGGGCGCTCAGCAATCAGCATTTAGCGAGCGCAGCGGCATCACAGATGAATCCCAGCTTCTCGTTGACCTGTACTATAAATGTTTATCACCTTTCAAGATGATAGACGCGTTTAATGAACAGTTTACAGCACACTGCACTTCAGCTATAAGCAGATGTAAGGACATTTCACGTGTCGAGAGGCAGCTTTGTTTTACTGTGAGTGGAACGTCTAATTGTGGGTGTCCACAGAAGAAATCCTAAATTTCAGGAGATATTTTGTTGCTGTATCTGTATATTCAGGCTGTGGACAGCATTTTGCCTTTATGGTACTTGTTAAAGTTTTTTCCTTGAGCAACTTGTTCAGATTTTTGTTTATTTGCTGTCTCATTTATGTAAACCACAATAACTGTGACTAAGTTTTATGGGGCATACAACAGTATTAATCAGCATGTTCATCCCTGCAGTGATGCGTTATATAAACAGTTACTTTAATAATAAAAATCTTCTTACAAATCATGACCCAAGGATACTGAATGACCAAAGTAAGATATATTTTTTCCCTTTTAAATTTGTGTTTAATAAATAAACAAACTGTAAATAACAGTATAGTATTAAATTATAATTATATGGACATTCAACATAATCTAATAAAAGATGAATTGACCCAGAAGGAATCACGGCTAAATGATGAGCCTGGATGTCAAACTGTAGGTAAAAGCAACTCATTTTATATGATATAATTCGAGCAGCCACCTCTGCATCATGTGATACGATCCCTTTACAGTTTAACCAAAATGTAGTTTTCTGCTGTGACGTATCAGGAACAGATATTCAGATATTCATGGCTGTTTCTGTTCCTCTACGCCACATGTGTCGAACTCCAGGCCTCGAGGGCCGGTGTCCTGCAGGTTTTAGATGTGTCCTTGATCCAACACCGCTGATTTAAATGACTAAATCAATTCCTCAACATGTCTTGAAGTTCTGCAGAGGCCTGGTAATGAACTAATCATTTTATTCAGGTGTGTTGACCCAAGGGGAGATCTAAAACCTGCAGGACACGGCCCTCGAGGCCTGGAGTCCGACACCCCTGCTCTACGCAGCCGACATTAAACTGATGGTTGTGGTTTTTTAACAGAGCTTAAATGTGTTTTTCATCCCTGAAAACAAAATGTAAATATCGTCTGTAGATATGTGCTGGAACAAAGGGCCATACTTCAACCTGCCCTCGACCTCGAGGTCCTGTAACTGTGAAATATTCACAGGATGAAGGTAAAGTTTTACATGACTTTTTCATTTCCTCCCCTCAGATGATTCACGTGAAGAATTGAAAGAAACTGAACATTTTATTTGTTTTATATTATAGAAATACTGTATTTTTATAGTAAATTGATAAAACTGCTTTGATGTTGCTATGTTTGTGTTTTGTTTGTGTTATATTGTATTTCATCAGCACTGTGGTTTTTATTAGTTCAAGCTCAGTTCTTAGACAGTTACCTTTATATGAGGCTGTAAACAGGATTTCCAATACACGCTAAACGTCGACAGCTAAAACAGATGCACGCAGCTTCTGGCTCTGAAAAATGAAGACGACACACAAGTGCCTCTAACCTGTATTCTATTTAATAGCCACTAGGGGGCGAAGCCTGTGAAAACAAAAGGATTTCTGGTCGTCTTGAAGTGTACAGGACCTCTCTAAACACTTTCCTGATGATATTATGGGCTCAGTCACTCGTTTCATTGGGTAAACACTTGTGACTGAAAAGTCATTAGCCACTGAGCATGCAGTCTGTCCCTCGCTCCTCACATTGAGTTTGAAAGATGTTAAAAATGCTCTTCTAAGGCTTCAAAACCAGACGACATCACTGTAGCTACTGTCTATGATCCTAAACATCCTTTTGATGTAGCCTCTCCTTGCAGTTTCTTTACCGCTGACCAAAGACGGCAGGAAGTTTCAGCTCTTTGCATCCTTACACTGAGCTTGGAAAAGAGTTAAACCATAGATGCTTATTAAAATTCCTTCAGCGCAGGTAAAATGGGTAAAACACCTCCCTGTGTTTAGCAGCGAGTAGTATCTGGCCCAACTTTAAGGTAGCAGCAGCACAAAGCTGACATCAATCACCTGAGCCTCGTGAAAGTTATTGATTAGTGTTGTGAACCGTGACTAAGCTACTGAGGGGCGGACAGAAAGATTAGTTCCTGCAGAGCGTTTCCTCTCCAGAGGGAAACTATTACAACAGGATCTTTTCTCATTAGGATGCCAAACATAGAGTTTCTTCTCTTTGGCGAGAAAACCCCCACATCATAATAACAACGCATCCACACAGTCTGCAGAATATTGAACATATGGCTGATATTTTAGTTGAAGCCTTCCACGCTGCAGATGGATATGGAGGACGAAAAATGCATAAAAAATATCACAAATCAATATTTATTTATTAATGTGCTTTACAGTAAGTTTTATTCCTGCACATATTTAACTTTTAATTTGAATTTCTACATTTAATTCTGTACTTCTTTATGTATTTATTTATGTAAAATAACCAATTTATTTTTTAAGTAAAGTATTTATTTTACTTAAGCGATAGAACCCTAACTGTAAAGCTGACCAACTAGAAGCTTAGAAAGTTATTATGCAAACAATAACATGACAATGACGTCTAAAAAGTGTCACGGTCCTGGGCCATGTTGGCCCAGCATTCTTAGTTTTCTTGTATTTTCGTATTTTGTTCCTTATGCCGTGGTTCCTAGGTTCTGTTAAAGATGTTCCTTATTTGATTACCCCTCTGTGTATCTGTGAGCCCTCGTTTCCCCTCCTTGTGTTTCATTCCATGTTTTCCCCAGCCCGTTATGTCTGTGCTCTCTCTCCTCCTGTCTGAACCTCTGTGTACTTCCTGTTTTACTTTGACAGTCTCTCGTCAGTATGCGTCATGTTGTGTTCACTCCTGCCCTGTCTCGTTACGATTATCTGTGTCAGCTGTGTTCCCCGTGTGCTCCCACTTCTCTCGTTAACCCTCTGTGTATTTATGTGCATGTCTCCCTCAGTTCAGGGTCGCGTCGTCAATGTCTCCTCCCCGAACCTGTGTGTCTTTCTGCGTTCCCTCGGTCTTCTGTTAGTATTCCCAGTTTAGTTCTGTTTCGTGTTAAGGCCTGCAATAAAGCAGTGATTTTGAGTTCAGTTCCTGTCTCCGTGAGTTTTGCGTTTGGGTCCTCATCTGCCTCCACACAGCTAGTTCATGACAAAAAGGATATAAAGGCACACACTGTTGTGATGTTAGAGGACCAAATATTTGACTTCCTGTCCACACGCAAGTGCAGAACTTGAGTTTTTGAAAACTTTAGTCTTCAGTGACATAAACAGATGTTTACACGTGTGAGCGAAATGTCAAAAGGCGTAAAAAAAGGTAAGTTTTCTAAAATACTCAAGTAGGTTTGGGCAGGGTCATCCTGATGTGCTCAGCAAGCAGCTGCTAAGTCCAGCTGATAATGATAATAACAGCCAGTGGTTCTCCAGTAATACTGACACTACATGTTGTAGAGTAGCTACACAAACGCGTGAGTGTGCAAACTTTAGACTGCTACCTTAAGTTTGACTTCCTTGTGCAGCACAAAGCTACAGCCAGGTGAGCTTAGCTTAGCTTAGCTTAGCATAAACGGTAGAAAAAGTGGTACGGTAACAATAAGGCTGGTTTCCATCTTCTCCTTTCTTTAAACAAAAACAGGTTTACTGTCCAAAAATGTCAAACTCCTCCTTTACCCCAGGAACAAGGGGAACTGAAACCACTTACAAACCTCTTTTATCGTTTCCAGCTGCTCACAGATGTGCTTTAAAACTTCATTATCCTGTTCTTTTGTCCAGCTGTTTCAGATTTCTGTAAACTTCCCTGAATTTTCCAGTTATTATTTGACGACTGTACTTTTGTGAAACTTTGACCTCTGACCTGCTTGTGTGGATTTCCGCCGGGCCTTCTTTATGTCCTCCTCCGTCTTATTGCTGAGTTTAATCTCCAGCTGCTGGGTCTTCACCTCCAGATCCTTCTGCCTGTCTGCCAGGGCTTTACGTGCCTGCGGCGCGCACAGAAACAATGAGTCATTCGTGGTAATCCTCAGATTTACTGCACCTACATCTATTACTACAGTCATTACAGCCTTTTCATGCTGGCTTCTGACATCCGTGCTGCGATCCTGGTCTCATCCTTTAATCTACTTCTAATCTATACCATTGAGTCTTTCCTCTTACATAGGCAACTCTCCAAGGTTGTGCTGTGTTTGAAATGTAAACACAGAATAATATAATAAAGGCGATGTGAGCCCATTTTAAACCTGAGACATTGAGCAGCAGATATTTCTTTTCAGTTTTATCAGACAGAAGACAGAAAAACCAAAAAATAAAGCATAATGCAGATATTAAAAAGTGGTATAGTATAGTACAGAGTAAATCTGAAGACTGCTTAAGAGCTGAAGGTAAAAATCTAAAGGAAACTGAAAATAGAAACGTATGTAAAAAGTTGAATATAATTCATTAAAGTGTCTACAGGACAAGAACTTAATAAGTCCATCCATCGCAGTCCAGATCACAAGTAATGCCCAGACCTCCATCTCCACGGATCCTCTAGCTCTTCTGGGGAATACCAAAGTGTTCCCAGGCCAGCCAAGAAATCTCTGGGTCCGCCCCAGGGCCTCCTCCTGATAGGACAAGTCTGGAACATCTCACCCAGGAGGCGCCCAGAAGGCATCCTAATAATCGCTCATTTCAATGTGGAGGAAGAGTAGCTACTCTGAGGCTGTCCTGAATGACTGCACTTTCACGCTCTCTCCTCACCACGATGGACCAGTGCAACGTCTGCATCACTGCAAATACAGCGCGTAATGAAAATGACCCTTTTCATACCGAAAACCACGGCCTCAGACTGAGATGCAATTCTCTTTCCAGCTGCTTCACACTGGTCTGCAAACAGCCCAATGTGAGCAGGAAGTCAACGCTCGACGATCTGCAAAAGCAGCGACGAGATCCCGAGGCCATCAACCCGCCACCCTCCATCCATCAGTCATGGTCACAGAGTCCAACACCCAATGAGATGAATCTGACCTACAGCTGGCAATAAAAGGGCCAAGCAATTATAGCGGTTGCACAGGAGGACTTCAATACCCTATACTTCTAAAATCCAGATGCTCTGAGTACACAACACACATGTAGACTGGTTAGGCAAACTCCCACACATCCTCGCAGAGCATTGAGAGTGTAAAGAGCTGGTCCAGTGTTTCAGGACGACTGACACATCCAAAGTGTGACTAATGGGTCCCCTCCAGCATGACTTCCACACAGTATTGGTGAGGTGTCGACCACGACAGCCCCACATCATCCAGAGCTTTCAGAAACTCATCAGAGTGAACTTCATCCACCCTGCCACTGCCACCAGACTCTGCCTCCACCATAGAAGGAGTGTCATTGGGGCTAGGCCTATGTCCTAAGCTAAGGTCAGCTGAACGCCTTCCCCAACGTACACAGTGTGGACAGGAAGCTGCTTAACCCTCCTGAGTCGCCTCCTGGACCAACCGACAGCGTTATCTTATTTTGCTGAATAACTACGATGCAGCAAAATAAAAACAATAAAAATGGCTTTCTACAAGTAGGAAATGATTTCCACCTATGTTATGTGTGGCACTAATAAGACTAATAATCTTAATGGAAACAGCAAAAGGCTCCCTGGATCTCTAGTAGAAATGACGGTGCACGAACAACTGCCAACAAAGCGAGGTTGTTGGCTCTGCTTCTAGCTCTTCTGGCAGTGAAAACACAGTGTTCACATATTGCTGCCACCCACCACAACATGCCACAAAAATAAAAGTGAAAAGCAGAAAAAAAAATGATCTGTGCAAGACAGAATCCGCATCCATTCATGAGCCGATACAGCAGGTGGGAAGCAGCAACAAAACACCGACTGCCATGAAGGGCCGAGCGTAGGAGGCACCGGAGCTGCTATCATTATGTCATCGCTCTGATCCAAACAAACACTCGTCTGCGTGAAGCTTTACTGCAGGCTTTGTGTGCATGTCAGCGACGGCATCTCCACGCACCTTCTCCACGCTGGCGTAGCGGCTGGCCAGCTGCTTCCTGAGGTCGGCGATGTGATGGTCGTACTTCTTCAGGTCCTTCTTGAAGTTGTCGCCCCTGAAGGTCAGCAAGGGCTTCTCTACCTCCGTGTGGAGCTGTGAAGACAAAGCAGTCAGATATCAGTAATGTGCAGCGTGCTTTAAGAGCTTTCTGGTGTTCCTAATGCTTTGCTCTCTCATTTTCAGCATAATGCAGTCAAATACAAAACCACCCACCCATGCACAAAATCAGAAATAAATCTAAAGAATTACTTTAAGCTTTACTCTGCAATTATGGCAGAGCTGCTTTAGGTGCCCCTCCCTGAGCCCGGTTCTGCTTCCCTCTGTCACCAAGTGCTTGATCAAAGACGGTCATTTGATTGCTGGGTTTTCTTTCTTTACCTTACAGTCCTTGAGGAACTTCTGAATTTAACTGAATTAAATTGAAGTTAAATTAAAGCTTGAGTCCACGTTTAAACTGAGCTTAAAGTAGAAAAAAGTGGATATACAAGAACTAGAATCTTCAATCTACCAACAGAACTCGTAGGTGTGGTTAATTTTACCTGTGATGTAAATCTGAATACAATGAATTATTCCAAAGAGTGGCTTTACTTCATCTATATGAGTAAGATCCACTCCTGATGCTCACAGGTTGGCAGGTGGTGACCCCCCTAACCTATGGGCGCGAGTCGTAAGTGACCGAAAGAATGAAACCGTGGATACAAACAGCAGAAACTAGTTGCCTCCGTTGGGTGGCTAGGCTCTGTGTTGAAAAGAGCTAGCTGAGGTCCTCTGGGCATCTGATCACGATGCCTCCTTCGTGTCTTTCTTTGGAGGTTTTTGGTCAAAGCGAGCTGAAAGGAGAATCTCTGGTTCAGCCACAACTAGCTGGAGAGACTATATATATCATCTGGAGCACATCGTGCAAAAGCATCTGGAATACACTGCTTAGCCTGCTGCCACTATAACCCAACTTTGGACAAGTGGAAGAAAATAGATGGATTTTATCAGTCTAGAACAGGGGTAGGCAACTCCAGGCCTCGAGTGCCGGTGTCCTGCAGGTTTTAGATCGCACCCTGGGTTAACACACCTGAATCAAATGATTAGTTCATTACCAGGCCTCTGGAGAACTTCAAGAAATGCCGAGGAGTCATTTAGCCCTTTAAATCAGCTGTGATGGATCATGGACACATCTAAAACCTCCAGGACACCGGCACTCGAGGCCTGGAGTTGCCTACCCCTGGTGTAGAAGAAAGCATTTAGTCTCCAAGAGCGGCTCTAGAGGTGTAAAGCTAACCCGATGTTTACGATTGTTACCATGTCTTTTATACTGAGTTTTTTTCTGAAGAACACCTGCCCTTTTACTGCATCAGCTTTAGGTAATTTTGAAAGTTTACTGGTAGCGGCTAACTCCTTGGTGCCCGGCAGCAGTTATGGGGTTGTATCAGAGACCTCACGCACCATTCAAATGTTTCTGGGATTTACATGTTTGTGGATTTTGATTGTTTTTTGCTTAATTTTGACAGGGGGATGTAGCATGGAGCGTTTCAGCCCACAGTTTGGTTAGTAATGTCACTGCACAGTCTACCTGGATCAAAACTTACTCCCCTTTATGTTTATTGGATCCATATCTTAAAGTGTGAACAGCACAATTTGCAGTTTTTAGGCACCTTAAAATCAAAACATACATCGGCAGTGCATTTATTAAACTGTGGAAAAGTGCAGGTAAATGGGTGTCAACATTAGTAAAGCCTGCTTCCTGTTCTGATCCATAAAGAGGAACAGTTACCGTCTGTTTCTCTGTCTCTCAGCAAAAGTTCGTCCAATATTACGATTTGTTTTTTTAAATGACATTTCAACGGACTGCGAGGTGCCTTTCAGCACTGATGGCTCTGCATGCTGAATACTAATCTGGTGCAAATGGCAAAGCTTGAAGCTACTGATGAACTGTAGCTTATTTTAACTCGAAGAGCAAAACAAGTCGCGGCTTCTGCAGGCTTGATAAGACTCCTCATTCCTCCGCCTTGTTCTACTTTACCTCCACCCACGATAACAAAGCATGGAGCCCTGCTGGAGCTGGGAAAGGCCTGCATAGCCTTCGGCGTGGGGCTTGTCAGAATACGTAGCTAATTAATTAGACAACAGAGAGCTACGAAAAGCTCAGAGGCTGCCTTTGCTTTATTTAAGGCTGCCTCTGAAGCCACTATGCTGCTTCTGCATCGCCGGTAATCGGACTCACAGACGGGTCATTTTCTGTGGTCAACGCAGGCGAGGCTGAAGTAAACAAAAGCCGTCACCTCGGGATGTGGTCGGATCAAGTATCCGTTTCCACAGCTGACTGAAAACATTCAACACTTGACCTGAAGGTGCACAAAACTGAAAAATCAAGGCTGAAGAAAAAACCTTCATGATTCTGTCTACAGGATAGAATAATAATGCTAAAGTAGAGCTGATCTAATTGAATCCTGGTGTTTAATCTGTATATGAGTAGATTTTACCTTGTTGGAGAACTTGAGGTGAACTTCAGCCTCATCATGGAGACTCTTCTTAAGCTGAGTCCACGCTTCTCCGAGAGTCCTGAGAGAACATCGACGTGAAGTTAAACTCACAGATCAAAAGCATTGAACGGTTGGGTCAAAGTGTGCAGACGAAGCAGATACAAGATGCATAATTGTTACCTTAACGGCATAAAAAGCAAAAGCAGATTCTGTGCAGCAAAACAAATAAACCATACGTACAGAACCTAAGCAAAGTTTCAAATAATGGTCTCAGCTTATATATAACAAAACAAAGAAAGTTCTCAAAGGACTCTGTGCAGACCTCAACAAAATAAATAAAAAATAATAATAATAAATTTGCTCGTTTAAGTTTAGCTTTTATTCTTTTCATTACTAGTTTCTTCTTTTCAGTGTTAGCGACAGCTGTAAAAGGCTGATGGAGTATTGTCGTCACCCGCTGGGCAGAGGGAGTGGAAACCCAAGTTTGAGAACAAAGTCGCTTAGGATGTTAAATTGATACCACAGGTGGACTGGCAGCTGCCAGTATTTTTAATAAATGACACCAAAGGATCATATTTGTCAAAGCCATGGATCAAAATGTCATGTAGTGTGCTGTGAGCGGCAGGAGGAAGGACCCAAATGCAGGACTCATAAAGGGCAAAGACTTAAAGCAGCAGCTTTATTTGCTGGGAAAACTCAAACATGAATATAAGGAAACTAAAACCAGAAGCACGAAGCACTAACTAGAAATCTGGGGAAACTAGAAAACAGAACTGAACAGCTAACTAGAACGCTACCACAAACACAGAGGAGAAAACACAGCGTGGAGAGGTTACGATGCGACACCTGACAAAGAGAAACACAGGACTTAAACACACCAGCAGGACAATGAGAGGATGGGGAACAGGTGGTAACACAGCTGGGACAAATCAGACCTAATGAGACAAAGGAAGCAAAGCGGAATACATGGACAAAGGACACAGACTGTCAAAGTAAAACAGGAAGTACAACACGGAGACGCGGATTTGACACTGAGACTAAGAAACGACTGACTGGGAAGGAGGAGGAACATGCAGACGAGCGTCACAAGACGAGGAACGTGAGAAAGACAAAATAACAGAAACCAAAAAATATAACACAAGCAGAACCAAAACCCATGAATTACAACAATCAAAGAATATAACTAAAACCCACACAAAGACACTGCGTCACAGACCCAGTACTGTGACACAAAAAGCTCAGAACATCAATACAAACATGTAGGGCTGCACGATTAATCGTTAAAAAATCGCGATCTCAATTCATACTTATGTGCGATCTCATTTCCAAATGACAACGATTAAAAAAAAAAAAAAAAAAAAAAAAAAGACGACGACGATTGTACCGCATTTTGATCCGGGACGTAATCTGCATGAAAACAAGCGCTCACTCTTCCTGCTCGACAAATGACGAGGGCGGAGCCTTATACCACGTGATACAGAAGCTGGCTGCTAAAATTGGCAGGGAAAAAAACAACGGAGAACAGGTCAGGGATGACGAGAAAGTGACAGGAGAAAATCCGTCCTGGTCAACCACCCAAACATCAATAACGGGAACCTTATACAGCGCTTCCCTATACACGTCGAACTCCCGCAGGCGCAAAGAAATTACGGAGGCTATTACTTATCACCTGACCAAAGATATGGCTCCATCAACACTGTGCAAAACGAGGGATTTAGGAAAATGATCAACACCCTAGACAAACGCTACACAGTGCCGTCCCGCAACTATTTCTCTATTGTTGCACTTCCTGCTCTATACACGCAGTGTGGAGCAACGGTGGAGACGGAATTTCAAGCAGTACAACATTTTGCGGCAACGACAAAATGTGAGACATTTGTTATTTTTATGTTTATTTATTGTTTTTATGTTCAGTCTCAACTGTTACGAAGTTGATGTGCAGTTAATAAATGCAATAAATATTTATACTGGAAAAGAAAATCGTGAGAGAATCGTGATCTCAATTCTAAGCAAAAAAAATCGTGCAGCCCTACAAACATGTGACTGACAGTTTGCAAAAATCCAAAGCTTCTTCAGTCTGGTTGTGTTGGAAGATTTCACCAAACTGACAAAAGGTAGAACACACTTTTCTTTTTTTGAGTTACTTTCAGGATTGCAGGATTGTTTCTGGTTCTGAACTCTCCTTTTAGTGGCAGCAGTTTGATCCCTGGCTCCTCCAGCCTGTACTTCAAAGTACCCTTGGGCGGGATACTGAACCCTGAGTTGATCCTGAGGCAACTTTTGGACTGTGTGTTAGATTAAAAGTGCTTAGGCATAAAAAAGTGAATGTGTGTGTTTGAATGGGTGAATGTAGCAAGAAAGCACTGAGAAAGCTCAAATTGAGCAGAAAAACATTTTAAAAGTACCAGCCTGTTCCTTTTTTTAGTCTTAGCTTCATACTGTCACTGAGAACAGATGTCAGAAGAAATCTGGTTTAAATATAGAGCGGCCACAAAAGTAGAGAAGGTCAAATGAATTATTTTGTTCAAGTAGCTACACCAAGCCCCAGTTTGAGATAAACATGGATTATTTTAAACTATGAGTCATGCAAAGCTACTCTAGTCCCAGAATGAAAACATGAAGCTGGAAATGAGCAGAATTTGTTACCATGTCTTTTAAGATGATCTCGAGATTGTACAAACAAAAATAATTATTTATATTCTATGTATATGTTTGACCTGATGCTTTATTTGTTTGAATGTGGGGGAAATGAATAACGATCTGAGTGTGTTTGAAGAATTGGTTTGACCTCCTGCTGCCCTGTGAACATCCTACGACCAAACTGATCAATACAAGCAAAGGTCAGTCCAGAGCAAAGCAGTACATACTGATCAATACTGATCAATCATGACATCAAAGCAGAGAAGCAGTGTGGGGAATTTTTATGGACTTACCTGATAATGCGACATAGTCTGCATAGGCTTTAATGAATACTAGTAGTAGAATACTTATTGAATGAGTACTTCAGTCTGTTAGCACTAATTAGCAGGTATCAGTTTCTGTGTTATGGCTGCAGCTTTAGCATTAGCTTGTAACTTAGCACTCTGTCTGAATATGGTCACTTCTGGCTACAAAACCCCAACATGAAGGTCAAAACGCTAAAGTTGATGCTTCACGATAACACAAACCAGTGGGTGACAACTGGTTTCATATAGAGCACTTGTAGCTCAGTCACATCAGAATAAAAAAATGGACAGCAACCTCCACGCCACTGTCATCTCAACAAAAATATATTAAGTTGTTGAATTTCATACAGATCCTACATGACTTAAATACGTTCACCACAGAAACATGAAATTATGTTGTTCACATTACAAGTTTGAATTTTGTAAATGTAATAACCGCCCAATTTAATTTTTTTGAGCGTACCTAACATGCCTGGTTGTCATAGCAACGGCATTAATATGCAACATGGACGCTTTAAAAAAAGGTGGACGTCGAGGCAAGAATATACCCGCTACTCGGTCTGTGGCTTTTTGTCAGCCTTGGGGATCAAAGTGCTGTTTTTTATAGCCATCTTCCTGGTTGCCGGGTTTCAAAAATGGCAAATGGTTTTAATTTTCGTGAACGAGATGCTCTCGTGACTCATCAAGTGATGCTACTGACCAGCCAATCGGTGGCATGCAGTCTGATGACGTCACATTTTAGTCAAGCCGAGTAGGTACTAATGGAAAAGGGCCTCATGTGCATCTTCTACATACAGTGTGTGGTTTAGCTGCATACACCCCACAAAGAAAAGAGAAACACAAACCACTGGTGATGTAAATTTCTTAGGCCAACACCAAATGCAGCAAATGCAAAGGCTATAAAATCAGTTTGTTGGCACACTTGATTTAAATATTCTCTTTATAGTTCACGTCTTGTCTCAGAAATACATATGTAACAGGATCAGTCAGGAGTTCCCACCTCTCACATCTAATCTTGTCACTAGTTAGTAAATATGGCCCCATGTCATCAATGCTGTGTTTTTCAATCATTTCAAATAATATTATAAATATTAAATATTATAATTATAATAATAATTATAATAATAATAGCCGCACAGCAAGAAGGTCCTGAGTTCAATTCCAACATCAGGCCGGGGTCTTTCTGTGTGGAGTTTGCATGTTCTCCCCGTGTTTGCGTGGGTTCCCTCCGGGTACTCCGGCTTCCTCCCACCGTCCAAAAACATGCAGCTTGTGGGGATAGGTTAATTGGATAATCCAAATTGCCACTAGGTGTGAATGTGCGAATGAAAGTGAGTGCGAATGGTTGTCTGTCCAGGGTGGACCCCGCCTCTTGCCCTATGACAGCTGGGATAGGCTCCAGCGCCCCCCGCGACCCTGAAAAGGATAAGCGGAAGCGAATGGATGGATAATTATAATATTATAAATACCATAATATTTTAAAGTGGTCACCTAAACTTTTTTACTGGACATTTTTTTTATATATCTCATTGAATTCTTTGATATTTGATCTTCAATTTAATGTAATAAGTTTTTATGAGTGTCGGGAAAGCAGTTAAATCCACCCTTGCCAAGCCTTTCCCTTCCTACCAACTGCTTCTAGGATCGACTCATAGGCCGTCGTGTTATTTTGCCGACAGACAAGCGCGATGACAGGAGTCATCTCTGAAAGCAGCATCAAACACAAACAGGATGAATCTATTTTAAAATCGTCCTATCTTTAGAAGCGGTTCTGGCGATTATTGAAACTGTCTCCTGTTTCGAGAGGAAGCTTTTTGAGCTGCACTCACTGATTCATCTCACAGCTTCTGTTTACTGCACTCACCCTTCCTCCTGCGCTGCCAGGGGGCTGAGAGACAGCTTGGAGAGGTTCTTGGCATATTCCTCCTCAATCTTTATCCTGAAACACAAACAACAAGATGAGGAACTGTCAGCTGCCTGGCTCAAGGGAGGACAGACAGAAACAGCTTCAGTGGTTGGAAGAAAATACTTTTCTGAATCTTAAAGAATCCAACACCGGGCATAGCTCTGACCCTCGTACATCGGCAGCCCAGCCGAGCCCCTGCTTTGCTTTACAGCAGTTCATTTTCAGAGCGGCTCTTCGCGCCTTCATTGTGAGATTTACTCATTTTCGCCCCGGGCTGCGTTCAGCCCCGGGAGCCGTGTTTGTGCCCTCTGTGACATTCACTACCTCACATTTACCGACCACACCTGAGTAAATCTGTCACCCAAAGAAGGTCACCAGGCCCGTTCTTTGACTTAATGCCTCGACTTAATTCTCACAGGCACCGAGCAACCCGGAGAAATGGGAAAAGGTCAGGAAATCTTCCCAAAGGAACTGGGAATCTTGAGTCAATTCTAAGTATATTCACAGGAGATTCCTCATTCACTTCCCACGACGTGAATGGAGCTTTTGTTGGATAAGGTGGAGCTAATTCTATAGGGAGGCGTGAGATCGGATGTAAAAGTTATTTGTGGTGTTTGTGACGTCCTTGTTCTGATTCAGTAGGAGGATTTTTCCCGCATACGAGAAGATTTGGCACACCCTCGCGTACTCAACCGTAAAAGGCATTTTGTTTGTCAAATACCCAGAAATAAGAGGAAAAAGCTCAGACTTCTCTTAAGGAAGGTAACACTGACTCTTTGTGTTAATGAAGATGTGGATCAGTCGTGCTAATGTGTAACGATGACCTCCCACAGGCTCATTTTGAGCCCAGAAATATCCTGCTGAGATCTACAGCTCTCTAATAACAGAGTGAAACCACACAGAGGATCATTTAACCTGCAACTGTACTGTGTGTGGATTTAATGTGCTGCACATAATAAAATCATTTTAGGTATGCTTTCGTTGAAAAGCTTTCATACACATCAACCTACCAGGCTAAGAGGCTTTCCATTTCTTACAGAGAGCGAAAAAAATAAATGCTTTATTACAGAGTTTTACTTTAGTTTCAGTTTTTAAGGTTTAGTTTACTTTAGTTTCACTTCATTTTTGTTCAGTTTCACTTTTAAGGAGGTTTAGTTTCAGTTTATTTTACTTGAGTTTCACTTTTTAAGAGGTTTAGTTTAGTTTTACTTCTAGCTTTTAAAAAATATTAAGTAGCTCACGCGCGCAAGCGATACGTCTTTGAACAGAGACTCATTATAGTGTCAAACTTGGTTTAGTTAACTCTTAGTTACTATATTAACTTGACTTACTTAGCTACTTAGCTGAACACAACAACATTACATGACAGGTGTGTTGAAATATGAAATGATTGACTGAATAGGAGTGTGAATACGCTTGTTCCACAGTGTTTGTTCTTGGTTTAAACCTGGACCTGTAACAGCAGTGTGTGATAACCCTGAAGATTTTAAAGTAATTAATAAAATCCTACATTTGTTTCTGTAGCGAGTGTGAAGCTGGTTAAATTCTGATGTGTCGCCTACATCCAGCGTTTGTCAGGAGTCTTTCTGCCACGTTTTATACCAACTCTAGATGCGATAACGCTGCATCATTCAGACAAGTGCAAAACTCTTATTGGGAGGAAACGAGGGTGTGTATAAAGTGTCCAGTTACATTACTGGAAAGCACTGTTCTGTCCTCGGGTGTATTCCTAATCTGTACACAGCAAAACTGAAGAAGACTCCATGCTTTGAAACTGAAATGTTGATCAAACACAAAGAACTCAGTGTTCAGATCTGAACTTTCTCAGTGATGCTGATTTTTACTGCCTAATAACCTGTAATCAGACCTACAGCATGCATTCACAGGGTGGAACGACCCCTGCTTACTCAGTTTATTTCAGTGTCATTTCATTTATTCAGCACAAAATCACAACAGCAGTCGCCTTAGAGCAGGGGTGTCAAACTCTGGCCCGCAGCCTAATTACATTTGGCCCGTGAAGTCACACCAAATTTCTATTAGAGCTGACCTACTGGTGTTATACAGCTAATATATATATTGTTTAGTATTAAGCTTTGCTTGTTCCATATTCAGTTTTTCAGAAAAACGTGTTTGAGTCCATAAGAAAAGATTCATTCTCATATCTGGAGGAAGATTTTTTTTCCCAATAAATATTAATGTTAGCCCGCGACTTTGTTCCAGTTTTGAATTTTGGCCCACTGTGTATTTGAGTTTGACACCCCTGCCTTACAGCGTTTTATATGGTAAGATAAAGACGGCAACGATCCAGAAAAAAACACAAAAATCAGACGACCCTCTTTGAAAAAGCTCTTGGCGATAGTGGGAAGGACAAACTCCCTTTTAACAGGAAGAAACTGGTAGAAACAGGGTGAGGGAGGGGTGAGGGCAGGAAGACGCACTGTGGAGCAGAGCCAAAACACACAGCAAGTGTTTATTAGGGTGATAAGGACCTACTGGTAGGAAAAAGAGACCAATGAGTGTGGAATTAATAAAAACAAATGACTCAGTGGGTGGATAAGAGTGGGGTCAGATGATCAGACTTTAGATGGATAAAAAATACTAATAAAGTCAGTGCAGACTACAAGACAATCGAGACTATGACCAGACTTTTCCATTAATAGCCTTGGTAATCCTTCCATTCACAAAATGTGGTTTTCCAGCTCTGGGATTATTTCTGACTCCAGAGCAGCTGT
The DNA here is from genome assembly GCF_056152115.1 of Neolamprologus brichardi. Classification (NCBI taxonomy): domain Eukaryota; kingdom Metazoa; phylum Chordata; class Actinopteri; order Cichliformes; family Cichlidae; genus Neolamprologus; species Neolamprologus brichardi. The sequence goes on from NC_142107.1 coordinate 22,428,831, forward strand.
GTGTCTCAAACTCTTGTTAGTTAATTAATTTAATCTGTTGACACCAAACTGCTTATTTCCAGCGGAGCCGAGTCGTTACCTCTCGTGGATAAACTCGGCCATCTCCTTCTGCAGCTGTTTGCCCTTCAGCTGCTTCTGCAGGAGAACCTCGAAGCCCGTCACCAACGTGGTGCCCTGGGGGTCTTTCCTGTCGGTCTGAGGAAGAGGAGCGCATCATTCAGTCACAGCAACAATGAGTTCACGGACAGACCGTCCACTAACACCTCCTAGTTGTTTACATCTGAGAGCGTGTGGAGGACCGGGCGGCGTTGAGTCACAAGCCGTGCTCATGAAAGCGTGACTCACACTTGCATGTCAAGGAGGGCATGCGTTGGTGTGCGTGCGTCAGTCACCGGTGGGTGGGTGTGTGTTACATGTGTGTGTGTTACATGTGTGCGTTCCTTTTTTTTTTCTGAGCACATGAATGTCACGCGAACGGTCGGGCCGGGATGTGCGGCGCTCGGCATCATTTGTGGCAAAAGAGGAACAGAAGTGTCAGATTCATGTCGCACAGCAGGTCCGAGCAGCAGGTCAGCTGACAAACAAGACAAAACATCGCAACACGATGTGACAGGCCGCAAACGAGGAGCCGAACAGCAGCAGAAGAGGCGGCAGGGGGACGAGGATTGGATTTCAGTCACTTAGACAGGCTGAAGGGTTTTTGTGTACAAATCTAATTAAGGATGGTAATGTTTGGAAAATTGCAGGAGCCGCGGGAGAGACGTCATTTGTGTTTGCATGAAAACCGATAACAGGTTTTGTTAAATGAGCAGGAGAGTGCTGGATCGACATATTGACCGTTTTCTGTCAGCGCACACAATTTAATGTGAACGTTTTGCTTTTATCTGCTTTTAGCGGCAAAGATTTGCTCAAGTGGTCAACAAAAGGTGCTGACTGGAATAAAACAAATCCTTTGTGTAATGCTTGAAAAGGCTAGTTTATGTGCTGGGTAAGAAAAATGGAAGATCCAACGTCACATTTGCAAAGAAAACATCATCACTTTACAGGGAAGAGCTGCATGGGTTCTCATGTCTGTACTTTCATCACAAAATAGGATTTTTAGGACTTCCTGTCTTTTATTAAGCTTATCCACATTTTCAGATTTAATGATGATTAGATACCAAAATATTCTAGTTCTGGATTCAGAACATTGAACATCGATCGGTCAAGAAAAGATTCAAGTTCTGTGGCTGGTTTTTCTTCATTAGTGAAAGGTTCAGTCTACACTTAGGTAAAGTCAGCACCCGATGGACAAAGAAAAACACTGTCACATGGCAGGAAGAAGACACCAAAAATGGGTCAGAGAACATCTAAGATGATCCATCCACAACACGAGGTTAGTCATTAATATCTCACTGGTGTATGAGCGTCTACCAGAAGTCTTTAATTTAGGCACCAGAAATCTTATGGCACTTTCTAGTCCGCCTATAGCAGCGGTCCCCAACCGTTTTTGCGCCACGGACCGGTTTATGCCCGACAATATTTTCACGGACCGGCCTTTAAGGTGTTGCGGATAAATACAACAAAATAAAACTAGTACCAGTACCGAAAAAAAGACGATTTATTCATAACACACGTGAAAAGACCCAGGAAAACCGAGTTAACGATAAAAACGATAACAAAGTAACGCTGAAAACCGATAAAAACCCTGAAAACTATACATTTCACACCTGAGCCTCAACTCTCATGGCCCGGTACCAAACGACTCACGGACCGGTACCGGTCCGAGGCCCGGGGGTTGGGGGCCACTGGCCTATAGGACAAGATCATGTGTTATGTGAGTGTTTCACCATCACCCTGTTGGTGTTTTTCAAATGAGACGTAATGAGTGAAGTGTGGATCTGACAGTGAAACCTCAAGCTCCTTTCCTGATGACTTGTGAGTGAATATCTCAGATAATCCTACTCTCTGACGCTCACGATGACCATAATTTATAGAATGAGCTTCACTTGTTGTTCAGTATGACATGCAACATCGGGAAAGTGTTTACTGAGGTCGCAGAGAATCGAAATCGAGGGCTGAAGACTTTTGTGCCAGCCCGTTCTCACTCCCGAGGCGTAACATGCCGACGTTTTGTCACGTCCCGCGGCGTTCCTGAGGAACGCGAAAGGAGACCTTCGGCGTTCTTATGGTACGCGGCGGGTTATGGCCGAAATCCAGTGCAATGACGCTCCCGCGGTAATAGACGTTCCAGCCCTGTATTCCAGCCCTAAACCTAACCTTATCCCTAGCCCTAACCATAACCTTTTTCCTGACCTTAACCATGACTTTAATGATGTTAAATAGCGTGTTTCTAAGCGATTTGAAGAAAAAGAGCGAACATGTGTAGATTGAGTCCATACGGTTCTCATATTTCCTCATTTTTCCGAGGTCGTCATTTAAGTGGTTGGTAGCCAAAAACGTAATATGTTGACGATTTGTCACCTAGCGTAAAATGTTACGGTTTGGGAGTGAGAACGTGTTGTTTGTGCAACCAGAAGACTTTTCCAACTGGAGGAGCTGCCCCCGTGCTGTTTTAAGGCACTTCTACCTTGGCTTAATTCTTGGTACCTTTCTTGTATATAAATAGATACATTTATGCTTAAACATTTGTTAAAATGGACTAAAATTAAACGTTGTTTACATTTTAATCTATGAAGCCAAAGCTAAAGAGAGTAATGTACAAAGTTAAAAACAGCTGCTGCACTTCACAAAGGTTACTGTCACAGGAGATGCAAAAATAAAGCCCGGGAGCGAGTCAGGACTCTGCTGCGTCTCTGTGCTTTTGAGGAACTCACCCAGAAGTAATCGCAGTAGCTCCATTCGTCGGGCTTGAGGAGCTGCTGCTCCGGACCTTCTCCAGGCAGAGGAAAAGTCACACAGTTTATCTGAAGTAAGAAACGAGAGGAGACAGAAAGGTGACGAGTTATGACCCAACTGAAACAGAGCTGCTGAAGTGCTGCGGGAAGGAAACTAAATGTGGACGCAAGCAAGGTTAGAGTTTTATCTGGATCATGGGCATGGCGGGAAAAAGGTCAGTCGTGAGTAAACGTATGTGGCGATGAGGAAGGTGACCCGTGGAGGCTTCAGGGAGGAGAGAGAGACAGACTATCACCGAAAACAAAGAGAAAGCATTTCGTCTGTACGGCTCAAATCGAACAAATTAACTTTGTAAACTTGACAATATGTAGTGTGAGAGATAAACACACCCAGCACTCAGCCTGAATACAGACTCCCTGGTCCACAGCGTCTTCAATTACTCTCTGAGTTGCAATTATGTAATGTTCACCATCTGCGAGTCCTCCCTCCTGGCACTGCAAGATACCCTCTGTGCCATGTCAACCGCTGCTGCAAACTGCACGGGCATCCAGGCAGGCTGCTTCATCCACAAACGCACAAAAACACACACTGACTCACACTGTTTACAGCATGAGTTCACCACTGTACTGCTGTCACACAGGCTGGAGAGAAACAACATCTACCAGCTGCTTCTTTCTTTTTACTCCAGCATGTGAAATAAAGAGCAGGACAGGGCTCGTTTTAAGCAACACAATATCAGTCGTGTGCATCCAGGTTTACCTCTCCAGCTGGTGAGCGATGCTTCAGGATTAAAGTTTGGGGTAGATTCAAAGCCAGGGAAAATTTATTCACAGCATACTCTGTGTGGTACCCATCAAACTAAATATAAAGCATCGAGCAGGATGCTCAAAAACAAAGCGGTACTTTTGCTATTATTGTGTGGGTGGAGCTCCTGCTTTGCTATCAGATCTGCAGAAGCCGGTAAACAAGGATCTCACACGCTGCTGTTTGGGAATTGGTTTTTCATATATTCAATGCTTCTCTAGTGCCAGTGTTTTAATGAAGCCATTCTCAGGTCTGGAGTGCTGCGGCTCACTTACGTAAGAGAAAATGCCATGAGGCCAACATCACCTTAAGTCTTCACTCTACTCAAAATGCAAGAGAAAGTGATGTATGTCCTTGAAATTGTTAAGCAACACAGGTAGTTGGTTATAAACTGCTAATGCTACACAACCATAAGACACAAGAAAGACTAATGAGCAATATTACAACCAACCAAAATCTTTAATTTACTTATTAAAGTAAATTTATTTAGTAAATTCTTTTAAAGTAAACTACGGCCCACCTGCAGGACCTTCATGGTCGAAGAGAGTCCCAGCCCACGCTTTGGGAATCCCTGTTTTAATGGGTTGACATGTAAGTTAAAAGATGTTCAACTTTGTCCTTTAGATGCAGATGGACAGCTGAGTCTTGTCCTGTGGAGGTGGCTCTTCTATGTTGTGCCATGCGCTTGTGAAGTGGCTGTTTGGTCTCTCCGATGTAGAGGTCTGGGCAATGTAAAGGTCACTCTTTCGAGGATTCCAATGTTCTCATTTTGGACAGAGAGGACAGATGGTTTGAAAGAGGAGTGAAAGAAGCCATTTATGTCCACTGTGAGTGACCATCTTTGAACAGAGGCGGTGGTTTACGACACCAACTGTCTGCCATCTATAATCCAGTTTTGAGATCCCTTCCCAGACACCTTAATGCCCACTCACATCCTGGGCCATCTGACCTCAGGAAATCACATGATAGGGTGAGGCTAGGTTTCCCAATGAGCTCACCCTTTAGGGCTGATTGTGACCTACACCCATGTTCACACCTTGGCTCATGTGATTAGGTAGAGGATCATCAGGGGGTCCTTTTGTCCCTCTTTTGGGGGGAAACTCCCACTGGGTTTAAATCTGGGACTCGCCACCATTTGAGACCTCCACCGCTTCTCGGATGAGAGGTGAAACGTTTTCAAGCAACTTAAAGAAGTTCAGACGCTTTTCTTTCCAAGCTCCTTAGACTACGATGACCTGGATGACTGAGAACCTTCACAGACAACTGGAACAGTACTTGGTCTGCGACACACAAGTACACATATTGAGAAAGGGCCACAGTCTCCAACCAAATAAAAACTTACTTGCTAGCAGAGAAGCGAGCTAAGATTAGCCAGCTAACCGTTATGGTAAACAGTCATTCATTTCAGTTGGCTGTTCAGGTGACATTAACCACATTATTGGGTATTCAGTTTATGTAGGCATCTTGTCTCAAACTCAGTTTTGACACCTAAAACCAAGAAGTTTTAGGTACTTTTTAGGTATTTGCCTACTGGTGGTGGTCAGAGGGCCCGGTGGCACCTGTGTCTGGCAGCCTCGCCTCTGTCAGTGCGCCCCAGGGCAGCTGTGGCTACAATGTAGCTGCCATCACCAGTGTGTGAATGCGTGTGTGAATGGGTGGATGACTGAATGTAGTGTAAAGCGCTTTGGGGTCCTTAGGGACTAGAAAAGCGCTATACAAATGCAGGCCATTTACCATTTACCAAGTATTTCTAGCCAATGTTAGCAAACAACAGGCTACTGGCATGACCAAATTGCTAAGATGGCTAAGAAATTTTTTTTTAATACAGTCACAGAATCATTAAAAAGGATTAAAAGGGTTTTTTTTTTAAGTGTAAATGCTATATATTGCTATTTAAATATAGTCTTTATTTATTTATACCAGGGATTATAAAGTGTAATATATACCCATTTTTAAAGCAGCTTTGTTTCTGGCCCCTTCAAGCTCGGGTCCTCTACCAGAGGCCTGGGAGCTTGAGGGTCCTGCGCAGTATCTTAGCTGTTCCCAGGACTGCGCTCTTCTGGACAGAGATCTCCGCTGTTGTTCCCGGGATCTGCTGGAGCCACTCGCCTAGCTTGGGAGTCACCGCACCTAGTGCTCCGATTACCACGGGGACCACCGTCACCTTCACCCTCCACATCCTCTCGAGCTCTTCTCTGAGCCCTTGGTATTTCTCCAGCTTCTCATGTTCCTTCTTCCTGATGTTGCCGTCATTCGGAACCGCTACATCGATCACTACGGCCGTCTTCTTCTGTTTGTCCACCACCACTATGTCCGGTTGGTTAGCCATCACCATTTTGTCCATCTGTATCTGGAAGTCCCACAGGATCTTAGCTCGGTCATTCTCCACCACCCTTGGGGGCGTCTCCCATTTTGACCTCGGGACTTCAAGGTTATACTCGGCACAGATGTTCCTGTACACTATGCCGGCCACTTGGTTATGGCGTTCCATGTATGCCTTGCCTGCTAGCATCTTGCACCCTGCTGTTATGTGCTGGATTGTCTCTGGAGCATCTTTACACAGCCTGCACCTGGGGTCTTGCCTGGTGTGATTGACCCCAGCCTCTATGGATCTTGTGCTCAGTGCTTGTTCCTGTGCTGCCATGATTAGTGCCTCTGTGCTGTCTTTCAGTCCAGCCACTGGTAGGATTTCTGGATATCAGCCACCTCCTCTATCTGCCGGTGGTACATACCGTGCAGGGGCCTGTCCTTCCATGATGGTTCCTCGCCTTCCTCCACTTTCTGCTGCCTGAGGTATTCACTGAGCATTAAGCACACAATACCATAAGAGCAAACCAAAACAGTAAAGCCTTGGAGGCTGGAAAAATACACAATGAAATAAAATTCACAATGAAGCTACGCTAAGCTGATAATTATCTATTTTAGAGGCAGATGACGCCTGATTTTTAATGGTAAAATAAAAGTGCCATACTTGTGTATATTACAAGCTCTCCTGTACAAGCCATGCAGTAGATTTATGACGCAAACATCTTTATGTTGGAGGGCTCAAAAGAGAAGGCAAGAAAGAAGTATAGAACAGTTAATTTCTTTAGATTTTCAGTATTTGTGACAGAGTGTGAATATTTCCATATACAGGTATATTTCCACATAAAACCTTGATTATTTTGCACTTAAAACTTCACCAACCCCAGCATTAATATGTAGTGGGCTTCCTCTCTCTCCTCTCTTTGCCACCACAAACAAAGCATCATAACAACTTCCAAAAAACAGAACGTAAAATAGATGAGTAATGCTCTTCTTCTCTTTGTTATATAATCGCTAAAATCCAGAGGACACGTTAATAAGGCAAACTGCCAGTGAAACTCACGGATATGGTAGCAAGCTAATAAACAACATTAACTCACAGTAGCACATTGCAATGTAAAGGAGCAGCGGTGTGATTTACTCTGTGTGCAGACCAGTCACTTTGTTCATTTTCTGCCTCAGAGACCATACTGATTGTCATGGGCACCAGATTTTCCATTACACTGGCTCCACATTTATCATGACTGTTGTTTATCTGCCTCTCACATCCAGCAAAAAATGAGACCATTCATCTAAGGGAAGCCTGTCTGGCTAACTTACTTCTCCCTGATGGCTGCTTAGTGAGGTACTCTGGGGCTGAGAATAAAATATTAATATAGATTACCTTTATGCCACAGCGTGTGATAAATCAGACCGAGGCCAGTCTTGGGGGGGTGTTTGAAGTCCAGCCATCGGGCTTGACTGTTTGAATTTAGCACAAAGCAAAGCTGCAAGCTGTATATGAGTGTAGATTTGCTGAGTGAACTGGCACATTTAGTCCTCAGTCAGCATTCATAAGCATTCGCCCTCATGAGAGTTTAGTATCCAAGCTACAGGCAATGCTTATTTCATTACATATTTTTGTGTTTATTTATTTTGCTGACGAGAGTCGGGGGAGGGGGGGGGAATCAAGTCAAAGAACAAATGGTCCCTGAGAGACGTAAACCTGGAAGATGAACAAACAAATGTTCGTTTTCGAGCAGCATATAGCACATTTCCTGCAAGACTCCACCTTCACAGCCGTACACAGGTTCACCTTACTATAAACCCCCACTCTGTTAATATTGTTTCCAAGCCTGGGAGCAACCAGGAATGTTCTTAGTTTATTAGCTGATAAAACAGGAGACAAAACGAGGTTAATCGTTGTTAATACAAATACTAACTGTAAGATACATTTAAAGCCATTAATCACATATACAGGTTTAATATCTAAAACGTGTTTTAGATTGAAGGCAGCTGAAATATATGGTGCCATTTACACCATTTGCACACGCAGATGTTGCATTGACACCGATTAATTTCAGGCTTCAACGCTCTTGCTTCTCATTCACATGCATTGGATGATGTCACATGTTGCTGAACTGAATTATGGCTCCGTCGCTTCACTTTGCTCATGAGAATGATGCGGTGGCGTGCACGGGCATCAAAGAATGGGAGCTAATACTGACTTTTAATTGTAGCTTGGCTAGCTTGCTTTTGATAAAGGCTGGTTGCTAGCATAATGCTGCAGTCACAGACTTGTCTATGAACACTATCCCGCTCTTGGCCATACTGTAGTGATACTGAGCAAAGAGAAACACAAACCAGAAATGGAGAAGGTTTATTTTACTTTCAAGGTGAAATTTTCCATTTTGTCACATTTTTTCAAGTTTTACTAGCAGTTAGCGCGTTTGTGTACTGCTAGCGACCAAAGCAATCGATTTCATCCAGTAACCTCCAAGAATGAATGACGCGGAACAGATGCGTTTCCCTAGCAACCAGTACTTAAGTCACATCCATTTTGGCTCTTGATCAACGATGCCACATGAAATATGAGCGTAATGATACCTAGCCACTTTATGAGAGATCATATGTTAATTAGCTGAACTTTTCTGGCATTTACTTTTTCACCAGCAGCCCAGATACGTTTTTTTTCTTTTTCTTTTCAGAAATACTTAACATCTTCTGATAGTGAGCTAGCTTGGTAGCTAACTCTGATGAACCCTGTGAATCCTTTTCACGGTAACATGACAAAACATCTGGCCCGTGTTTTAACTCTTCTTTCCATTCGGACCCAGATTGCCGTTTCTTCACTGAAACCTCCTCTGCAAAGATGCCAGCTGACGTGGTACCGAGCACGTGCAGCCCAGCAACAAGTCAAACCACATGTGCATGAATGTTTCATTAAAAACTTCAAGTCTCAAAAATTATTAAATCTGATCCGATCGGTCAGATGTGGTGAAGGTGAAAACAAGGTTGCAAGGCGGCTGCTTCTCGTGTGTGAAGCCTCGGCGCCCCGCGAGGGTCCATTTTGCCAACAGTCATGGATGTGAGCGTCTCCATGACAACTGTGGAGGGGTTGTGTAACGTGAGGTGCACCGCGACGAACAAAAAGACACCTCTGAGGGCCGACGTCACTGATTTAGTTGTTATCACCTGTATTTTTTTTCCAGCTGCTGCAGAGACATTTAGCATGCATGATTGTTTTTTTTCTTCCCAAGCATCAAGACTTCCCAGAAATTCCTCTTTCTTTTAGTGGAGAAGGAAAAAAAATCTCTCCATGAGAACTCTTTGGATGAAGCCAAAGAACAACAATAGATCTACGAGCTGTGAAAGGCTTTGGAAAAGCAAACAAAGGCGAGGAAGAAATAATCTTCAAAACAGTATGTCTTCAGTGAATATCTGAATGGTTCCCCCCTCCCTCTCAAACCACCACCACCACTTTCTCCTATGGCGGTGTTTTCCATTTCAACACCCATTAATCAGTGCTATTGCCTTTGTCACCATGGAAACTGGACTTGCTGCATCTCTCTCAGGTCTGGTGGTGTTTTTCACAATAGCCAGACTGACGGCTCCCGTGGCTGCAGCAGGTCAGCGAGCCCACCGAGTGCAAAATCAGCCCCTCGCGAGACACAAAACCCACCTCTGTCTGCTTCTCCATCAACGCACGACCGCCTAACCGCTGCCCCCCCACCACCACCCCCTCACCACAGCCGTCATTATGGACTGAGAGATTACATAACTGCAACTACTGTCTGGGTATCTTCACACAAAGCTACTGTGTACATTATAGAAAAAAAATCCCTGCACCGTGGTGAAGACCTCAGTTTCTACTCCGAGTGTGACCTGCAGAGGGTGATAACAACTGGAGGAGACAAACACACACTTAATCTGACATATCATAAAAATACCAACAGGATTCTGCAGGCTCCTCACTTATCAGTCATTAAAAACACATCAGACAGTCTCCAAAGCCTGAATTAATCTTTGACAGACATAAAATCAATATTATAGACTGAGGCCGCTCAAGTCAATGAGACCGATATGAGTGCGAGACTCCCGCACAGCTTCTTCATTCAGATGATTGAGGTATCCAGTATTGCAGGGAACCCCCTCACATTACTCCACAAGGACATGTAATGCATTATGATTTGAGTTTAACGTCAACAGATGGTAAAAGAGAAAAAACAAGTGATTTGAACTTAATTGAGGTGCATGAGGAGCTTCAGCAGAGGATGCACAGATAGAGGCACAAAGAAGGAGAAGGATTAAGTTTCTCAGTACTCACGGTGATCTTGGTCTCCTTGACCTCCTTGATCTGCCTCTTGGCCGGCGAAACAGAGCCGGGGGGCTGCGGGGCGAGACAGGAGGGATCGTCAAAACTCTCCTCAGTGTCAAAGCTGGCTTCCATCATCATCCCTCTCACCTCCTCCTGCTTCTCTATTCTGGGAAAGCCTCACTCTCTCCTCTCTCCTTTCTCTTTCCCTCCACGCACCAAGGCTGCCAACGGTCTCACAAGCCGCGGAGTGAGCGGAGAGGAGTTGCGTTGCAGGAGGGGGAGGGAGGGAGGTGTGTGTAACTGCGGTGGGAAGGTAGCATGAGGGAGGAGGAGGAGGGAGGCAGTAAGGGGAATTGGTGGCGGCTGTGGGAGCGTGACAAAGTCTCGCCTCCGGTTAATGTGCTGTCACATGAGTTTTAAGGTTGTAGCCCAATCGCCGCCTCACCTCCACACCTGCCTTCCCCTTTCACCTCACCCAACGATGTCCATGCAGGAGGAGAGAGAAAAGATGAAGAAACATCACTGAGCTAGTTCTGGGATGGAGGCACTGGAGGATGGGAAGAGGGGGAATTTGCGAGGAAAGAAGAAAAAAGAGAGGACAAGGAGGCAGATGAGGAGGAGGGGGGGTGTTTACATGATCCTTGCCCCACCTCCCTCCCCAGAGACCCAGATAGTGAAGGAGGAGGGAGCAGCGAGGCGTAGGTGTTGGTGATGGGGGTTGGCTTGATGGAAATGGCTGAATGATGATATTTAAGAGACAAATTACAACTGGGAGGAGGGGGGAGGGGGGAGAGAGCAGGAGGGAAAACAAGCAGCCAATGAGAAGCAGCGTCTCTGATTGTGTGTGTGTGTTTGGGAATGAGACGCACGCACATCTCAGGGTTAAGTGTTCAGATTCAGCTGTGTGTAAACAGTGTGTTTACACCGGCAGCTACATCGCTATCGTCTTCCTCACGTGACGCCGCTTCACCCGAGGCGTTGAACGTAAAAGCTGCGCACGGAGCAGCTTCCTCGCCACACCTTTGTACAACACCCACCTGGTCCAACAACAACACCGTCAAACGAGAACGACACAGAGGAGCGCGGCAAACATGTTCTCACCTTGGTCGTGCAAAACATGGCGGCTGGCAGCTCTGACCACAACAACCACAGTCCAGGTTTGGCGGGATCCGTGGGCCCGGCGCTCCCAGTGTGAGCTTTGATTATTTGTTTTTTTTTTGGCTGGCCTCCTTCTTCACAAACTCTAACATTTGTCCAAATCTCAGACGCCCATATGGCCCAACTGTCCGTCCACCTATACTCTCCTGTGTGATCATGACACCGTATGCCCTCATCTGACTCGTAATTAGTCACGTGGGTTGGCATGTAATCGAAGTTGGCCCGGGTCCATCGGCGCTGCGGGAGCGGCCCTGCTTTCAGTGGAAAGAGAGCGCCAGCTTCCTTTGAAGTGGAATCTTTTACAGGAAAACTGTGGCTGTGGTGATATGGGTGATTGTGACCACAGAACAGCCTGACCAAACTAAAGAGCATGCTGTGAGTGCTGCTCGCTTTTTACAGAATGGAGGACGCGAAAAGACGCGATGCACAAACAAAAACATGCGACTTTTTGGCAGTTCAGAGTTTTAGCAGCAAATCTGGGCGATGTCTCACTGAGCTGAAGTGTCTAGTATTCAATCCTGACAATCATTGCTAAAGAGTGAGACAGCCAACAGGGCATCATACAGTAATTCTGTGGGGAACAGGCAGTGGTTCAAGACTGCATGGAGGTTCTAGAAAAAGCATAAAAGCTTCTAAATACTGAACTCTGAAGGTGAGCTTTTCCATTTTTATTTAAACAGATGTTTTAGCCATTTCTTACCAAATGTGCAACAAATGAGCGCGCTATCAGCTATTCTCAGTAAATATATCTTCAGAGAAATGAATTCCAAGCGCTCAGATACCAAGGTTACATTCTCAGGCTGTGTTGTTATTATCCTAAAGCAATTTCAAACAGTTTTAACCTGAGAACAGCTGCAGTTTGTCATTTCTGAGAAACCATCAAACCTAATCTTTGCCAAAATGACTGTGATCACCTCATGTTTCAGTAATAAAGAGAGGGAATTTTAGGTTAATTTCTTCCTGGTTTTGGAGTCCGTTTCCTGCTCTGTACCTTTCCAAACTATGCTATAAAAGAAGATGAGACTGGAATAATTACATTTATCAGCATTAATGAGGGTGAAAACCTTTGTTACTGTAACAGCAAATTATTTTTTGACAGCTAAGGAAAATCTACATGTAAGTGATCTTAAATAGACACGTGGTGCACTCAGTAAGAAAACTGTCAGAGTGGAGGATGCTTTTAGTAAACAGAAAGCAGTCTTAGCACTTCTGATTTAATCTGTTCATAGCTTATGAGTTGCTATTAATTTAGAAACCTTACATAAAGGTGATTTGTATGAAATCAAACTTAATTTTGGTTAATGATTGTCCAGTTTTATCAACCAATCACCAGTGACGGGGTATCAGATGCTCAAATTTGAGATACTTGTTGGTTAAAAGACGAATGCATTGACCCTGTGAGACTGTGATGGTGATGGTAGGTAACTCTGATGTTAGGTTTGGTGAAAAAACAGATGTAAGCCAACTCCTAAGAAATGGATGTTTTTATTGGACGAGAAAGTGGAAAGTGGAGAGGAGACTTGCTTTGATTAAAATGTGATCACACCATAAAGGTAATCATCATCATCATCATCTGCGGTTACTTCAGACTCAACATCATTGTGCGCCTCTTTCGGCTTACCTGCTTGTGCATCGCAGGCTTCCTCAGAGAAACATTAGCGACCTCTGCAGGCTGACCTTTCTTTGTGCTGCTGTGGCATCCATTGGCTGAAGAAAAGCAGATAATTACTCACGGTAGAGTTTAAAGTATTTTTCAAAACTGAGTTGACAAAAGCGAGCAGATGGTAAGTGAACGAGTTACATCCTGATATGCAGAATTTCAGAACAAGAAAGAACTATCTCGTTAAAATGATGTTAACGCGCTAAATCTCCGTTAACGAGTTACTGCGTGTTTGCCCCCGGGCGTGAGGCTAGACAGCGTCAACGTGTTAACGAGCTAACGGCATTGACGCCGTCCAGCCCCACGCACGGGTGTGACAAGGTGTTAACATCACCTTATTGTGTCAGACAAATTAAGCTGCAGCTGTGTTTCAATCCTTTAACATCAGCAGGGATTTATATCCGGTCGTTAAGTCTGACGTCACTAGCTGTGTCTGGGCCTAAACTCCGCTGCAGGTCCATATATCAAACGATCACTATGGCATTACTGAGAGTTGAAAAACTGTCTAAAGTCTTTCATCTTTAATAAAATGATCAGCGTTCTGCTCTACCAGGTGTAACAATTGAGTTTAACATCCAGGCATCCATGAAAACGAAATTGATGACATTTAACAGTTAGAAGTTAGCAGGAAGTTAGCTCGCTAGCTTCTATCTAAATACAATATAGCATGTCCTGACTGCGGGGTTTTGGAAACAAATTAAAACGTACAGCTCTGTTATCACTTCCAGCATAAATGAAGACAGAAAACTAAACAGCAGTGACGTTTGTAGGGTTACTGAAGTTTGGCTAGCTGGTATATAATGATGTGCTACGTGACCGCTAGCGACACAGCTATGTTAGCATAATATAAACAAGCTAACTTTTTTTCCACTCAATAAAAGTTAACGTGAGTGTTCTTGGTGGTCAGGAACAAATGTAATCGCATGGCAGGATGCTGTAAAAAGACCAAACTTCAGCAGGAGAACAACTGAGATAATCCATCCACAATACGAGGTTAGTCATTCATATACTGCTGCATGGGCTGGGCTGGAGTTACATCCTAAGGTTTTAAAAACTGAGTTTAAATAAACGATTAGCGGTAATAAAAGTCGAGGGAGGTCAACAGTGATCACTGACTGTTTTAGGAGCTTTTTGAGATTAAATAGAAGAAAATACAAAACGTTAAACATGTTAACAACACAAAAGCCATATTAAACACAGACTACTTTAGGCCCGGAAGTAGGATTCGTCACGTCATCGCTTAACGACCGGATTGTGATCCGGAGGACAGAGAACACCAGGGAAAGATGCATCAGTTAGGGATTCTCTTTTCACCATAGTGCCCCCTTGTGGAATAAGTAAAACAAAGCAATCTTGTTTATGGCCTCATTTGATTTAATTTAGTTGGATTTGGTCGCCATGCATCCAAACATTTTTAGCCAGTCACAATAAAATCATAGATGATATCTCAAATTAAACACAAAGGCAGGGAAAAGCGTCATAATGTAAATGGGCGGGGCTTCTACCGTTCAGCCGCTAAATCTGTAGAAGTGTAGAATTCATAAAATATGAATCTACATATTTTACAATTTTTATCTACTAATTTTACCCTTGTTGGTTTATACATGAGAGAAATAGCAAAAACTGGCTAACTGATGTTTAGCCACAAATACCTTTTATAAGTAGTGACACTAGAAAAACTACAGCTAAGTTTTTAAATTAAAAAGTAAACTTCTATAATAAAGGCACACATCCTTGAAACATTTTCTTTACAGGCCACGTCCAACTAAAATAAGACATCAACTCTAGAAACAACCCAAAATATCATGTTAACCAGCTGCTGATTCAGCAATTCATTGAATAATTCAGCAATCAGTATTTAGCTGTTAGACCCTTTGGAGGACACTGAGTATTTTTACTACTACAGTGTTCTAATTTCACATTGGTACAGTGTGGTTCTGTCCTCAGACTCACATAGAAAAGCATATTGAGATATTCATAATTTGGGCCCTCGGGGTTCACAGCTCTGTAGCGTGCCCCTGGTTTCATCCTGGCCCATGATGGTTCCTCACTTCTTTGTGATTCATGAGCTGTCGGCTTGTTGTATATCAAACCGGCCCATCTCCAGCTCAAGGTAAACGCGTGAGCCCGGCAGAGCGTGACCCCCGAGGCCACGCGTCACAGCCGGGGACGCTGATCGGATCAGGGCCCCTCCAGGACACTCGGATGAACGTCACTTTACTCAGAAGGGCTCTAAAGAATCCACAACCCTCGGTGACCTTTGTCAGTGACCATAAAACTGAGTATTGGCAGGTTTCTGATCCATGTGGTTTGGACACAAAAGAGAGCAGAAAGGACCCTGTGAGGCCTTCTCTTAAGAAGACAGCTTCAGGGTGAAAATTTAACTCTTGAGGATTTAAACAGAAACAGGAAATGCGGAACAGCTAGCCTGGCTCTTTCTGAAAATACAACAGATCGACTAGTTACTTAAGCTCATTAATAAACTAATTTTCTCGACTTTCAATGTCGAGAAAATTAGTTTGTGTTGACTATTTCTCACTGACTGACCTCACAAGAACAGCATGAAGAGAGCCAGAGATTAAAAATAAGCAATAATTGAATGCAGAGAGGTGAGAGAAAAAGGCAAATGAAAAACACTCAATGCATCATGGGAATCCCCAGCAGCCTAGACCTATTGGAGTGTATCTAAGGGAGGATTTAGAGTCCCCTGATCCAGCCCTAACTATATGCTTTATAAAAAAAAAAGTAAAGTTTTAAGCCTAATCTTAAAAGCAGAAAGGGTGTCTGTCTCCAAAGTCCAAGCTGGGAGCTGGTTCCACAGAAGAGGGACCTGAGAGCTGAAGACTCTGCCTCCTATTCTAGTTTTAAACACTCTAGGAACAACAAGTAAACCTGCAGTGTGAGAGCGAAGTGCTCTAATGGGGTGATATGGTACTACGAGGTCTTTACAATAGGATAAGGAGTTTTTATGACAACACACCTGGTACAAAAATCAGATTTTTTAAAGTCACAGTGAAGAGAAACAGAATATGTGAGCAGGAATATTTATGAGTAATGTTAAAATGCAACAAGCATAATGCAGCACGACTGCCTAATGTAGCTAATAGTCCAGTATGGTTTAATATGATATGCTACATTTAGGTAACCACACATCGGCCAACTACCTTGCAGAGATGACAGTCCACAAACATGTGCTCTTAGACTGTTTTCTCATTTGATCTAAAGCAAAATAAGGAGTTCAGAACATGAAAGGGTTCCAACTGAGAACCATAAAACATCAGGACCTGAAGCAAGAACGAGTTATCAGACACATTTTTCCACAGATACGGCCCCAGTACCAATTTCTGTTTCCATGTAGCTCTTTCATAAAAAGTCACGCAAAATTCCTGCCACCAAAGTTGGAAGCAGGAACATCAGCAGCTACGCAAAGGACTGCTGCAAGAAAATCAGCAATTTCCAAATTCTTTGCAGCATGAAATTGCTTCCCACGATGATTAGAGGACAGAGACGTAAATAAAAAGCAAACAAAAGAAAACACAATCTGTGTTAGCTGTTACAACAAACCTAGAAACTCAATAAAGCAAGGACTCAAAACAAAAGCAGGAAACGCCCAAGGAACACGTGGAGAGTGAACACACAGAGTGCAACTTTACAAAGTGATGAGGACAAAGGGAAAAACGAGAACATGTATACATCCAACAACAGAAGGTTGGTTACAGAGCAGACCCAGGTGGAAGCAAAACAGTGTTGGGAAGGTTACTTTTAAAATGTATTCCATTACAGATTACAGAATACATGTCCCAAAATGTATTCTGTAACGTATTCCGTTACGTTACTCAATGAGAGTAACGTATTCTGAATACTTTGGGTTACTTAATATATTATCATGCTGTTTACAACTACATGAATGTACTATTGCTGTGATTTATTACTGTTACTGAAGGTCCGCGGCTCCGAACCGTAGTAAAGGGACCTCTGGCTAATACGGTGGGTTCTGTGTCGGCTCGTAGCCGAAAACTAGCTTTACTTTGTTGTCTGGGTCAACTTTGCTAGCCAGAGACAGAGAGAGGCGTTGAAAGGCTGCTCCAACAGAACTTATTGTTTCGGAGGAAAACACGAACACGGTGTACAGTCGAGTCTTAATAGCTTACTTACAACTGGGCTCGTCAGGCACTCTTCTTGGCTGCAGTGGTTATTATTATATTTACATGCTTCCAGCTCCCGTTTTTGCTCGATGACAGCTCGTACTTTTCCTTTTTCTCCCTCCCTCGCTTACAGACACATAACGGGTATGGCAGTCCATTCTCCCTGCAGCACGGACTACACTGCCCATGATGCTACATTCTTTAGAGCTATACCTGTAGCATTCTGCCTGTTAGCTTAGCACAACAACAACAGGCGCTCTCTCACCCAGGAAACAGAGAGAGCGTCACCCTGTAACCATGGCAACCGTAACGCTGCCACCTGGAACAACAGAACGTAGCTGTCAAACAAAACCCAAACAGTCCTGACCCGCGACAATATGAAACAGGGAAGTACCGCCGTGTAATCCATTTATTTCAACAAAGTAACTGTATTCTAAATACCACCTTTTTAAACGGTAACTGTAATGGAATACAGTTACTCATATTTTGTATTTTAAATACGTAACGGCGGTACATGTATTCCGTTACTCCCCAACACTGAGCAAAAAGAATAAAATGTGAGGTAAAACCAAAAACAACACATAAGAAAACAAACCTGTAAAGAAAGAAAAGACAAATAACAAACATGGATCTGTGAAAGCTGACGCTAAACAGAGAGTATATCTGGGACCACATCGCTAGCTGTGAAAACGGAGGGATGACATGAAGGCAGACCTGTCTCAGCACTGGCACTGCATCAGTGAAAAAGAGGTAAGCCTGTACTCTATGTCTTCAAAATATCCACAGGTGTGCAACTTATACTAAAAAATACAGTTTTTTCAATACGAAGTCTGGCTCTGAGGTAAACTGGAGTCACTCTAGTTTCTCTGGGTGCACCCCGCCTGTAGGAGCAGAGCTCCTCTGGTGGAAAAGCAGTGATGGTTTTCAGTGACTGCCTCGTGCAGCTGTGGGAGAAAAAGCATCTGCACACCTGCTTACCAGGAAACATCTCTGATCCTAGCTGATCAGCACAGTCTCTTTATTAACTAAGGAGACAGCCTCAGAAGGTCCATGTTTATGTATCCGTTGTCCTTCTTCCCGTTGGATGCCATGCCGTTATTTCTCCCTGCCTGCTCGGACCAGCTGCTCAGATCCCCGGTTTCCTGTCCAGAGGTCAAAGTCAACATTTGTGCGGCTCAGATATGAACCGGGCCTTCACCAAACGTCTTTCTCTCCGAGGAGGGATCGCGCTTGCCTGGTTAAACACTGACAAACTCCCCTGCAGCTGACTGCCTCCCCGGTTGTTCTTCCTCTAAGTGTGTTTGGGCCACATGCCAGCACAAAGAAGCAAACCATCTGCTATGTGCAAAGATGTCGTTAGCGAGGGTGCTGGCAGCGATGGAACATAATAAGCCACTCATTAAGAAAGTGCAGGATTTCCTCTCGTAGTGTTGGATGAGCTTCACGATAATGTAGCAGAGAAATGTATTACGAGAGATTTGTCAAAGGTTCCTTCAGAGCCTTTTGGAAAAACGTTACAGAGTCTCTGGAAAAATGATTAGTATTGTGTCACATTTAGCTGAAGGAACATGGTCTTAGCATAATAAGCAGATTAGCACTGATGATGAATGATTGCCAAAAGGCTTAATATGTCTGACTGGATAAATGTTGAAAAATTAAGTTATAACCTGTAGCTCCAAATGCAAATAACCCCAGTGATGGAAGGAGTTTACGCACCGAGATGACACTGATCAGCTTGTTTTTGTCTCCCTTGGTCATTCCTAACCACACAAACCTCCTTTCTCATTCCTTCGGCGCCTGTTTTCTGCTCTAGGTGCTCTTATTTTGTTTTCCGTGTGATTGTGCCTTTTGCAATGCTGTCTAAAATAGGATGACTAGGATGATGAAGGCCAAGTTTTACCATATGGCGAGGAGTTCTGTCGTGCCAGCGGTCTCTGTGGGGCTTCAGCTGACGAGGACGGACGTCGCCATGTTGTTTCTGGAACGATATAAACAACAGGAAGGAGGACAGCGTGGAACGAAGTCAAAACAAAGACAGAAACAGAACTTGCTTTAACGTGAATGTGCGGGGCAGCTTCTCAGTCACTGTTTCGCACTTGTTCAAGATTAAGGACGGAAACAGCTTTATAGAGACTTCAGGTGTATAAATATGAAGCACAACAGAGCACAGAAAGTCGAGGACGCCTTAATTTGTTGGTTTCAAAATCTAGACAGTCAGAAGATGCCTTGTAAGACAGTGGGAAGGAAAAACTCCTTTTTAACAGGAGGAGACCTCCAACAGGCTCAGAGAGGGGAAGCCATCTACTGAGACCAGCTGGAAGAACAAGAGAAGAGAGAAAAGAGCAGCACAGAAAGTCGAGGACGCCTTAATTTGTTGGTTTCAAAATCTAGACAGTTAGAAGATGCATTGTGAGACAGTGGGAAGGAAAAACTCCTTTTTAACAGGAGGAGACCTCCAACAGGCTCAGAGAGGGGAAGCCATCTACTGAGAGCAGCTGGAAGAAGAAGGGAAGAGAGAAAAGAGCAGCACAGAAAGCCAAGGACAACACAAACTGTGGGAGAGAGTAGAAAGTGAAAAGAAGTCCTGCAGCATGACTGAGGGATAGTTCAGCGTCACATGATCCAATCCTAACTATCAGCTTTACCAAAAAAGGAAGTTTGTAGCCTCATAATAAAAGTAGACAGGGTGTCTGCCTCCCACTTTTAGAAACTCCATGAACCACAAGCCTGCAGTCTGAGAGCGAGGTTCTCTGTTACAATAATATGATACCGTGAGAGATGATGGAGGCTGATCAGGATGTTGTACGAGGAAAGCAGGGTTTTATTAAATTTAAATTCTGCATTTAAGAGGCAGCCAACGAAGCATCATCCGCCGATGCGCTAGCACAAAAGATTTTTCTAATGTCATGGTGACTTTGTCAGCAGAAGTTGAATTAATCCACAGTTTCTTCTGTTGCAGGAGTGCATGAAGACTCCACCAAGCAGCAGGTTATATGATTGGCTTTTCTGTTTGTTAGCAGGATTACTAGAGACGCTGTGGAGTTGCGGCTTACAAGTAATTAACTCTCAAAACATTTTTTTTTATTCTTTTCTACAGCGGCAGAGGACAAAATTAGATGTTCATGCACCATCTTCACAAATATAAAACCGAAACAGGGCGACTTTGTTATGAATTTCTCCAAAGAATTTCGCAAACTAATTCAGACCTTTCTGCATCCAGAACTTGATTCATGCAGAGGGAAGTTTCTCTCTTGGCTGCGTCGCTGACTGATTTTGTTTTTGCTCTCGTGGCAGCAAAACAGTGGGAGTCAGACTGCTGGTCTGTGACCAAAGCAGCCCAACGGCCAATAAAAATGTATGTACAGAGGGTATGTTTGTGTACATGTTAGTGTAGAAATAATTTGGTAAAATTTAAATATTAAAATTTTATTTGAAAATGTGGATTCCTGTTTATTTGATTGTTTTTGTGACATTTTATCTGGATTTTTCCCTTTTTGATTTTCAGACCTCATCTCAGCACAGAAAAGCTGTTTAGTACTCTAAATGTTATTTTTTCAGACATTAGAGAAGTGACTGCAGATAAGGGCAAGAGAATAAAGGAGAAGTTTTCATATCCTGAAAAATGCAATAAAAAAATTCGACTGTACTCATCCATGTATGCAATCCTTTTACGTGCAAAATGCCATTCTGGATAAATTTCAACTGGCTTCCTGTAGTTTAGCATCAATCATTCCACTTAGCAGAGCAGGAAGTCCTTTACGCTGCAGTAACTGTGGGTGAATTAGTGTCGGTCCTTATGTGCAATCAAATAGCTTCTAAGAGAAACACTAAAGTGTGGATTAGGAGTGATATTCAGCAGCAATGTTACTGTTGTGGCAAGAAAGCTACACACAAATGTCCAAATAGGCACGAAAAGCTTGAAGTCAAGAACTGCAATGAGGACACTTTAACTTATAAGTCACTGGATATCACATTGCATACTTTATTAATTAATACTTAAATTAGACCTACTAATTTAGGTAGACACTGAAGAGCAATATTTTGGTTTTGTCCGTGTTTTGCTGGTGATTTGTTAGAGCAATGCTCCTGCTATTTCTAATCTGAGTGACTGAATTACTGAGGCCCAAGAGTGAAATTATGGGGAACTCCACAAGTGTAGTGAATGTTTGATTTTGTTTTTTACACCAGTGGTTATTAAATAATTATGTGTGATCAAAGGTCTTAGTAAATGCAATTTTGTGTCTTCCTGCAAAGTTCTCGATATGTAGGTGAAGGGTGGCAGTGATATAGGCTGTAGTTTTAAGCTGGTTAAGTATACTATGTGAGGTTTGGGCACTAAGAAGTAGATGGTTAGGTTTAGGTTCTGAAAGCTCCTTGGTTAGTTTTAGGCAATAAAACCTTCTCAGTTACACAGAACAACTGACAACCTCCTTCCGGTTGCTACTTGAAATCGTATCCCTCAAATGGTTGGTGAGTGGTTGTTTGAGTGGGTGAAATCAGCCGCAAAGAGGGTGCTGCATCAAAAACCTCACTGTGATTGTTTGGTTGCTAGCAGATTGCCGCAGTTGCTCGTAGTTTGCGTAGAAGACGCCAACTTGTCTACAAACACTTGCAGGTGTGTTTGCAAAGTTCTGCCTTTGAAACATCCTGGCTGCAGGAGTAGCCTCTCTGTGCTAGCACAAGTTTACCTTGTACCAGCAATTTCCAGCAACCACTCACCAACTGGTGAATACACATTTTCCCAGTGATATAGGCTGTAGTTTTAAGCTGGTTAAGTTTAAATACTATGTGAGGTTTGGGCACTAAGAAGTAGATGGTTGGGTTTAGGTTCTGAAAGCTCCTTGGTTAGTTTTAGGCAATAAAACCTTCTCAGTTAGGCCTCAGTTACACAGAACAAGAGACTGGTCAACGACCTCCTTCCGGTTGCTACTTGAAATCGTATCCCTCAAACGGTTGGTGAGTGGTTGTTTGAGTTTGCTGGGTGAAATCAGCCGCAAAGAGGGTGCTGCATCAAAAACCTCACTGTGATTGGTTGCTAGCAGATTGCCGCAGTTGCTCGTAGTTTGCGTAGAAGACGCCAACTTGTCTACAAACACTTGCAGGTATGTTTGCAAAGTTCTGCCTTTGAAACATCCTGGCTGCAGGAGTAGCCTCTCCGTGCTAGCACAAGTTTACCTTGTACCAGCAACCACTCACCAACTGGTGAATACACATTTTCCCAAGGGACCTGTGGTTTCCAGTTGGTTGCTGACCTGTTTCTAGCAATCCATTTCACAACTGCCACCAACCTTCAGCAACTGTTTACCAACTGGTGGGAGAATACTCAGCTTTCCCTCTGAACAACACAAATCGTAACATTTGTGTTACAAAACATTTTGTGTTTCTTTGAACATTTAAGTTCAAAGCAAAGGTCGTGTGTCACCGGTGCAGCCAACATGTTTCAAAAGGCTTTTACTTTGAAGGCAACCATTCTCTGTTTACAATTACTTGGCAAAATGTTTGCTGACAGGTTGGAATCTTTCATGTAAATTATGGGTGAGTGCAACTGGATGGTCGCCAACCAATCTCTAGGCCAGAGTGACTGAAGCCGAAGGTTTATGCTTTAAAAACTGCTCGGTTAGGTTTAGGAATAAAAAGCATTTTGGTGAGGTTAACACACTATAAACTAATTGGTTAAATTTAAGCACTGAAAAACATCTGGATTTAGGAATATGTTGTTTGGGTAAAACACATCCCTTCAAATCTGTAACTTTAAGAAATGCCGTATTCCAGTGATCCGAACTCAGCCATCAAACAACACCTTTGGTGTAACTGAGCCTTGTCTTTCCAACAAAATGGTAAAATTGAGGCCTTGTGCTGTTTATTAATATCAGCCCATGAAGACATGCACCTGCCACTCTGAGCTCTCTGTTAACATGTTCATCTTACCTGGTATTTCCCTCTCTCCCAGATAAACATGGCAAGAGGTTAATTTACATAAATGCTTTTATTGTAAGAAGCTGGAAACAAAACAATTCTCCTGTATCATTAAATATCTTTAACTGTTAATCAGTGTTCATTGGCAGGAGGCACATTGCTTCATCATCATTCATGCACAATAACAAAGCCTCAGCTCCTGCCTGTGAGTCTTTTTCATCATTCCAAATCCCACTCTCATATTTGCAGCTCCAAAGGGATTAAATGGAAAGATTTCAGCTGATCCTCCTTCGTGCACCTCCTCTATTACAGTAAATGACACCGGCTGAAAACAACAAGCAGCTTCCTAATAAACACAAGGATGTACGCCGGCATCCTGGTGGCAGCTGTTTTGAAGCTTCATATTCAGACGTGAAACAACAGCAAACTAACAAATGAAAAGAGACTGCTGCCGCACATGGCTTCTGAATGTAAAAATAGCTTTTGGGTTATTTTTTTCTGCTCTGTGTGTCTGTTTGTGTGTTTGTGCTTGAGCCAAAGAGCAATCGTTGCCAGAGTTGCTGTGGGAGCAGCCTGAGTTTGTCCCGTGGGAGCCCTTCCTATCCCCCTGGATTCCTTTCCAAATGAAGTGTAAAACACACACACACACACACCGGAGCAGATGTTTGTGAAAGGTCACCTGCCTTCGAGCTTCTGTATTAGTACGACTCCTCGGCGGTGGGAGCAGAAGACAAACAGCAGAGAAAAGACACTAGATCCACAGATCTCGCTGCTCGGCATCGAGTGCCACACGTTTAAGATAATCAGATTAAAGTGGATCGAATCGGCAGGCCTTTCTCCACATGAACAGGCTGCTGAGATACAATGATGG
The DNA here is from genome assembly GCF_056152115.1 of Neolamprologus brichardi. Taxonomy (NCBI): domain Eukaryota; kingdom Metazoa; phylum Chordata; class Actinopteri; order Cichliformes; family Cichlidae; genus Neolamprologus; species Neolamprologus brichardi. Next base: position 22,452,824 of record NC_142107.1, read on the forward strand.
GGAGGAATGATAATGAGGCCTCTCACAGTGTTAAAGCACCGAGAGCTGAATGCTGAGATATAGAAATTAAACCAGATCTGCTGGAATCAGCGCATTGGAGGTGTAGATTTACTGTAATGCCCAAAGGCAATAAACAGTACAGTTTGATTGTTTAAGCTGATTTTCAGTGGATTCAGATGGAACGTTTTGTTCCTGGGTAACAATTCCTTTGCACAAATATATGACTGTGTTTAACAAAAAAAAGGAAAAATCATCATGGATATGCAGGACAATGAATTCAGTCAGAAAGCACTTTTGTGTAGACGTCTCTGTGACGATGAGGGGCCAAAAATGCAAAAACAAAAGGAAATAAATGTCTTAATAAAAACCAAAAAACATCATGAAATGCAAGTAAATGTTTCTCATATGTTTTAATTTTCAGTTGTTAAATGATAATAATAATAATAATCATAATAATAATCCTGATGTTGTGTTTATCATTAATTATGTTCAGTTTGCTTAATCTTTAGTTTTTCACCTTCGTGTGTTTCCTGTCAGTTTATCCTCGGTTACAGCTGCTGTTTGTTTTGACCTCTCGGTTTATTCTTTGGGTTTTATACTTAGTTTCCCTCAGGTCCCCCTGTCTGCAGGTCTTCCTGTATGTTGCTTTATGTTGTTTTATTTTGGTAGCCTTTGTCCACGGTCTCGTTTCCCTGATTGTTTGCACCTGTGTTTTCTCTACAGCTGTGTTCACCTTCCCTGAGTGTGTCTGTGTGTGTTTGTGCTCTCGGCTTGTTTCTGCTCGACATACTGTTTGCTGTGTTTTCTGTTATCTCCTGTGGTTCCTGAATTCCTGTTATTTTCCCCAGTGTTTCTTCTGCTTAACCACGGACTTGTTCTTTAGTTACCTTTTGCACTCCTGTTACACCTGCAATAACGAGTCATCTTTATTTTGCTCTTTGCCTGCTCACAAACCTGCTTTGGTGTCCTCATTCCTTCTTTAACCATAAAAAGCTTTGCAATAAAAACCAACCAGCTACTGCTGAGTCTGAAAAATTGATGCGTAACTAATGTTTGGATTCCAAAAACTGGAGTTCCTAATGGTCAGTTTAGTCTGGATACACAAGTCAGTCAGTCCCCACAGACTGTCATAATGACTCTACAGAGGGTCGATTCTTTATATTGATTACCAAGCTGGTTTTGTTAAGGCTTAAAGGGGGTGTGGCAGCTTTGACCTACATGTGCTCCAACACAGGAAGCTGTAGATTATCAATTAGGCTTCAGTTAACTGGAGACCAGTTGGCAACCATCTAAACAACTGGTCACAAGAGAAAAATATGTTTTCTGTGACTGGTTGGCTGTGCTGCACAAAAGCATTTAGTTACCTACTAGCAACTAAAGCAATTGCAAGGAGGTTTTTGACTTTTTATGATTGATTTCAGCCACAACTTCCAGAAATCACTTGTCAACTGGTTGGGAAAACACATTTTTCTCAACCTCTGTTTGATAGGTCATGGACTGGTTTCTAAACCTGTGTGACTGAAGCCCGATGCTCTACCTCGACAAGCTAGTGTGACTGAATTGGGCGTCTGTCACGTTTACGCTGTTGGTTTCTTATGAAGCATTTTTTATGGAATTATCTGAAAAATAAGAAGCAAATGGGTTGATGCAATTATGGTTACATCCAACATATTAAGTGTGTGCTTACAACCGTCTTCCACATGTTAGGCTACGTTCACACTGCAGGTGAAAGCGCATCAAATCCGATTTTTTTGACCCTATGCGACCCATATCCAATCATGCTGTGACAGTGTGAACGGCGCAAATCCGATATTTTAAAATCCGATCTGGGTCACTTTCGTATGTGGTACTGAATCCGATACATATCCGATGTTTTAGAAAGCGACTGCTGTGTGAACGGTCATGTCGCATTAAATCCGTCTTTTACGTCACTGACACAAGACAGACGCCAATTATCAGCGCCGGAGAAGACATCGTGAACGCTTCCTGGCCATCAGGTGAAACTGCTGGGAAGACAACGTTGGAGAAACGTGAACATTTTATTTGTACTGTATAATCTGCAGATTCTGACAGAAATCTGCAACTATCCTTTGAAGCACCGCTCCTCTAAAACAGCAATAAGGATCATTATTATGTTATTTACATTATTATGTAAATAACAAAATAACTTAAAGCAAAATTGGGAAACGTAAAGTCTTTATATTAACGGCCATCAGTCAAACAATACTGTTGCTCTGGGTCTAAACAGAGCGCGTTGTGTGTGATGTCTTCTTTTGCACATGCAGCCGCTTTGAGCGTTCACACTAGAGCGCGTTTGCTGCCGCATTTTATTTGTAGTGTGAACAAGCAGACAAAAAAATCGGATTTGATCAAAAAATCTGAATTGAGCATCAAGACCTGCAGTGTGAACGTAGCCTTAGAGAGACAGAGGAACCATCATTAACTGGTGTATCTAATCTCAAGCTGGTGTTTTATTCAGCGCTCTATCTGTACCTTTACTGGAGCTGTTGACATAATACCGCAGTCCCTCAGGTGTAATGTAGCTGCTCCATCCCGGGGGAAGAGGCCGGCTGTCAGTCTCCTCAGTGGGTGCGGCAGAGCTCTCGGGGGCCGGCTTCTGTCACAGAACAAATTCCCAGTTTACTACCACATAAACCCACCATGTGTCCAGGTGTTTCTGCCTGAAAATATTACAATACATTATTTTAATATGGATGTACAGCCTGCAGGAGACAACATACTGCTATGTTTGACCTTAAATCCTGTTGGTTAGCTCCACAATATTTTTAATTAGGCAATTTGTCTCCTAATTTCCTATCAAGTTGCTCAGTGCACATTTGGTTGATTAATCCCAGACACACGGAGCTGAAAGCTAGTTTGGTTTAATAACGTGGCCATTAACTGCTGGGGATCCTGAAGGCTGTGCAAATAGATAGCTGAGTTTACCCCGAGTGAGGGAAGATTGAGTAAACGCGTTTGTAATGTGATGCCGCTGCGTCATTAAAGTTTATATCACGTTACCGCCTCTACACGAGCTTGCATACACAGTAACTGTCAGGAGTCATGACAACCTCTGGGATAAGTAATGTTATTATCATCGTATTCCCATTCGGCTTCTCAGCGCTTCGCACTTGCTAAATAATGGTGTTATTCATGTGGTGAAATATGATCCACTGAATGAATAAATAATGATAAATGCTCGCTCCACCTTATCAGCAATCCCCAGGAGCCTCCGTCATGCTGAAGCCATTTTATTTGGGCTGCACTCGGAGCGCGCAGGGCCTGAAATTACTGCAGCGTGCTTTACAAGGGAAAAGTCGTTTTTAATCTGCAGGGATCGCCGGCGCCCGGCTGTTCGTTTTCAAACGCAGGCTAGCGTGGCCCGTACAGATCTGTCTGCCGAGTCCGACAGAGGCTCTGCTGAACTCCAGGACGGTGCACTCCAATCAGACATCTGAGGGGAGGTGGGCGGATGCGACGGGACAGATATATAAATGGGAAGATTACAAGCGGAGTGATAAAGGAGCTGTATCGTGTTTCTTTGCTCGGATGGGTAACAGGGCAGCGTGGGTGGATAAAGTCGATTGATGTGCAACATTAAATGGGTCTCATTGGCTCTTTTCTATCCTCGCTTCTGATGTCGGTGTGCTGTGAGAGCAGCAGATAACTTCAGCTGTGGATCTCTGCAGCGTGTTAGATGCTGAACTCACAGCTAGGGGATGTTTACTGCACGGACAAGATAAGTGACGTCCTCTCCTGACAGTGAACCATCACCAATGCCATGCGGAGGCAGCAAGTCCTTTTTGCACCAAGCATATACTTGTTAAAATGCAACAATTACTGGGGCATTAATTATGAGAGAGAATGTCAGATGGTGTCGTTATAGAGCGCGATGCATATGGTTCCACCTTCCTTTATGAGGAACCCAGATGTTCTGTGCACATCTGCAGTGCTGTAGCATATAGAGCATGCTCATTAGTGTCCTATTTGAGACTGACTGAGCCAGCTGCCTTCCTGCTGCTGCTATAAGCAAAGCTTTGTGTGTTGTCTCTCATTAAAAAAGTACAAAACTAAGAGAATAAATAATATTTTAAAAAAAGCAGCAGTGGCTTGTTTTAATGTGGATTGTTTTCCTATTGAAGGGGAGTCAACACAAAGAGTGATGATGGAAAGCTGTAGAAGTAAACACCGGCTGGTACTGAGTTACACTTTTACCAGCTTTAAGGTGAAGCGATCGAAGCGTCTACCAATGCAAACAAAGAACAACACTGAGTTTATCAAGCGTTTGCCACAAGAAGACAGTGCACATCACTTTGGTTCCTACAACAAGTCTTAAGTTGCCACCACAGGAAGGAACATAAAGGTCACGAAAAATGCAAAATCGGTCCCCATCAGTACAGATTCAACTCTGTTAGCACATGTAACCCTCCATTTGCTTGAATGGAGGGTTATATGGAACTTGTAATTTATTCATTATTAAATATTTCTGTACAAATCAGCGTGCCATAATTGCTGCACTGCCCAAAAATTGGAGTTGTGAGGAGCTCAGGGTTGATGGGCGGGTCAAAAAAGAAAAGATACAAAAAGGAAAAAGACTTCTACATGGGAAACTTTTGATATTGTCTTTGATTTGATTATTAGTTTAATTACAGTGAGAAAGGGCTGCAGTATTAAGAAATCTAACTAACCTAACATTGAACTCTTTGGACTGTGGGAGGAAGCCGGAGAACGCTGTATAGAACGATCCTGGAGGGCTTTGATAGAAACAAATTGTCCTTAAATTTAAATAAAACAAAATTTATGTTATTCGGAAACTATAAGAAAAACATTAACATTGAAATTTGTGTTGATAATATATATCTAGAAAGGGTTAATGCCATAAAAGTTCTTGGTGTGATCATTGATCATAAGGCCTGTTGGAAATCACACATCACTTATGTGAGGGGAAAGTTAGCACGGGGCATTGCTGTCTTGGGGAAAGTAAAACAATTTCTGGATAGGAAAACATTGTATATGTTATATTGTGCTTTGCTATCACCATACATGAGTTATTGTGTAGAGGTTTGGGGAAATACATATAAAAGTAATATTCAGACTATAATCATAATGCAGAAAAGGGCTATTAGACTAATAAATCAGGAGGGGTATAGGGCTCACACAAACGCACTCTTTATTAGGACGCAAGCTATAAAATTCCAGGATCTGGTGAAGTTTAAAACAGTGCAAATAATATATAAGGCAAGGAAAGGGATGCTCCCAATCGAAATAAGTAAATGGTTCTTAGAAAGAGAAGGGAGGTATAATTTTAGAGGGAAGTGGAATTTAAAATTACAAAGAGTAAGAACAACATTGAAAAGGATGTCTATTTCAATAGCGGGAGTTAAATTCTGGAATGAGTTAGAAGAAGAAATAAAGGTCAGTAGTGATATAAACCAGTTTAAAATAAAACTCAAAAAAGAAATTTTAAACAAGTATAAGAATGAAGAAAATGCAATTAACCCAAGACAGCAGTCAAACTGATGTTTATTTTCTTCTGCAAATTAGCAAATCTAAATATAGTTTTAGTTGAACATGAGAAAATATTTTTTTGTGATGTTATGTTCTAAGTTGAAGGCGTTGTAACGTTTTTGTTGTTCAAATTTAGATGATGAGGATGTAAACCTGAGGGGGTCGGGCTAAATAAGTATATACTTCTGCCTACTCCTTTTCAAACAACTGCATGGAATGATTTATGAAACGTTGGTGAATGTATATGTTTGAAATAAAAAAGAACTGAACTGAACTGAACAGAACCCTTCATGGCAACTGGAGTGATTTCAATGTTAACTTTTGATTGTTTTCTCAGATGAAGGCACTTTTGAGGACGACACCTGCAGTTGTTTTGCACATAAATTGTACTTATCCCAGACATTTTCATATAGTTGCATGCTCTTACTGTCCGAAGTGAAGATCCTGGGCTCTTTGGGATGTTTGGTTTGGTTTCTGCGTGGCTCTTAAGTTTCCTGGCTGTTATTAGGAAACCTCATCAAAAACAAATGACACACACACACCACACTACTAATACAGTCTTTTTAGATTTCATTCATCATTTAAGTGCACTCATAATAATAATAATAATAATGTTTGTGGTCTCCAGGCATGCATGAACGTAACTCAGTGCACACTGTGGTTTGTATCTATACAGAGCAAAACATTCACTGGCAAATAATATACCAACTTGAATTCAGATGGCTGTTTTGTAAAAAAACGATGTAATAACACAACTGTCACCCTCTCAAGACTAATCTCTCTAATTTTAACGTGTCTTTAGATAGCGGTGGAAACAAAGTGGAGGAAAAGTTCCCTATTTTTGATGGAAGCACAGCTCCAGGGAACTGGAGTGTTTATCTTGTTCATCACAGAAGTGCTGGCAGGGCTGCGGCCTCCCGTTAAACGACAGGAAAGAAGACGTCTTCGTGCTTAAAGAAAGAAAGAACAAATCAGCCTTTCAGCGGACTGAGTTGAGCATCTGTGGGATCATTTCCGGGCCCTCCTCTTTTTTCTTCTTTTCTTTTTCTAAACCAGCTTCCTGTGTGGAGTGGTAGCACACCCTCCCCGAGGCTTCCTCGTTTTTAAAATTGCTTCTGTTTGAAAGTCTGAGCAGCTGCCCCGGGGCACAGAAACAAACCGTGTGAGAAATTGTGCTTTTAGATGTTGTTGGAGCGGTCTAAAATTATACACTGGTGCTTTTCTCTTTTTGATATTTTAAGTTGCTTTAAAACCACATTCAGATTAAGAGCCTCAAATAGGTTTGAGATTACTTTGACTTCTCAGTGAAGCCATGTCCCAATTTGAAGTTCTTTCCACCCATATTTTCTGTGGAAGTCCTTAATTTACTGCTGCTCACAGTCTGTTTTTTTACTGCGTGCAGTCTAAAATGAATCCCTTTGTTCGGTGTTAAGTGTTTTAAATGTTATTATGGAGCATATAATAAAGTTAAGGCCCCCTAATCTGGTTTCCTTTGTAGTGGGAGATCTCAGTGCTTCCTCTCTCTCCCCGTCAGCCCTCATCAACCAGGAGAAGCTCATGGAAAGCAGCGAGAGGTCTACACAGCCTGTCTTGTTAGTTTCTGCCTTTTCAGAGAAAACCGCCCTAACGCAAGTGGAGGGTAACATTAAGAGCAGAACCCCAGAGGATTGTGGGATTGGGCTGAGATATCTTACAGATCTGCGTGGGTTTTTTAAAGCTCAGATATCACTGGGCTGCACTATTCACTGCCAGCCAGAGGACGTGTGAAATCAATGCAATAAGCAAATCAGCAGCTGATAAGAATCTAATGATAAGGGTTTATCTTCACACCTCAGGGCCAAAACAAGTTAGGAATCCTTCAGTTCTGGTTACCTGTATGATTATAAAATTTGGAGATTTATAATGTTTTCAGTGAGAGCTTCAACAAATGCAGGAACTAGCTAGAGAGATAGTAGATAATGGGAAACATGCAGCTGCTCAGCATGACCAGAGATTACAGTAATGTGTTACGCGTTACTGTAATCCGATTACTTTTTTCAAGTAACGAGTAAAGTAAGGGATTACTATTGCAAAAACGGTAATTAGATTACCGTTACTTTCCCGTAGGAACGCTGCGTTACTAAAACCCTGATTTTTTTGCGAGAATGTCTCATGACAGTGACGTAAGCGAGTGCGACGTTCGTGACAACAGCTGTGTGCAGATCAACAATGGATCATATATCGAGTGCAGAGAGAGTATGAGCGTGCAGCGTTTAAAGCGTGGAAGTACTGACCTTACTTTGAGTTTGATTCCATAAAAAGTGACAAAAACATTAGTGTCCGTTGTGCGTCGCTGTAAAACTTCTTTTTACAGCGAAAAAACCCCTAAACTTCCGAGCAAGCACCGAGTAGCTACAACGTAATGGGAAACTCACAGAGAAACTCACGGATTCTTCCACTGACCGCTGCACACCTGCACCAGGGTAAACCTCCGCCTACCCCACTCCTGCTTTACAGGTGAAAATAGAGCAACAGGACCGCTAGTCTTTGACTTTATTTATTTTCTGCTGTGTTTTACTTGCATCTATTTGAAAGACTGAGTGTAAACACACACAAAAAATTATTTTATGTGCTGGAATGTGCAGAAAATAGGTTTAAACTAATTTCTTCCAGTCAGAGAATGTTGCAGATAATTAAATTTTTGCTTGACGCATAAAGTTAAAAGATTAAAACTAATTAAAAAAGTTTTAAAAAGAGACTTTTCCATTTGATTACATTTTATATGATGGATTATGCAGAAAAAGTCGAATTGGGCTGAAAGATCTATCGCTTTATCACCTATTCAGGTTGTAAATCTTGTTTTAAAAAAGTAACTAAGTAATTAATTACTTATGAAAATAAGTAATCAGTAAAGTAACGGGATTACTTTTTTGGGGAAGTAATCAGTAATTAGTTACTGATTACTTTTTTCAAGTAACTTGACCAACACTGAGCATGACACTAGGTCACTCCAACCGGTGAGCCACAGTCCTACCATGAAAGGTCCCAAACTTGCAGTTGGTGCTCCTACAGGTAAGATAACCAACCTTTGTGGCTGATATTTTTTAACCCTAAAAATCAGCAGACTCACACAATAACAAGAAAGAACTGGATGCTGTACATGTGTTGCCAGGCGACATAAAAATATAAAACGCAAAGATATTTGTCCCTCAAGTTTTTCCATTTCTTTCCCTCACACCTGTTCTGATCATTTCAGCAATCTCCCTCCGGTAATTTGCCGACATTTGTGAATCTTTATATTGATGCAGCGATTATTATTCCTTCAACTGTGACGATAATTGTTATTCTCTCACTGATAAATCCAAAACTGTGACGCAGGAGTAGCCGGAAATGCACAGGAGGAATCGACGGTGCAGAACAGGCCAGTCACAATAATTGCAGACTTCTCAGGTGTACATCAGGTCATGTGTCACATTAGGACGAAGATTTCCCAGCGAAGCTTAAAGTGGGCACGAGGACGAATGCAGCAACCTCCAAACACCACTCACCCACCCTAACCGACCTGTGTGACTGCAGCCGAGCTCACACAAAGAACTTTTCATGCCTAAACCTAACAGCAGTATTTTTTAACCCTTTCATGCATGAATTATGACAACCTCAATCAGGATTTTTTTTTAAGTATTTTTATTCATCTTTAGGCATGAAAAAAATATTTTTGAACTTCATTTTTTTAAACATGTACTTTTCAAAGAGTTTTTACATGTGCACCTAGGTGGACAACATCACCTCTGAAGTGGGTGGCAGGGTATGGAGTGACACGTCAGTGTCCAACGTACTGGTTTATGTGCAAGTATACCATCAACAGCGACACAAATACAAGAAAACAGCCTTTGAATAGCTGTCCACTGTAGTGACCACCAGTGTTGGTCAAGTTACTTAAAAAAAGTAATCAGTAACTAATTACTGATTACTTCCCCCCAAAAGTAATCCCATTACTTTACTGATTACTTATTTTCAAAAGTAATTAATTACTTAGTTACTTTTTAAAAACACGATTTACAAGCTGAATAGGTGATAAAGTGATAGATCTTTCAGCCCAATTCTACTTTTTCTGCATAATCCATCATACAAAATGTAATCAAATGGAAAAGTCTCTTTTTTTTTTTTACTTGTTTTATTAGTTTTAATCTTTTAACTTTATGCATCAAGCAAAAATGTAATAATATGTAACATTCTCTGACTGGAAGAAATATGTTTAACATTTAGACCTATTTTCTGCACATTCCAGCACATTTTATATATATATATATATATATATATATATATATATATATATAAAACAAGTAACGCGTTACTGCCCATCTCTGGTGACCACTAAAGGGTTAAAAAATGAGTGATGAAATAATTGACTCCACAGGCCTCCAGTCCAAATTTTTCATTTTTTTCCCCTCTAAAAGTGGAAAATATTAATTTTGTGTACATGGACGTTGGTCAGTATCCCACATACGAGACCTCTTAGTATAAAAATGTTTCCAAGAACATGAAAAATTTGAAGATTCATGTTCAGAATAATAGAAAAAGATGTATATTTTATAAACTGTCAGAAGACTGTGTTGACCTCCTCAATATGCTCTAAAACCAAAGTATCCATAACGACAAAATGTGTTTCCTTTGTTTGTACTTTTTTACAGGAACTTTGAATATTTACCTCAACTTAAATCAGTTTTCTTAGAATCATAAAAATTTGCTACATGTGTCCATTTCTGCTTCATTTAGATGTAAAAAAGCTAAACTAAATACAAGGTTTCACACAGTTGCAGTATCTCCTTTTAATAATTATCCATTTGATGCTACTCCTTTTTTTAATCACATAAGGCAATTAAAATAAAGTTCCTACCATGCTGTTATGCTGAGGAGCTTCAGTCATCCAGCCAGTGGAAACGAAAGAAGAGACTGAAAGGATTATTAGAGCTCATTACTGTCCAAAATGATCCAATGTCTCTCCAGGGTCACAGCTCAAGACACAGAGGGAGCAGAGACACTGAATATCTTTTTCATTAAGAGGCTTTTTTCCCTGCTTGTACCAAATGAAAGCCCTGGCAGAGAGGCATGCTTTGGTTGTGATCAATGCGGGGCATTTTCTATGAAGCTTTGTCGAGCAGAGAAGGCCAGTGGTTGTCAGTCTGTTTTTGGGAAACAAAAGCGGACACTGTCAGACGGAGCTGTGATGTTCGGGAGGGGGACAACAAGAACTTTTCTGTCTCGCCGGCTTGTTCTCTTCTGTTAAACTGAATTAGCTCTGCATGTATTGAGTGTCACACTGCTCATGCTCAGACAGACGAGGTCTGTCTCTCTCTCAGAGAATAAAGATGCTTGTGGCTGCGGCACCTCCGGCCCTGCAGGATTTCACAGATATGAATTTGCACTGTGCAGATGTGCATGAACGTGCACGAGAGCAGATGCCGGTGAAGAACTTAAATACAGTAAAGCTGTATTAATATGTGCATGTATATGTATACTGTATCAAAAAGAAAAACTAGTTATGAACAAATATGACATACAGAATGATACAATTTCATTAGTTTTTAGTTTAGGTTTAAAAATGCTTTGTTTTCTTTCATTTTAATTAATTTTATTAAGTTTAAAACAGTCATGTAGACATCCCAGTGCCCCCTTTAAGCTCTGCGTTTGCAGATTTGACCAGTTAGACATAGTCACGAAATATTTCTTCATTTTTACCCCCCAAAGGTGAGTTTTTTTCTTATTTGAGTCGACTAAAATATTTTTTACATCTACTGTTAGTTCACTGTAAAAGCCTTGCTGACATGCTGACAATCAAAACAAACAACAGCTGATTTTTTTTACATTTAAACTCAGTGTTCGCAACTTGAAAACACAATAACGACACATTAATGTCATGGTTGCGAAGCCGGTCTGTTTATGATGCGGACACGGAAGAGACAGAGCTGAACGTTAACAAGAGGCGAGCCGTTTACTTGGCCAAAAAAACCAACAAATACAAAATAAGGCAAAAGTGAAAAGGGGCGAAAACTAAACTAAAACCTAAACTCAGAAAACTAGACTGTGATAACTATGACAGAAGGACATGAAGATGATTCGGCGCAGGAGCACTATGAGAAAAAACATGAAACGTGACCTGAACAGAATCATGAAGTACCTGAACGCTTGACGCGGCATGGAGAGAGGAAAACAGAAACACTGGCTGTATCCCAATTCAGGGTCTGCAGCCTTAAAGTAAGCAGCCTCAACGATCCTCAAGGGCCGCGTACTTAAAGACCGCTAAGGCCGGAAGTGCGAGGCTTGTGAAATGGGACGGTCTAGCCTCCGTTGCGCTGCCCAGGTTGCCTAGCAACCATGATACTAACAGCTGGAAACGTTTCATACAGCTTTGTTTGACAGAAATGAAGGAGAAAATCTTTTGTTCATTTGTTTGTTTGTTTCTACATGAGCTTTGATCATTCTCTGTAAGATTAAGCTCAGCTATTGAACGGCGTATATTTTAAAGTAAAGGCTTTAAAGCCAAGTTAGTACAAACGTCACTAATGTCACATAACTTTGCCGACATGTGGCCAACAGGAATGTTTTAATGTTCTTTGTTATTAAACATTTGCACATAAATAAGTGACATAATATTCAGTTCTTACTTAAAGTTTACTCTTCGGGCGCCCCTCATCCGTCGTTTTTTTTTCGGCAAAATTATCCACACCCACCGCCGCGCTATGCACCCTGGGATATGTTGGGCCACGAAGTCTACACCGCCACGTCCTTAAAATTCAGGGAAATGAAGGATGCATTTGAGGGCCGCATTTCGAGCAGCCTTCGAATTGGGACATCCTTCGTCGCATTGCTGTGACGTAATTGGCCTTAAAATGCGGCCTTTAAGGCTGCAGACCCTGAATTGGGATACAGCCAAAGACAACGAACTGAAGGAGACAGTGGCTTAAATACACAGAAGGGTAACGAGGGAAGAGGAAACACCTGGGAAACACAGCTGACACAAAACAACCTGAACACCACAGGGGAGGAAAAACTAAAAACACTGAACATGGGCACACAAGACTTTCAAAATAAAACAGGACATAGCCATGGTAACACAAGCTTGACACAAGAGACAGAGAGGGAGTGAGAGACGAGAGACACAAGGGGAACCTACATAGAAGAGATGGCATAGAAGAAACATAAACCAGACTGAAGGTTCAACCAAGACAAACTAATAATAATAATAATAATAATAATAATAATAATAATAATAATAATAATAATAATAATAAAAGAACGTAACATTATCTCATAAGTAATCCCAAATACAAAACAACTCACCTACCCCCTTAACTTAAGAATAACACATGGATTTAACATTATATCAACATAAAAAATCCAAAATAATTCAAAACATTACTGTCAAAATCAAATTCAGTGTTAATGTGTTTTAATATTCCACGTTTTCTCTGTATTTCATCCATCAGTGACAAAACAATAAAACATTGATTTGTAATTCACAGTATTCAAAGAGAAAGAAAAACTCGCTGTGTTAAGTTTGGAGTTTAGTGTTTAGCATAAAGTGATATAAATATAAACACTGCATTTACTGATCCATAAACTGACATTTTTATTTTATGTTTCTAGACAAACTGAGTTTATTAAATTAATCAAAATATAATTTCCATGTTTGTCTAATGTTCTGTGTCTTCTCCTCATTCTGTCACTGGAGTACACAGCTGCTTGGTGTAAAAGTTCAAAATAAAGAGAAAAAAACAGAAAACTAGGTCATTTTTGTTAGGTTGTCGTTTTTCTTAGTGTAGATCAAAAGAACTCGGCTGTCTCGTTGGAAAGGAAAAGATCCAAAGAGATCTAATATTAATGTCTTTTACATCATCAAGACACTAACGAGCTGTTTTGAGACGAGTCGAGGGGAACAATCTCGCACAAGCCTGACAATAAACTGTAAAAACACATTTTCCTTGTTAGTGCTGGTTGTTTAAGGTTGTATCATGTCTGAAAAATCAAAAGCAAGAACCTTAAAATGTGTTGATGTGACGCATGACAGCGACATACTTCTTTAAATTTGATGGAAAGATCAGTGTTATGTTGGTTTAACCTTGTAAGACCTGAACTCTTCCACGGCAGCATTTTTAATTTCTCTTTGATATTTGGGCTGATTGGGACCTGATGAATGTAAAAACAAAGAATTAGCAGATTTTTTTTTTACCTTATTTTTGTTTTTAAGAAAAATGAGAGCCACATATGAGGATTTTCATTTTAAATTTCGATAGAACAGTAGCAATATAATGTCCTTGTAAGTGGATATCAGGCCTTTGTAGAGCAAAATTGAGTATTTTGGTCTAAATAACCCAAAATGTGATGTCCACATATGTGGACGCCAGGTCCTAGGAGGTTAATATTCTAGAATCATGGCTATTGGCTGATAATGGTTACTGCTTTCCACCATCTTTGGTCCAGGATCTGGGGGTCCCAGCAGGAATCTTTATAAAGGAGCTGTTTGTAAAGTTTCTTTAACAAGTGGAGACTCAAATGTCAAAATGTCCACCACATCTCGTCTCCTTCTCGGTACCTTTCAAGCTGTTGCTGAATAAAAAAAAACATCCTTGGTTCATCCTTCAGATTTAATGGATTTTTTATGTGCTCAACAAAACCTCTAATGCTTTAAAAGGTATATTTATCTGCTGGTGTTGTGTGATTTTGTAACCATTTTGGAACGTCACAGAGAGACAGTTCAAAGAGAACTGCAATCAAAGTGAAACCAGACGCGAGGTTAAAATCCCGTCCCTTACTTCACCTTGCTTTTGATTTTATAACCTTTAGCAAAAGCTTCTCCTGTTAGCCACAAACAACTGGCAGCAGCTCTCGTCCACACTGAAGATCACAGAGCGTCCTCTCACATGAGCAACAATGCACTTCTCGCACCGGACTGTTTATTTTGGAGCGCTGCCACGGCTCATTGTTAAAACAACAGTATCCTACTCAGGCTTTGGTGGCCTTTATTTCCTCACCAGCTGCCTGCAATAATCCTCTAAAAGGAATATAATCAATCCTCTTCAAATCCACTTTTAAGGTTGTCTGCCTGCTCATGTCCGGATATTAATCATCGCTTTCTGCTTTATCCACCAAAATAGAAGTTTAAAATCCCTAAAACATGCTGGCTAATCAGAGGACACATTGAGCTTATTTCCTATGGAGATAGTATAAATAACCTGCAGCATGTCACCTCTGTAATGTAGGGGTTGAGCTTTTTTTATTATGCAGGATTTGGATGAAAATTTGTGTTTATGATTGTTTATTTGGAAGCATTAAACAGAAGAAGGCTTGACCAAAAGAACCACAGTTTACTTTGGATTGCAGTGCAGTAAATGTCTGAAAACATGAGTAAGTATATAACCGTTACAGTGTCCCAAAACAACAATTACAACATGGCATAAATACAGGCCAATGATGACATGACTTCAAATGGCTTTTCTGTCAGATTTTCTCTAAAATCAAGGGTCTTTTCTCAGTATTTACAAGTTCATTGAATACCTTTGTATTGGTTTTATGTATGCTTTTTTCATTTTATGGTTTTACTGTATTGTAATTAGGGCACTCAAGAGAGTACTCCTACGGCCTTCCCAGTTTAAATAATACTAATACTTTTAAATGGTGACTTTACAAATAATTTTTCTTGTAAACAAAATGAGGATAAAAAGGTCAGGTTTTTGGACCTGGTATGTTCATTCATACCACCATATTACTATTTTAGGAATTTTCTACAGTAGCTTTGCATGATTTACATTTTCATAGTTCAAAATAATCCTTCTTTGTCTTATTCATTCATTCTTTCTTTCTTTCTTTCTTTTTTAAGCTCCTCTCCCTTTCAGACAATTTTCCTCTGACTGGTTGTCTCATGGTAACAAAGTAGGTAGGTGGGCGGAGCTTCAGTCCCTAAGGTGTCTCTCTTTGATCTGATATAAAACCAGAACAATTTGTGTAAATACATGCCCAATACATTTGTGTTTTATTTCTCTTCCATCATGTTATTTTTTATTCAACTGTTTAATTGGTTAGTCCACTTTTCTTTTACTTTGCCAGCTTCACATGTGCCAAACTTTTGTGTTTTCCTGTGTTGCAAATCTTACAATTTACATTAAATATTCTATTTGTCCCAGTGAACTATTCTCCAATTGGGACATTTTAAGGTGTCTGGATCTAAATATAACTGTAGCTTGCACCTTGTGTTTAATCCATGATCCATCCTCATCCGCGATGGGCAGCAGGTTTGTGTAACTCTATCAGTGCATGCCCATGTAAAGGAAGAAGGCTTCACACCAAGGACAATGGTGTGATATAAAAAGGTGCAGGGTAACGATCCCATTTAACAGCTTCTGCGCTGGAGTTTTGGAAAAGCTGAGACACTTTGTGTTTGGACCTGATCACAAACAAACTGTTCGGTGTTTCTGTCCCCGTACTTGTGTAGCAAAGTGGGTGAGTATGATAATGTTCAGGATGCATTTTTTAAGTGTTATGTTGACATAATTTTTAATTCAAGAGATGATTGGTGTGTTTTTTTAAATCTTTGATTTAGGAGAAAATGAGCATCGATGGGGAAATGACAATTTTTGGGGTGGCTGCCCAGTACCTGCGCAAGTCCGAGAAGGAGAGGACGGAGGCTCAGACACGGCCGTTTGACAGCAAGACGGCGTGCTTTGTGAGCGATGAGAAAGAGATGTATGTCAAGGCTGAGATCCAGGAAAGGGCAGACGGCAAAGTCAGTGTGAAGACGGCGGATGACAGAGTGGGTGGACTGAAGTGTTGCTCTAATAAACTGCTGTGGTGACAACTGAACACAGCCTGGGAAAAAAGAGCTTTCTGTATATGAGACATCTCACTAGGACATTATTCTTTCTAATATTTTAGAAGGATTTTATACAGCTGTCATAAAATCTACAATAAAGAACCTCCTAAACTTTATTATTCTGGCTTTCAACTGCGACATTTAATCTTGCCTGAAGCCCTAAATGCTGCTTCAGTTTCCACAAAAGTAATAATTTGAATGAAAATGTGATTCCACATTATTAAAATGTGTAAAGGCAGTAATTATCCTGCAGGCATTTGGCCTTTGAAAGACCTTTTTTCCCCTTAACTTTGGGCATCATGTTCCAATATTCATCTTTTTTCAGACTTTAGCTGTCAGAGAGGACCAAGTGTTTCCCATGAACCCCCCGAAGTTTGATAAGATTGAGGACATGGTGATGATGACACACCTCCACGAGCCTGCTGTGCTGTACAACCTCAAGGAGAGATATGCAGCTTGGATGATCTACGTAAGTCAAACATAAAATATGAAGCCGCGTGCAGAGTTAATTAAAACAGCGAGGCGTTAAAAATGGGAAACCAGATTTTCAGATTATTCAGAAGCTGCAGTGTGATTGTTTAGAAACAGATGACTTCACTCTGGGCTTCATAAGTTATATAAGTAAAAATGCAAACTTAAACTAGGAGTTACTGTCGTTTTTTATGAATTATTTTTGTAAAAGAATACTAAAAGTTTTAATTTTATAACTAGGAATATACTTTACTTTATTGGATCCATAATGTTAAAAATTTGCTAAAATCCAATTTGAGATGTTTTATTTTACATTAAAAAAATACATTATACTTTATCTGTACTATAAAAACCAAAAGTGTGAAATTGTCCATTTTCATACAGTATAACTAATTTGATAGTTCTGCTACAATTTCCATATTTATAGAGTAATTTAGCCCTTTAGACATGTTCACAATGAGAAATAAGTTTCACAGTCTATTTCTGAATAGATTCACCTCACACACACACAGATACCTGTGAACTGTTGTTCAGCAACATAGTAAGAAAGTGCTAGAATTTTCTATAAATGAAGCACAAACTTGCTAGGCCTGTTAAAAACTCACAGCAAGACACATTCTCCAAAAGGTCCCATTCATTCACTCATTAGGAGGCCTAATCGATAGCAAATGGCTAACGGCACACCTGTCAATCAAAGCAGCTGCAGGCCTAACTTTAAGCTTTATCAACATCCAAATGGATGAGATATGAAAACAGATAAAACACAAAAATAAATAAATAAAAAAATGCCCCTCAATAAAACTCTTTTAAAGCGGGAAACATATTTGAAACAAACTTTAAATCTTGTGAAGTTTGGCATGTTAACATGACAGTCTGTGGGGACTTGAGTCTGCCTCGTGTGGAGATTAGAGGAACTGCAGTTTTGGGCACTTCTACATTAGCTCAATGTTCAGCCCCAGAAGAAAGGACAGAAAAACCCAAAACCAAGTTAATGAAATAGTCTGTTTTAATGAAGCAGACTGATGTTCCACATGTGGTCAATATAACTTTTGCTGTGATGCAGATTTGAAGGCTGAATTACTTATGCAGCTGCAATGAGCCACCTGATGTTGCAATCGAAAACCTGAAAGCCTCTTCCGTGTTTCCCACGCAGACCTACTCTGGACTCTTCTGTGTGACTGTGAACCCTTACAAATGGCTGCCAGTCTACAACCCAGAGGTGGTCCAGGCCTACAGGGGAAAGAAAAGGATGGAAGTCCCCCCTCACATCTTCGCCCTGTCTGACAACGCCTATCAGTTCATGCTCACAGGTGCCAAAGCAGAAACGTCTCTGCAAAAGGAATCTT
The DNA here is from genome assembly GCF_056152115.1 of Neolamprologus brichardi. NCBI lineage: Eukaryota > Metazoa > Chordata > Actinopteri > Cichliformes > Cichlidae > Neolamprologus > Neolamprologus brichardi. The sequence goes on from NC_142107.1 coordinate 22,470,995, forward strand.
TACATTTTTTGTCTAACTTCCATTTCTTCTGTCCTCAGACCGTGAAAATCAGTCTATACTAATCACGTAAGTTTAACAGAGACTGTTTCTGTTCACGAGGACTTTGCATCGAATGACTCGTAGGGTGAAATGTTGGCTTTTTCATTTGTTTTGTTCCTCAGTGGAGAATCTGGTGCAGGAAAGACTGTCAACACCAAGCGTGTCATTCAGTACTTTGCAACAATTGCAGTGTCTTCAGACAAGAAAAAAGAGGCAATTAACAAAATGAAGGTAAGTTCATCAGCGGTCAGTGTTTCAGAGTGCAGTGGGCATCAGATTTACGTGAAGGTCCGTTCTTCATCAGGGGACTCTGGAGGATCAAATCATCCA